>NC_057861.1:182580214-182896742 GCF_019393635.1 Dromiciops gliroides | reverse complement strand
GCCGAAATGACTTTGAGCAGGGACCCATTGATAGACCAGGAGCCCTTTCTAAAAAAGAATGGAACACTGGGCCATCAGAAGATGAGATTGGTTTTTTGGGGGAGTGAACTTTTTTGTTTTTTTTTCTAAGGCACAGCTCATGAAGGACTATGGAACGTTTCTGTGCAAAGAGAACCCACATTGCTAAAACTGCAGATCTTTGGGAAAAAAATATTGAAGTTTCAAGCAATCACAAAAAGATATTGCAAGCTTTCTGAAAGTTTTAAATTGTAAGCCCTTCTGATGGCTTATGATCATATGAGAACTGGACTCTTACTTCTATTGGTAGGAAACTCCCTGTGCCAACACTGGTTGGTTCCTTCTCTGAAAGTTATCATTTTAAAAGTTACCTAAAAAGCTGGGAAATAATTTTTACAGCAATCATCTCTGATAAAGGCCTTATTTCTCAAATATATAGATTTCTGAGTCAAATTTCTAAGAATATAAATCATGGGGGCAGCTAGGTAGCACAGTGGATAAAGTACTGGCCCTGGATTCAGGAGGACATGAGTTCAAATCCAGCCTCAGACACTTGACACTTGCTAGCTGTGTAACCCTGAGCAAGTCATTTAACCCTCATTGCCCTGCGAAAGAAAGAAAGAAAGAAAGAAAGAAAAGAAAAAGAATATGTTATTCCCCAATTGATAAATGGTCAAAGGATATGAACAAGCAGTTTTTAGATGAATAAATCAAAGCTATCTTTAGTTATATTAAAACATTCTAAATCACTATTGATTAGAGAAATGGAAATTAAAAACCTGAGGTACCATGTCCCACCTATCAGATTGACTAATATGACAGAAAAGGAAAATGATCAATGTTGGAGGGGATGTGGGGAAAATAGGACATTAATGCAGTGTTGGTGGAGTTATGAACTCATCCAACCAATCTGGAGAGCAATTTGGAACTCTGTCCAAAGGACAATCAAATTGTGCATATCCTTTGATCCAGTAATAACACTACTAGGCCTATATCCGAAAGAGATAAATAAATGGTGGGGGGAGGACCTATATGTATAAAATATTTATAGTAGCTCTTTTTGTCAGGGCAAAAAATTGGAAATTGTGGGGTTGTCCATTAATTTGGGAATGACTAAACAAGTTGTGGTATATGATAGTGATGGAATACTATTGTGCTGTAAGGAATGAAGAGCAAAGCTGATTTAGAAAAACCTGGAAAGAATTATATGAACCGATAGAAAAGAAAGTGAGCAAAAGTAGGAGAACATTATACACAATGAGAACATTAGACACAATAACAATATTGTACAATGATTAGCTATGAACAACTTCACTATTCTCAGCAATACAAAGATACAAGACAATCCCCCCAAAATTCATGATGAAGCATGCTATTCACATCCACAGAAAGAACTGATGGGGGCAGCTAGGTGGTACAGTGGATAGAGCACAGGCCCTAGAGTCAGGAGTACCTGAGTTCAAATCCGGCCTCAGACACTTAACACTTATTAGCTGTGTGACCCTGGGCAAGTCACTTAACCCCAATTGCCTCACTAAAAAACAAAAAACAAAAAAACAAAAAAAAACAACTGATTGGAGTCTGAATGCAGATAGAAGCATACTTTTTTCAGTTTTTCAAATTTGGAGCTTTTTTCTTTTGCATTATGACTAGTATATAAATGTGTTTTACATGTTTGCACATATATAACCTGTATTAAATTGCTCACTTTCTTGGGTAGGGAGTTGAGAGAGGGAGGGAGAAAATCTGGAACTCAAAATGTTTTATATATATATATATATATATATATATATAAAAGATGTCTAGATCACTGAAAGGTTAAGAGATTTTCCCTTGGTTACAAGACAGTATATATCAGTGGTAGGACCAGTCTTCCTGGCTCAGGGATCAGCCTTCTATCAACTGGATTTGTGTCTTATAACCTTAATATCTATATCCATTGTCATAGCTTCTTATTACACCAGTCAGTTGCTTTCTACCTACCTTTGAATGTAAGAAACAATTGCTAATAGAAAGAAATTGACATGTTCTCATCACCAGAAAGAAGCTGTGAATTTTGAGCACAGTTTTAATTTTGTGGGTAATAATTATTGGGTTAAATGATCCCCAAGAATAGATATGCTTAATTATTCAGATTCAATAATTATTACCCATCAAAATTCATACTGTGCTTTCTGCACTCACATTTCTACCAAGTGATAGACGTATCAGCTCCAAACAATTTATAGAAAAGCATCACTTTACTTTGAATTACCGTGATCTCTTACCATTACAATGGTCACAGACATATAGAATGACCCAAGTTCCTACCTAGCCTAACAAAGATATGCATTGTGAAAGAACTCTAATCTCCCTCCATTACTAGATGAATATGTTCATAATGGATCTCCCAAAATACTTTTCTTCCCCCCAAAATATTTCTATAGAAGTGAAGTTTTTAGGTCATATTGCTCAAGTTATTTTGACCTCACATTGCTCCAAGAAATACATTAAAACAAGCTTGCTCATTGGCTGGAAAGAGTTGAGAACTAAAAACAGCTGTAATATCTAGTAGAAGAGGTTAGGATCTTGAACCTAAGAACCTAGGTATGAATTCCAACTCCACTCTTTTCTCTGGCATTTAGGGCAAGTAACTTTTCTAGCATTCTACGGCCCCGTTTCTTTACCTCTAAAATGAATGCTATGGTTGTACTCATTTTTCTCTGAGGTCCATTCTCACGCTAAATCCTTTTATTCTCCATCCTGGACACATATCATGTTTCTTATGAGTGAGAATCACTGGGGCAAGACAAGTACAGTGTGCAGTTACTGTAGATGCACAAAATCAGAGCTAGCATATAAAAGCAAATTTTCTTCAAATCCACGTTTTTCTTCTTCCTTGCCTCACTTCAGTTTTCCCCCCAAACAAGTAACAATGACTCCATATAAAAGCCAATTAAAAGAAGCAAAGCTTTTTCAGTTTCTTTTCGTCTCTCTTCTTGTATTTCTTTTAAGTTTGTCCTGATATCTTTTATGTGCTATGAATCTTACTATGTGTTAATTTGTATGGTAGCACCAATAATGATAGTTTTTAGCCTCATCAATTATTTCTAAGTTGAAAACTTGCCTGTAAAAGCCAAATGATTGCCACTGGAAAGCCAGTTCATTTTTGTGCTAGTTATAATAGATTTAACAGCATCTCTTACTAGCTGTTAGACCATAGATAAACTCATCATTCATTGTCATATAAAGGAATCCCACTTAACTGTATATTTCTCCCTATTTCAAATATGGTCTTTCTCATGGTAATATTATTGTACTATCTCATCAAGTCTGAGTTTCTTGTCTCCAGCTTTTAAGATCATCTCTAACCAAACACCGACCTATCTATTCAACTTAATTGGTACCATTTATAGAATTACAGATTTCTCAGTGTTAGAAGAGCACCGCAGTGGCCAACTAGCCCAGTGTAAAAAGTGTTGTGGCATTTGGCCAAGATTCTGCTTCATTAGAAGTCTTCATGCAAAGACTTCATAACTACTTGTCAGATTCCTGAAGGCAGTCCATTCAGCTTTAGAAAGCTTTAATTGTAAGGAGATCTTTCCTTGTCTCAAGCCTAAATTTTGCCTCTTTGTAGCTTCTCACTATTATTCCTAGTTCTGCCCTCTGGGACAACGTATTGCATCATATGCTGACTTTTGCCCTTCAGTTTCCTCAACTAAATGATGAAATAAGTCATTATAGAAAACTCTCTAGGTCAGGGTTTCTTAACTTTTTTTCTGCTATGGATCCCTTTGTCAATGTGGTAAAACCTACGGATGCTTTCTCAGAATCATGTTTCTTTAATTCAGAAAAAAATGCATAGGATTACAAAGAAATTAATTATATTGAAATATAGTTATTTAAATTTTTCTAAAATAGCTATTTATGGAAACCAGGTTAAGAACCCCTCTTCTGAATGGTTTGTGGGGTCCTTTTGCCCAGAGGGATTAGGATATTAGGCTGTTCCTTTTTTGATCACTGGCTTGAACAAATATTGTGTGATTAAATTCACTAAAGAACTGACAACTCCAAACTTGCCTTGCATTTATTTTGTATATAGTCATTTATGCACATATGTATCCCTCAATAAAATGGAAACTCAGGGAAGGTAGGTGGTACAGTATATAAAGCACTGGCCCTGGATTGAGCAAGACCTGAGTTCAAATCTGGCCTCAGACAATCAACGTTTATTAGCTGTGTGACCCTGGTCAAGTCACTTAATCCTCACTGCCCCAAAAAGAAACAAATAAATAAATAAATAATAAAATACAATAAAATGAAACTCCTTGAAAGCAGGGACTACTTCATTTGTCTGTATATCCCCAGCAGGTGTCACACAGTAGACTCTTAATATTAACTACTTATTTATTGATTAACAGTTAAATTCAACTGGTTTCTGAGGTTCTCTAAAAACTATATGGGTGGGGGCAGCTAGGTGGCGCAGTAGATAGAGCACCAGCCCTGGAGTCAGGAGTACCTGAGTTCAAATCTGGCCTCAGACACTTAACACTAGCTGTGTGACCCTGGGCAAGTCACTTAACCCCAATTGCCTCACTTAAAAAAAAAAAGTGTTAAAAAAAAAAAACTATATGGGGAAGGTCACAAGCCATTCAGAGAATTATAAGCCTTCAAGACTGGATCCAGGTCTGTGTAAGTCCCAGGCTCCCTTTCTGAGAGATGCAACATTGATAAGCATCTCATAGAATAAGTAGGTATAATTGATTATGATCTATACCACTTGAGAAATCCATGAGATTGTAAATCTATCCAACAATTTTGGACTGTGTTAGAGTAAAATACCCATCCATAACTCCTTCTGGAAGGTGGTGGTCTATTTGATTGAAATCTCTATCTCTTAAAGTAGCTTCAGGGCCTAGTTGCAGTCTTGGGCCTTGCCTTATGCACTGGTCTTTAGATCAATGAACATGGGACCATTCAGGGTCGAGGTTCCCAGGTAAACTGACCGTGAAATGTGTAAAAACTGGGAGGGCAGACAGATATTACAATTAAGTATCATTGGCCATTGGCCTTTCCCTGTGTACTGTGGTAAAAAAATATGAAAGTTTTTTAACAGTCGGTTAGGATAACTGAAAGACGCCAGTTTTTCTTTAAGGACCACCCTTTTGGGGAGGAGACCAATGGCATGAGCTACGCACGCCAGTGCGCCTGCTGCGCATGTGAGACTGCCTGCTATGCACTCGACTTCTGGGGTGTGAGCTGAAAAGGCAAGGAGAGAATGGAAGTGAGGCTTTTTCCTGCTCTGCTGGTCTTCTGACTGTGCTGCACAGACAGTCTCTCTCTCCAAAGGTGGCCTTCGGTTTTGGTGAGTTTTTATAAGGAATATAGACTAAGCTTAGATTTAAGACGATTTGTATTGTGTTTCTACTTTCCTATCCTTCTAATCAACATCACCTTGTGACTACCATAACAATAAAAGGTCTATTTAGAAAACCAAAAGCTTCTTCCATTTACTAGTCTGGGAGATAAATTAAGGGAAAGGTTAAGTCGGGGAGATTTATGATCTAATATCCAATTTAAAATCTCACATGTTTTTACCACATTTCCCCCCTTTGCTTCCTCAAGAAACAGAATGTTTCCTTGATGGAACAGTAAAAAGAAAATAATAACTATTGTTAACTAATAATATGTGAACAACAATATAGAAAAGGAAGAGAGGAAAGTTTTGTCCAGAGGGGCGATTTTTTTTGTCCTCATGAACCGACGATTTGACATTAGTCTTGCAAAGGGAGAGCCTCTGCAGAGAGTACATGTTACAGATAGTATATATTATAACAGAAAGGAGATAGTAAAAGCTAATAAAGCAAAAAAGTTCATATAACGTCTCTGAGTTCTCTTGTCTTCTTGAAGTGGTAAGATGTCATCAGGAGGAAACTGGATTCTGGTCTGGAAAACTGGATTCTGGACTCTGGTCTGGATTCTGGATTCTGGACTCTGGTCTGGAAAGCTGGATTATCTTCTTTAACTGTTTGAATTGCTGCATTTTTTACTAAACCTTAGCATGGCATTGTCAATGATCAAATTAATAAATTCCATTACAGTACCAAGTAACAATTAATTTGCAAGTTTTTTTGTGCATTCCTAGGATTTGGCAAAATACCATATGATTTTGTTGTTGTTGCTTTTAGATTGGTCCTGTGATTTCATTGCTCTGGAGAACTACCTGGGAAGAAACTCTTTCCTTCAATATAGAATGGCAACTGCTCTAGAACTTTCCAGAGTCTGTTCCAAAGAGAGCTTGAGTGAATCAACCAGGGTCATGGACAGGAAAAGGTGGTACTTGAATCCAGCACCTCCTGACTCCATGATTACCTACTTTGCTACATCTACATCTACTTTGCTGCAACGCTGCCTCTGTTCCTTGCATATAGTAAGTGCTTAGTATATATTTGGTGAATTGCACTCAGTTCTATAAGACACAAAGGTCAAAAAGAACACCATTGGTACCTGAAAGAACACTGGATTTACCAAACATTAGGAAAAATCAGTGGGAACTTTGAATCTGCTAATTACCCACTCATATAAAAGTCAGCAAATCCTTTAACCTCACTGGTCCTCATTTATATCAAGGAGTTATTCTGAATAAATGTAAGTAGTTATTCTTATTTTCATATGAGGGCAATGAATGACACAGACGAACACAAAGATCACCAGATGGGGGTCCACATAATTGTAAGAAAGATCGGTGAGAAGCAGAAGGGGATAGATCCCAAAACTTGAATATTTCCTAACTGGAATCAAATGTGTGGTCCAAAAAAATCAATACCCACAGTCCTGGAACACTAAATAATAACTTTGCTGGTGTTTGTCCATCTTGGATGCTGTCCCTCTATCTGGAGCTGTCCAATTCCTACACATTCTTCAAAGGCGAGCTCAATGAAGCTTTTCCTTCTATCCCCGTCCAGACATCTTTTCTTCCTTTGAAGTCTCTCTTACTTTGAAGTAACATTCACCATGGCAGGTTCTGTCTTGCATATGTATACTTATTTGTGTACATATAGCTCTATGGCTGCTAAACACTTTCCAATTTGGCAAGTTGGAAGGTATTTTCCTTCTCCTTAAAACTTGGCTGTGTCAATTAAACATATAGTGCACCCCATCAGTGTCTTTACACAAGTATAGTAAAGCTTGCAAAATACCCAGATGGTATGCATGATAAGTGCTTATAGGGTGGAATTGAAAAAAAAATCTAGATTGTGGCAAAAGTCTGCTCGTTTCCTCCCTCATCATCTCAGCAGAGGACTTCACTTAAAATAGAGGCCATTTGCCATTAGCTTCCTCTTCTACCTTTCTTTATATATCAAAACCCCCTTGACATTCTCTGTCATTCTCTCACCTTTTACTCCAGCTTCTGATGGAGAGATGCTATCTCTCAAATCCAAGATTAACCCCTTCTGTGTGTAAGCTTGATCTCATCTTTTTCATCTCCTCCATCAGAATACCCCAATAATCATTCCTCTTTCTTTGTAATATTTATTCTATGTGCTGGTTCACTCCTTGCTGCCTACAAACATACCCAGCTCTCCCCCATCCTTCAATAATATATTCACTTGACCAACTTCTCAAGAAATCATTCTGTAATCTCTTCCTTTTCATGGACAAACTGTAAGATAAGAGTTTCTACACTTGCTGTCTCCACTTTCATTCCTATTATTTTTCAAGACCTTGAAATCTGGCTTTTGACCTCATCACTCAACTGAAACTTCTTTCTTCAAAGTAAACAATGAGTTATAATTTACAAATATGATTTCTCAGTGCTTATTCTTTAGGACTTCTCTGCAGCTTTAATACTGTTATCCAATCACCTCCTCCTGGTCATTGTCTTTTCTATGGGTTTTTGTGACACTGATGTTTCTTAATCCTCCTATTTGTCATCTCTTTTTTAGTTCTTTATACTAGATTTATGACCTATCCAGTGTCTATGAGTGTGACCTACAAAATTGCCTTAAACTCTCTCCTCTCATCTTTCTACATTCTCCCTCAGTGATCACATCACTTCTAATGGTATCAAATATCATCTCTACACAAGGGATGTGTAGATGGCATGATCTGAATGTGGATCCCACAAAGGAGACTTAGAAGGAGTGGTTTGATAAGTAGAAGGAAGAGAATGATGTCCCAAAAACCCAGGGAGAAGAGAATATCAAGGAGAGCATTACTAAAGGAACTATGTCACTCTCGTACTCAAGAAGCTCAAGGGAATCCCTACTTCTAGGATAAAACAGAAACTTGCTTGGGTTTTGAAGTTCTAGACAATCTGGTTCCAGAATACCTTTTTCAATTTATCTGCATTATTCTCCTCACTCATTCTGAGTTTCAGACAAGCTGTTTGACCTGTTTTTCTTCACACATGACATTCCAGCTTCCATCTCTACACCTTTGTACAAGCTAGCGTCCATGCTTGGAATGAATTCATTCCTCATCTCTTCCTTTTAGATTCCCTTTAAGGCTGAGCTCAAGTATCGCCTGCTATAGAAGGTCCTTTCCAAACCTTGTCCCCAGATACTCTTACTTCCTGCCACCAAAATGACATCATATTAACCATATACTTATATGTGCATAAATGTTTCGCCCATTAGATTATAAGCTCCTTAAAGGGGGTGACTGCTTTGTTTTGTCTCTGTATCCTCGGTGAATAGGCACCTAACAAAAACTGATTGATTGATTTATGCCCCCTTTCTTAATAATTGATACATATTTTTTTTATTTTAAGGAATGTTCTATTTATATTTTAATTATGCTCTAATTAAATTCTTCATTTCCCAGCCTTCCCTTTTTTCCCCTTGTCTCACTTGTTGGTTCACTTATATTTCTCCATTTTTACATTAGGAAATTTGAGTGCGATAAGATGCTCAACTTTTGCACCTCCTGAGCTAGGAGCATGTGAATTGATACCTGTAATGCAGTAGCGCCACCTTCACATAAGATATATGACACAATTTTCTTCTCTTCTGCATTTGCATGTTGAGATTCTGTTCATAGCTATCAATCATTAACATCCATATATTCAATAGGATTGTTAGATCATTTTTACAGTGTTGCATTTTGTGATCAGGATATCTTTCCTTCATCCATTTTTTATTGCACAGGGATTTGCCATCTCACTAGTAAGGTGTTTTTTTTTTTAAATCTAAGCAGCAGTTTCCTATTTTTTAAAAGGAAGTAAGCCAAACAAACAAAAAAGCAAACACCATGCAACAAAAAGCAGCCCACAAGCTGAATTCCAACCACTTGTATGTGTCATGGGAAGGCTACAAAATCTGCCCAAACTGAGCTCATTAGTAATGATTGCACTGGCTATAATTCTGGAAATTACAGTATCTCAGCATGCTGGACCATTCTGATCACCTTCATATCATCCTTTTAATTGGCTGGTCATCTAAACCCTCCTTCCACACAACCTCATTAGCTCATGAGGAAAGAGTGGCACAGCCATTTCAAAAGGTTGAATGTGTGGGAAGTAAGAATAAAGTGGCACCACATCTCCCATCCTGGTAATTGAAAGAATGGAGGTACTTTGTAATTCTGCTAGGCCTTTACCTTTATCCCCCTCCACTACCACCCCCATGATGAAGACTGTCAAGGGACAGAAAAATGATAAGGCTCAGAAATGAAAGGAACTCTAACAAAAAAGAGATGCAGTGAATGAGAATTGGCCAAGAGAACAAGTCTTCCAGAATTACTTCCAAGTCTCTGGATGGAATCTGTCACCTCAGCAGCCACGATACCAACCTGTAACCACACACATAAGCAATCATTTCTGGGCCATAGCTGCCAGTGGCTTGGGTCAGGAAAGCCCATTTACCCCGTGCCTATATCCTTTGCCTTTCCTTTAGGATAAAATGTATGATGAGGATAAACACTTTACTCAAACCAATTTCCAAAAAGAGTCTCTCTAAAATTCATTCCTCCCAATTTAGAAAAGGAAGCATCTTTATTGGACATTTTCCCTAGATGTTAGTGAAATGACAAACTCATTTGTTATGCCTTGGGTGTATACCATAGATCTAATTGCTATGTTATCACGTTACATTATGAAAAATTGAACCAACTTTAATAGATCTTTTTTCTGAGGCTGTTTGCTCTGTTTTCATTAAAATGTTGGGGGCTGAAGGGAGAGAGGAGAGGAAAGCAAAGATTTTTGTAGACATAAAAGTAGTAGAAATCTTGATGACTCCAAAAGTTGTCATTTTATAATTTTTCCAATAGCCTCATGGACATCATTTTGTCATCTTGTTGATATTCTGTTTGTTAAGGTTTCTTGAATTCAATTCTTGAGTTACTTCTAGAAAGTATATATTTACAGAATCATAGCATTTAGACATTAAGAGGATCTTAAAGAATGTAACACACTCATTTGACAGATGGGGAAACAGGTTTCCAAGGTTATACAGCTAAGATTCAGAAGTTTCCTTGACAAATCTAGTATACACCACAGCTATTACCTCCCTCTCTGACTTTATCCTGTCAAGTCAAGAAGTCATCAAGCATATATTAAGCACTTACTATGTAGCAAACATAAGCATTGGGAATACAAAGGAATAGCAAGGAAGCCAGTGTCGCTGTATCCCAAAATACAGGGAAGAAAGTAAAGTATAAGATCAGAAAGATAAGAAAGGCTATCAAAGCCAAATAGAAAATTTTAGATTTGATCCTGCAGGTAATAGGGAGCCACTGAACTTTACTGACTAGAAGGATGACATGGTTAGAACTAAGCTTTAAGAAAATCACAATGACAGCTGAGTGGAAGTTGAACAGAGAGAAGTCATTAGAATTAAGAGAGGTTGGGAAAGGCTTCTTATAAAAGATGGGATTTTAACTGAGACTTAAAGGAAGTCAGAAAAACTATGAGATTGATATGGGCGTTCCAGGCATGGGGGATAACTAGAGAAAATGCATAGCTATCAGAGATGGATTGTCTTGTTTGTGGAATAGCAAAAAAGGACAGTATCACAGGATTAAAGAATATGTAGCAGAAAATCAGGTATAAGAATATTTGAGAGGTAAGAAGGGGATAGATTTTGAAGGGCTTTGAAGGCCAAATGGGAAGGTTTTGTATTTGATCTTGGAGTTATGATAGAGAGCCAAGTAGAAAGGAATAACATGGTTGGACCTATGTTTTAGAAAAATCATTTTGGTGAGTGGTGAATGGGTTGGATGGGTTGGATGGCTTAGGGGTGGGGAAAGACTTGAAGCAGGCAGACCCACAAGCAGGCTATTGCAATATTCCAGGCATGAGATGATGAAGGCTTGCACCAGAGTGGTGGCAGTGTCAGCAAAGAGAAGGGAATATATTGGGGAGATATTACAAAGGTGAAATTGACAGGCCTTGGTAACAAATTGGATAGGATGAGGACAGAAGCATGAGAGATGGCAAAGAGTAGAGGATGATACTCAAACTTGAGAGACTGGGAAGTTGGTTTTGCCCTCAACAGTAACAGAGAAGTTAGGTGGGGAGAGGGCTTAATAATAACAAGAGCTAACATTTATATAGCACTAACTATATTCCAGGAACTGTGCTAAGCTTTACAAATATTATCTCATTTGATTCTCAGGACATCCCTGGGAGGTTGGTACAGCCAGCACTAGAAAGAGTAACCAGGGAAGTTGCATCATCAGTGGGGAATACCCAACAGGAGATGGAAAGCACAAATTGGTGCAGATAATTTTCATAAGTATTTTACAAAAGGCCTATGAGTGCATTAGATACTGATATCTTCCCTGTTATCATCATCATTTTTTGGTAATAATATCTATGGCCCCTAATAAATATTTGTTGAATTAGATTGGGTGAAAGTGGAACAAAATAGAGGTAGTTTTACAACTCAATATATAATTATAAATTCGTGACAAATAGCAAGAGTCTAGTTACTGCATTGAGAAGTCCCTTCTAAACCATTGATTTTACACAGCTGCTTAGTGGGATTGATCCAAGATGAGAGTCCAGCTGCTATTCTGACGCCTGTAGTTTTGTTGGGGCCATGCCTTCCAAGTCATCAAAGGGGTTCTTCAAGGAAAAATTTTCACCAGTGAAAATTTATTTTTTGCATAACATTTTGAATCTAATGTGAATAGAAAACCCTGTTTCTACTCCAAGTCTGGTGTGTGGTGTTTCTTCTGCTATACTTGGATGAAAGCACAAATGCTTAAACTAGAACAGACTTACTTGGGCTGTTTTACTTACTGGAAATATTTAGAGAAATGTATTTTAAGAAACATCTAGGAATTAATTTCTGAGTGCCCAAATTTGCAACTTGGATTTCTTTTTCTTAAATATACAAAATGGGTGAGTGGGTGAAGCAGGGAAATTGGGGGAGGGGGGAATAGCAATATTGACATGCTAATGACTCATTAAGCTTTTCCCAAGTGTAGCTAAGTGTTGCTATGTTTCCAAAGGTGTCCTGGTTGGACCAAAGTCAGTGACAAATCTTTGCAAGCATGTGGAACTTGTAGCAGTAAACATATTTCTTTGCTATTTAATTAACTCCACCGAACAGAAGCCATCTAAAATACATTTCCAAAGGAAAAACAGCAATCACAGTTATTATAAAACATGGTTTAAACATACACACCACATGCAAACCTAGTGACTGACTGGATTTTAAATTTACAATTGAAAAGTAATATACTCACTTTCTTTCTTCTATTCCTCAATTTGTTGGGAAAGTTATTTGTCTTCCTTTCATTATCCTAAGAATCAAATGCTGGAGAATAGCAATAGTTTACATTTATATACTTCTACAGAGTTTGCAAAACTCTTCCCTGGAACTTGGTAGGCACCTAATAAACACTTGTAGACTTGTTTGATTTCCCTCATAACAACCAGGTGAAGTAAGTAATATAAGCATTATTACCCTCATTTCACAAATGAAGAAATGAAGGCTGAGGGGGAAAGGATGTTCAGTGACTTGGCCAAGGTCATGACTGAAGTGAGTGGAAGAAACAGGGACTTAACCCATCTTCCACTCCTTTATCCATTATATCATACCGCTTTTGGAAAGATATGTTCTCACATTGGACTAAATCATAACTTCTGGTAAATTCTAGTTTTGCCTTCCTCTGTGTTTGAGATTGTTTTGTTTATTTTTACTTCATATTATCTTTAGATTTCTGATGTTTACCTTTCATCAATAACCAAAATGACAAGTGACACAGAGAGGAGTGAAGAGTAGTTTAACATTGGAAAAAAAGAGCCCTCATTTTTAATTCAGAAGATCTGAGTTCTGCCCTGTATTTGACACTAACTTGTTGCATGACCTTGGGTAAAACATGACCCAACCTCTTTGTACCCATGTTACTAATCTCTAAAATGAGAGGAATTGAATATATTCTTGCTAAGGTCCACTGCAATTCTTCCTTTCCATGATCAATGATCATTTCATCAATAATCAGCAAGCATGTGCTAGGTAGGAAGAGTTTACCTTCTAATTGGGGAGACAACATACATAAATTAGCACACACAGAGATAGAGATAGAGATAGAGACTGATAGATAATGTAGATGGAAGGTCACTTAAGGGGATGGCATGAGAAGTTGAGGAAGAGTAGAGAAAGAAGGACCAAGGAAGATTTCCTGGAGCAGGCAGTTCTTGAGCTGAGTTTTCAAGGAAACCAAGGATTCTAAAAAACGGAGGTTGGGAGGGAAAACATTCGGGCATGGGAATACCAAATGCAAAGGCAGAGTGGTGAGAAATGTAGTGTTGTGAGTGGAGAATAACAGGTAGGACTATATAGCTGGACCACAGAGTGTCAGGAGGATAGAATACAAAAAGATTTCAAGGATAGGAAGTATCCAGGTTGCTGAGAGATTTAAATGCCAATCAAGGGATATTATATTTGATTCTGGAGGTAACAGGGATATACTGGAGTTTATTGAGGTGATATGCTCAGACCTACACTTTATTTTTTAAGATAATATTTTATTTTTCCCCTAATTACACTTTAAAACAATATTTGACATTTTAAAAAGTTTTGAGTTCCAAATTCTTTTTTATGGTATTTATTTAGAAGTTTATTTTCCCAAATTACATGTAAACACAAATTTTAACATCGATTTTTAAAACTTTGTTCTCCACATTCTTTTTCTGTCTCTCTCCTAACCCCCCTCCTTTAGAATTCAAGCAATTCAATATAAGTTATACATGTGTAGTCATGCAAATTGAGTTCCAGATTCTATCCTTTTCTCCTCACTCCCTGAGATGGTAAGCAAACTAATATAGTTTATGCATATGTAATCATATAATCCATTTCCATATTAGTCATTTTGTATGAAAATACTCAAATTTTTTAAAAAAGGAATGGAAGAAAGTGAAAATAGCATGCTTCAGTCTGTATTCACATAGTATTGGTTCTTGTTCTGGAGATGGATATCATGCTTCATCATGAATCCTTTGAGATTATCTTGGATTATTGCATTTCTGAGAATACCTAAGTCATTCACAGTTGATCATCATACAACATTGCTTTTCCTGTATACATTGTTCTGGTTTTGCTCAGTTCACTTTGCATCAGTTCATGTAAGTCTTTCCAGATTTTTCTGAAATCATCTTGCTTGTCATTCCTCATGCACAATAATATTCCATCATAATCATATACCCCAGTTTGGTTAGTCACTCCCCAATTGATTGGCATCATCTCACTTTCCAATTCTTAGCCCCCACAAAAAGAACTGATATGAATATTTTTGTACAAATAGGTTATACTCACACTTTAAGAAAATCACTTTGCCAGCTGGTTAGATACTAGATTAGATTGAGGAGAAACTTGAGGTGAGAACAAGTAGAAAGCTAAAGTAATAGTCTAAATGATACCACCTAAGGCATGTGGTAAAAATTATTTGTGGTAAAGATATAGAGAATCCAGCTTATTAGAAGTTTTAGCTGAATTCATTTGAGAGATTGCGCATGCTAGTGAAGCGGCTTTTGAAGGACCTCCTTTTTTGGGGAGGAGAATGCAAGGAACTTCCAGTACATGGACTTAAAAGTTAGGGCAGGGGGGCAGCTAGATGGTGCAGTGGATGGAGCACCAGCCCTGGATTCAGGAGTACCTGAGTTCAAATCCGGCCTCAGACACTTAACACTTACTAGCTGTGTGACCCTGGGCAAGTCACTTAACCCCAATTGCCTCACTAAAAACAAAAAAACAAAAAAAAGTGAGGGCAGGAATGGAAGTTGGGGTTCTCTTAAACTTATCCATGGTGGCACGTGTGGGAGAGAGAATTTCAGAAACATGTGGTTGGTGTTTGGCTTTGGGTGTGCTGGTTCTTGGCCTGATGGGCAGTTTGGAATTTGATGAGTTTTATAAAGGAAAATAGACTAAGTTTAGATCTAAGGTCATTCATCTGTATTTCTACTTCCCTATTTACCTAATTGGTATCACCTTTTGTTGTCTAATTAATTCCCAAGCAATAAAAACGAATCCCTCACAGATTAAAGCTCAGAGGCTTCTTTTTCTTAGTGGTCTGGGATATATATATATATATATATATATATATATATATATATATATATATATATATATATATAAAAGGGAAAAGTTAAAAGGGGGAGTTTAATGTTCCTTATATCCAATTTTGAATCTCACAGGCACTTACTAGCTTTGTGATCCTGGACAAGTCATTTAACCTCCATTTGCCTCAGTTTCCTCATCTGATTTACAACTCGTCTAGAATTTTCTTTTTCCAGCTCCAACATTACTATTTTGTGCATTTTTTTGTGGGGCAATGGGGGTTAAGTGACTTGCCCAGGGTCACACAGCTAGTAAGTGTCAAGTATCTGAGGCCGGATTTGAACTCAGGTCCTCCTGAATCCAGGGCCAGTGCTTTATCCACTGTGCCACCTAGCTGCTCCTATTTTGTGCATTAATGGGCAGATCATTTCCTTTGCTGGTGCCTTCATTTTTCTGTCTAGAAATAAGCTTCATAATATCTGGGAGATAACCCTAGAAGACACCATTATTCTATATTGAAAAACTTAAGGCAATAAATCATTTATGTGAATTCCTCAAATCTGCTTTACATCATTACTGTGTAACACCAAATCCCCTGGAAGAACCCTAATTCCATTCATAGGTTGCAGAGTGATTATGATTGTTATTAGAGGTTACCAGGAGTTGAATCTGAATTTAGATTTATCCTTGCAATCACCCCTTCAGAATTATTTTGGAACAGATAACTATAGCTACAATTCTCTTGGCTCTCATAGGTGGTTCCAGAAAACTAAGATGTACAGGGTTCAATCAGGGCTATACTTATAGAATATTGGTCAATTATTATGGGTAAGAATATTCCTGAAGTTGTCTCCCTTTTGTTAGTTTCTGTTGATTCTCTAATGTGAGGAGCAAGGCCTTAATGAAGTGCTTCTGGCTTATTCCATTTCAGACTCCTCAGATAAAATGCTAGATCAGATTTCATAATGGTGGAAGAAAGAAACTTTGAATGCACAAATAGCCTTATTAAGGGGAGAAAGGCCTCAACCTGGGGTAGGAAGTGGGCCATAGAAAGCATGGGGACAGGGAACATCTTGCTTTTTTATTTGCATTCTCAATGCATATAGTAGCACTTGACTCATAGTACTTAAAAGATTTTTCAGTCATTCATTTGTTTATGTGTATAAATGTATAATGATGGCTATGCATAAATTTGCCTTTGCATATATGTACTTTATTATATGTCATATCAATTTGTTTCCATTCTTGAGAAGGAGAAGGGCCTTTGAAGTTCACAAAATTCTAAGACACTAACATATTCATACACTTATTATAATAATAAATATAATAAATATATGTCATAGGAGTCATAGAAATTCCAAGTCATACACTACAAAAATTAATTGCAATAGTTCTCATTTAACAGACTCTTCAACAATGATATAGGTTTAATCCAGCTGGAAACTATAATTCTCTCATCCTTTGATATGATGATATTTGCAGTATTGCAAGATGGCTCTTGGTCTTCACAGGGTTCTAATCTAGTAAACCTCCACATAACAAAACTTGGGAATATTGTATCCAACCGATAATAAAGACTTAATTTTTTTGTAAGCTAATTGTTTTTCCACTACTCTATGCCTGTTTTTAAGATACCATGATTTGTCCACTGCCACTTGGAAATAGTCATTTACTTAGACAGTGAAGTTGCTACCACCAGCAGGAGCTGTCCAGCTACAATTAATTTAGTGAAGGTTGGAAGGCCTGCCTAGCACAGCTGGGTATAATAATAGTCATATAACTCATATCTCTATAGTACTTCATGAAAACACTTGTAGAAAACTAAATGCGTTTAGTTATGGGAACTCAATTACAACCTACCTGTAAGACTGTATATGCAGTCTATAGGGTGCTGGATTTCAAGGGTTTCGGTTTGAATCCTGATTCTATAACTTTCAATATATATAATAAAAAGATTCCCTTGGTGACCTTACATGAGTCACTTAAATTCTCTGGACTCCAGTTGTCTCATCTGCAAAGGAGGTTAATTACGTTATTTCTAAGATCACTTCTGGCTGGACATTCGTGATCCATTTTCAGTTTTGAGCCTCCTCATATGAAACCTTTTAGTCTGGCCTCTTCTTCATTCTAAACTCAGGTTTCCTCCTAGTATTGATTCACTACTTTTCCCTTCATCATCTTAAAACCCCAGCTATTGACTCCATCTTTCACATGATCAATCTGATGATTTAGGTCCCAGCTCTTCCCCCCCTCATGCCTCTTGGCTTCAGTCTGTGGGCATAGAAGTGTCTAAACTTCAACCCCAAGCAAGTCCGAGAATAGGGAAAAAAGTAGAAGATGCAGCATAGTAATGAAGCAGCATCATCGTGCATGAAGTAGTTCAGGGGTCAGGGTCATTAACCTCAAATGTTCAAAGCAAGGAAAGCAAACCTGCAAATGTCATGGGTTTCCTGTAGTTTTTAAAGCATGCCTGCCTAGGCTGTGGGAGATGAATAGCTCTGCTCCTGCTTTATCTCTTTAAGGTGCAGGGCCAAGGAGTGGGAGGGAGAGGTCATGGAGGTGAAATTTCAGTTTCATTATCTACTTACTACTCTCCCTTCCCACTCCACATCAAACATGCCAAGAACACTTAGCAGATTCATAGACCTGGATTGGCATCCAAGTTTGAAAGAAAAAAAAAAGGAAAGAAAACCAAGGGAATCCATTTAGAAATTGCTTCTGCTACCTCATTAATCTCTTACAACAAATAATACATGCAAAACTCAGGCTAGTGGGCTCTCCGTAGAATAACATTTTTTGTGGGGTTATAACAAATTAAAGAAATAAATTAAGTCACTAGCACAGCAGGGAAGTACTTGAAACCTTAAGCTTTGCAGGCTTTTCTAGTGTTCTAAAAATAAAATGACAAAAAGAGTCTTTTTCTGAAGGAAAAAAAATATGTATATTAATTGCCAATGCAATTTTATTATTTTTCTCTTTTTTGTTTCATTATTGGTCTCAGAGTGTTCCAAGCACCCCTGCTGTTCCCTACTCCCCACCCTCCAATCCACTGTTCACTGATTCCAAACACAGCAAAATAAGATGTGGGAAGGAATGGAGGTTAATAGTAATTGTTTTTTCACATGAGGATTATAGAGAGAAGTGCTTCATATATGTAGGGGCAAGACAGATATTGTAATGTAAGAAGATCACAAAGGTAGGAGACAGACAGGTTGTTAAGAGTTTTAAAATTCAAGGAAAGCACATTTGATCCATCTTGTAATAGGTGTGTGTGTGTGGGGGGGGTCAATAAATATGTGTTAAATGAATGGACCAACATGAATAAGGTACATACTGTTGATTAAAGACTTCCTTCTTTAAGACCATATCAAGAAGACAGCATAATGGAGACCAGGGAGTTTGCAAAGTGCAATGAAGGACAGCAATGTGATGTGTTCTGGTCCAGAGGGTCTTTCATGAGCACAGCTGTATTCTGCTTCTCCACTCTCTGATTTGCTGCATGATCTGAATCACTATTCCTGTTCTTGTGGACTTTTTTTTCTCTGCTTGTTTTGGATTTTTTCCTCTAAAGTATTCCATATCTGTCAGTAGTGAGGGACAATGCAGATTAGATGATTTGAAAAAAAATAATAAGAGCAATGGTTTAAACTCATCGATTGAAGAGACATTAGCCCTCATCCTCCAGTCACAGTAAAATAGATTGAGAATTAGAAGGGACCTTTGAAGAAATGCGGAAATTGGGTCAAGGGAAGCAGAGTAAATCCCCCAGAGATAGTAAATAGTGGTAAATACTGGTATGGGTATTTTAACTGGGGTCCTGACTCCAAATGTAGTTCTCTTTATTCTTTTATTTTGTAAATGAAGCCCAGGAAGCTTGCTTCGAGTGTATGAAAAGAATGTACCTTAAAGGGCTACATAAATGCTGGTTCTACCAAGGTAGGATTATATTGGGATGGGGGTGGGTGGTGGTGGGAGGATAGGGAGGGTAGGGAAGGGGAAAGGAAGGGACGTTTCCTAAAATGATTGATGATAGGAAAACAAAAGATACAAATAAAAATCTTTCTGGTAACTAGATGGCACAATGGATTAGAGTGTTGCACTTAGAATCAGGAAGACTTTAAATCCTGTCTCAGCCACTTATTAGGTAGGTGTAGTCCTGAGCAAATCACTTGCTCTCTCCCAGCCTTAGTTACCTCATCTGTAAAACAGGGATAATGATAGCACCTATCTTATAGTGCTGAGTGAGAATTCAAGGAAATGGTATTTGTAAAGCACTTTGTTGACCTTAAAGGGCCATATCATTTTATTTATTATCATATCAAACTTGCACATCTACCTAAAGATAACAAGTATAAACTCATTGGCAGATCACAAATGAAGTCACTAAGTTTCTTTGGATATTGCTTGGGGCAGATAATTCCACAGTAAAGGGAACATTGCGAACTATTGAGTCTTTTTTCACTCTGTTATTCAGGGAAGTAAAATCATAGATGGGCAATTTGCCTAGATTCAAACTACTCTTCTTTGGAGCAGAGCTTAAGGGAAAAGAGAAAAGTACCAAATCTCCATCATTCCTGGCCCCTACCTTCCCATACATCCTCAAATACTGAATTGTTTGAAGATATTCCAACTTTTGCCTATCTCCTACAAGGACAGCACTGTATGGAATGGGTTTAGACTCTGGCAAAGAGGGATTTTAGGCACAAGAAAGAACTTCTAAGGACAAAAGCTTCTGAGGTGCTGGAATAGGGTGTCAAAGGAAGCTGCCTGTGTAGTTACTTTACCTGTTTAGCTTTAGGTTAGCTTAGGTTGATTCAGATTGGCAGAAGTGGAGTTCTACCTCCAGGTTGAAGATTAGTTATTTTGTGAAGTCATGTTGAGTTCTCAGATTCTATAGATACCCCCCAAAATGGCATTTTCATTTAATTTATATGAAACTTCCATAACTTGTTGTGCAAATAGTAGGTAAAACTTTTTTTTTCATGTGGCAGGATGGTAATTGGTCACTAAAGTCTATTGTCTGATTATGAACCATCTTCATCATCTATTTTTCCTCTCCTCCTTTTTTACTTCTTCTTGTACTCCTTATTTAATATGGCAGAGAGGAAACCTATGATTGAATTTCTTTTGTTTTTGTTTTTAAAGTACATGATTGATTCAGCTAGGTGACACAATGAACTAGGTCTGGGAGACCTGAGTTCAACTCTGGCCTCAGACACTTTTACTAGCCGCATTGACCCTGGGCAAGTCACTTAACCCTGTTTGCCTCAGTTTCCTCATATGTAAAATGAGCTGGAAAAGGAAATGGCATGAAGAATCAGACATAACTAAAACAACTGAACAACAGGAATCATCACCATATAGAACCTTAACTACAGTTTCCTAACCCCATTGGGTTCCAGTGTTCTCATCTTTAAAATCACTGTGTTGGAAAAGATTCCATCCAATTCCAAAATTCTGTGATACTATTATAAAGGTCTCTTCTTCAAACCCCATTTAATTTTTTAGCATATGAAATTTGTCCACCATTCCATGTATTTTGTCTTGTTTTGTTTTAATAGTACCTGATATTTCTCACCTGACAATAGAGACTCAAAATATCCTTGAAAGACTGTCAGGAGATCATTTGTTCATATCTTGGCAAGTGAAAACAAAGTGGTCCTTGATAAACATGTCAAGATCATACAAAATAACCTCAGTGTAATGAATTTGGGATTGTTTTCACTTCTCAGGTAAAATTCAGGTCATTTAGGGACATGGACCATGTTTGGTTTTTATTGCCATCATCACTCAGCAACAGAGGGTTCTTGGCATTCCAATAAGACAATGAGTGACTCAGTCTTTCAAATTTATGGAAAGTGAGTGGGCAGGATTATCTCCTCCTTTTAGCCCCAAGCCCTTTAGAAGTCTAAAGGCTGAGACTAGTTACTTTGTCTTCCCTGTAATCTTCCTTTCAGTCCTTCCAGTCCAGCATAATCTGTTTACTGAACCAGATTAGCAGAGAAAACTGGAAGTCCCTGTCCTCAGTGACAAGGTTCCAAATGGTTACAGTGTATACCCAGGAGCAGAGGAGGACACTTTACATTTGAAGGGAAGTTGTACTTTCTGGTTTAACTTTATATACATAGGAAGAACAGGGCAAGTTGTCACAGAATTTACAATTCAGCAGTTTGGGCAATACCTGATTTTAACAATTGCCTTGTTTAGGGGGCAGCTGGATGGCACAGTGGATAGAGCACAGGCCCTGGAGTTAGGAGTACCTGAGTTCAGGTCAGGCCTCAGACACTTAACACTTACTAGCTGTGTGACCCTGGGCAAGTCACTTAACCCCAATTGCCTCACTAAAAATAAATAAATAAACAAACAAACAAACAAACAAACAAACAAACAAACAAACAAACAAATAAATAAATAAATAAATGAATGAATGAATGAATAAATAAATAAATGAATAAATGAATGAATGAATGAATGAATGAATGAATGAATGAATGAATAAATAAATAAATAAATGAATGAATGAATGAATGAATAAATAAATAAATAAATAAAAAGAAAAATAAACAATTGCCTTGTTTAAACCTCTCTTTCATCTTTGCTAAGTGGTTTTCTAGGCCATTAAACTATATTGTAAGTCCTCTGTAGACAAGGAGCTGTGTCTTAAGCTTCTTTTGTATGCCAACAGATTTAGTAAATTGTGGAGAATGAAGCAGGTGTGGTGCCTTCTATAACGACTTAGCATCATAGAATCTTAGTTGAAAGGCACTTTTAAGGTTATCTTCTTGGTGTTCCCAACACCTATCCCATAGTAGGTGTTTAAGAAATATTAGTGGAATTAAATTAAATTGAACTTGTAACCCATCTCAGGAATCTCTACTTCAGCATCTCTAAAAATTGTCTCACCCCTGGGAGCAATAATTTCATTGACTAAGATCTCCCAATTTAATGAAACAACCTATTCCAGAGTTAGAAAGTTCTACTAAATGTTTTTATATTAACCCCAAACATGACCACCTCTCACATTCATAAAGTAGTTCTACTGTAATGTGTAAATTAATTGGTAAAGACCAGTAATCCTGGATATCATTTCATTTTGTGACCACAATGGACATAGACATACATGTACTTCTACTTGTGGATATTATAGAATGACTGACCTTGACTAGATAAGATAGGAATAAACTGGTTTCTCTACCTTTACTTAGTTCTCTGTCAGCCAAGTGATGAATTTCATATGTTGTGCAGGAGTTTCATTGTTCTTTTTTGTCATGTTGTTAAATCTGTGGTTTTTAAGAATGGATAATATTCTGAAGAAACATGAAAAAGTTATAATTCTTCAAAAGCACATTTTAGTGACTATTAGAAATATTGCAGCATATGTTGGTGTGGGGAAGTGTTTCAGTATCATTCAAGCTGGAAATGAAACAATATCAGTTACATCAAAGAAGGAAGAAAGGTGTGGTCAAAAGTGAAATCAGTTCCAAGAACATCTGCTGTATTATTGCTGCAAAATAGCCTAATTAATCCTCAAAAAATAAAACCTCCAGAGAAACTTAGCCAGTTGAGAAGTTGATACTAATTCCTCTACTTTGAAGGGTAGACTTCTTGAAATTCAAAGAATAGTGAGAAGACCAGGCTTTAAAAAAAAAAATCAGCAGCAGTGCTGGCTGGGGAGTCTTCCTGTGGATAAGACAATACAAAGATTGAAATATTGATGCCTGTAAAAAGGTAATTTTTGCTGTTGGAATTTGCTTTTTCATTCAAGGTTATATCAAAGTTATTTTTTAAAAAAAAATCTGATAGGTGAGTCTTGAGATCTAGGTATACTCATATGGCTGTAACATATCCATCCTAACGAAATATTTTGGGGGATTTTTTAATCTTGTCTTATCCACAGCAAGGGAATGATGAACTCTGAGAAATATATTGATATACCCAGAAGCTGAATAATTCTAGAATTCTAGAAATTGAAATAGAATAAATACTAAAACCCAACTTTGTACCATACCATTTTTCATGAAAGGTTAAGAAATGTATATAAGAGATGGAGATAAACATGCTCCAAATGGCCTATAAACTTGACTGATTTAAATCTCTTTGAAAAATGGTTGGCTATAATTGTAGCTAGAGTTGGGAAAAATGGATTGTTCATCAAAGATATCCTTAAAAATCCAATGTGATATGTGATTTTGTGATGAATTAAGGTTACGTGTCAAAATCTTGTAAACTCAATGCCAAATTATATGCTGTGAGAAAATTATTAATAATAGAAGTTTGGGGACTCACATCCCCCCCCCCTCCAGTCAGAACTAACCTTTTTTAAGACCTTTCTTAAGGTCAGCCCAGAGTCAGGAAGTTACCTCATTCAAAACCACACCCACCTGAAAGCCTTGTTCCTGCCAGAGGATCTGTAATCTGGGATCTGACATCTGCACCACTGCACTGAATCACCCCCAAATTCAGTGAACCAATAGATTTCAGTGATACTAACCAATTAGCTTTGAACAATGTGTATGGGCAGGCTCTGCTCTTACCCACAGCGAGCTTGCACAGACACTCTCTCTCTTGGCCTGGGAATGTAGGAGGGGAGCCATGTGACCCAGTTCTGTCTGTCTGTCTGTCTGTCTGTCTCTCCTCGATCCTACCTAGGCTTTCCTATCTTTCACAGCCATGTGTGCTCTCTTTCCTAATATTTAATATACATTTAAAAATGCTTAACACCCCCAAACTGGTGCAGTAGACTCTAATTTCTAAGTAACAAATATATCATAAACCCCAGATAATTTTCCCTACACTTGGGACAGAAATAGGGTGACCACATATAGTTTTACTCTCCATAATACAATGCTACTAAAGAACATATTGTACATTCATTTTAAATGCAAAAGGTTGTAAGATTTCTTACAGAAACCAGTCAATTTAACTAATTTACTTCATCCCAAGTAATTCACACATCACTGTAGTTCTATCCTCAGGACCAATACTAGTTGATTAATATAGCCATTTATGCTAAAGATTGACCAAAAATGTTGTGCCATCTCCCAGATTGGAGGAATGAGGAGCATGAATCTTACTTTTCTTTTCAAATTAGTGATGGTTGAAGATTTTTAATCCTTGGTGATTTGCTAAATTTACTACTGGTTGTTTGTCTGACTTTAACCCATGGCATGGATGTTTTGTTTTGTTTTGTTTTTCACTGAGTCAAATAATTTCTAAATGGAGTTTATGCTCATCCTGGGTGGTGTGATAGATATAACATTGAGCTTAGTCAGGGAGACTTGAATTCAATTCTGGCCTTAGATAACTTACCAGATGTGTATGACTGTGGACAAATCACTTACCTTTGTTTGCTTCAGTTTCCTCATCTGTAAAATGGGGATAATAATAGCACTCGCCTCCCAGGATTGTTGTGAGGTTCAAATGAGAGAATAATTATAAAGCACTTGGCTCAGTGTCTGACATAGTAAATATATAAATGCTTGTCATTTTCATCATCATCATCATTATTATTATCCAATAAGTCCTAGTTCTTCCCAGATCAACCCATTTCAAAAATCACCTACCTGTTCTGAATTTTTACTCTATGTGCTACTTATGACACATTATATGCTATTTTATATTCTATGAATGATTAAGGGGGTGTGGGGGGAGTTCAGGGAAGGCTAGCATCTCTGTTGTGAGGGCTTGTACAAGGGTGATGACAGCAATACCTCTGCTGCCTGTCTTCAAGGGTTATTGTTAGGAAAGAGCTTGGGAACTATTATTATTACTTGCACATAGACCACCAAATTTATATACAGAGTTAGTGCTTTGGCCTTAAGCCTTTAACTCACTAGGCCCTGTCCATTCCCAGATCAGATAGTTTTTTTTTTTTGGTCTAATTGTGGCAATAATGGAAGAGTAATAGAGGGTAGGAAGTAGGGGAGGTACAATTTTTGGGGATGGAACATCTTTTCCAAATATTTGTTTTTTGTTCAGTCATTATTCAGTTGTGTCCAATTCTTTGTGACCCAATTTTGTAATATTCTTGGCAAATATAAAGGGGTAGTTTGCCATTTCCTTTTCCAGTTCATTTTATAGATAAGGAAACTGAGGCAAACAAGATTAAATGACTTGCCCAGCATCACAGAGCTAGTAAGTGTCTGAGGCTGAATTTGAAATCAGAAAAATTAGTCTTCCTGCCCAGAGGCCCTGCAACTCTCTCTAGTTTGTCACGTACTTGCCCATATTTGTTTAGGAACCTGCATTTTAAACCCAGGTCAAGAAGTGCAAGGCATCTTTGTTTTATTCGTATATAGTCTAACATTTGAATGATAGAAAAATGATTTACTTGGTCCTTGAGTACAGTTGACATGTAAATTTGTTAAGTGTTCCATCATTCTGAACAATTTATACCTACAGAATCATCTTTTTAAAAGAGCATCTGGTCCGGCCTCTGCCTGGAGGCAGGTACATATCTAAACCAAGTAGGGGAGCAGGTAATCTATTCTCTTCTTGAAGAACTCCTGGGACAAACAATGCACAACCTCCCTCTTGGTGGTCTGGCTCAGTATTTTATCACTCTGACAGTAAAAATTCTTCCTCATACTCAACTGAAATCTCCCTGTTTTTGTGTAAGTCCAGTTCTTCCTACAAGTGCTTCATGACCAAGCATCCTTTTTCTAAAAGCCCTTCTTACAATTTAAGTTCTATTTCACTCATGAAAATGACTGCCTCCCTCAAATTGAGATAGTTTAAACTCTTGTCTGATCCCCAGAATGACAGCTAACAAAGTCAAGAAGGTGGGGAGGAAAGAGGGTACTAAGGATTATCTATATGTAATCATAAGGCTTTATTTAGCTCATCTCCACTAGAGAGTTTCATTCTTTTTTTTTTTTTTTTTGGTGAGGCAATTGGGGTCAAGTGAATTGCCCAGGGTCACACAGCTAGTAAGTGTTAAGTGCATGAGGATCTCAAGGTCCTCCTGAATCCAGGGCCTATACTCTATCCACTGCGCCACCTAGCTGCCCCCCCCCAGACCTTTTCAATTAAATATGTGGAAAGAACACTGACCTAGGAAAGAAGAAACCTGAGTTCTTTTTAATCATAGGCATTTATAACCTAGAAAAACATTGTGCAAAGCACTGACAGTTCTTGCCCTCAAGGAATTTGTGTGTATATGTAGACAGATAGATAGATAGATGATAGATGGATAGATGGATGGATGGATGATAGATATAGATATAGATCATATAGATATAGACAGACACAGACATAGACATCGATATAGATACATGCATGTCTATTATATCTGTTTATACATGTACGTTACACATGTATATAAACATATACCTATGTTATATGTGTATATGTGTATATATAGGTATATGTGTATATTGTAAATGTGTATATATAAAAAAGTATAGCAGAGGAGACAATATTACAATACATAAGCATATACATAACTAAGTGATTTGACCAGAGAGGAGGCTACTAGCACCCAGAATTAAGAAAGGCCTCATGTAGAAGGTGGTACTTGAGCTGAGTCTTGAAGGAGACTAGGGAATCACAAACATGCAGGAAAATATGCCCTTTACGAGCTTCCTGAATTTGGGAAAGTTACTTCTTTCTAGGCAATATTATTTCCTCAACTGTAATATGAGGGTCAGAATTGCATGACCTCTTATGTCACCCAGTTCCAAAGGTCCTGTCTTTGTTAAGCCCATTTTCTTATTTCCTGTCCGAAATAATCCACAAATGATGTGACTCAACTTTAGGCCCCCCAATAATTCCCCATTTCTGTTTTCTGAGTCTTTCTTTAAGAGGACACAGAGCTTCAGTGGTAGGCATTCATTTCTCCAATTAGGAAATCATGTTCTAACTCAGAAGTGTCTCAAGTGAACGTGAGAAAAATATTATCTGGAATTCTATTAGTCACATGCCAATGGTAAGCTTATGGTTTTGCTTCATGCTCCACTATTTGGAGATGTTTCAGGCAAAAGGAAGGTTGTCTTCAAGAAAGTAGGACAAAAGTCTTGTGCCTTATTCCCTAGTCATGTCCTTTTATTGGGCATCTATCACTTGCCACGGACTTAGAAGCAAAGACAGATGTTATTATAAGGTTCAAGTATTTAGAGGGAATACAACTGACCTAACTGTGCAGTTGCAGAGGGATTGAATGTAGGCAACCAACTCCTGCTCTCCTAATTCAGTGCACTTAGTCTAAGGATGTTAAAAAGCTAATTTACTGGATTCTTTTTATTCTTTTCTCAAAATAGAAACTGCCCCCTCTTTGATGAAAATCAAGGTCATCATTCAAATATGAGTATTCAATTAAGTACACTTTAACAATGGTAATAAAGTACCTTCTATGGGCCACTAGGTGGCGCTGTGCATAGAGCACCAAGCCTGGAATCAGGAAGACTTCTCTTCCAGAGTTCAAATCTGGCCTCAGACACTAGCTATGCGACCCTGGGCAAGTCACTTAACTCTGTTTTTCCCCTCTGTCTTCTCATTTATAAAATAAGCGGGGGGGGGGGGGGCAGCTGGGTGGCACAGTGGATAGAGCACTGGCCCTGGATTCAGGATGACCTGAGTTCAAATCCAGCCTCAGACACTTGACACTTGCTAGCTGTGTGACCCTGGGCAAGTCACTTAACCCCCATTGCCCCACAAAAATAAATAAAATAAAATAAGCTGGAGAAAGAAATGGCCAATCACTCTAATATCTTTGCCAAGAAAACCCCAAAAAGGGATCGTGAAAAGTTGGACATGACTAAAAAACAACAAATGTGCTCAGTACTATGCTGGGTACTGGGTTTGTATAGACAAAACAATCTGTGCCTTCAAGGAACTTAATTTTATTAAGGAAAATTGTTGTATACACATGTCGGTATACAAAATGTATATTAAAAAGTCATGTCCAGGAGAGATATGGGTATAATACAAAAGGTGGTTTGTTAACATTTTTATAGAAGTTCCAGAGGGCCCAATAGAAGGGTAGGGAAGAATAGGATAGGGACACTGGAATGATGGATAGGTATGAGGGAATAGGGAACAGTAGTTAAGGAGGAGAGCTTCAGTCTAGAAAGGCTACAATCTTTCAATTCTGAGTGGAATCACAGGGAAGTACTGAGTCACAGTCATTACACTAGCAATAGTGACATAGTGAAATGCCACAGCCATTATAGCAGCAATAGTGAAATAGTTGGAAAGTTGGGGCATGACCTTGGCTGACATAAGGGACCTTAGAAATCTTCTAATAAGATTCTTGATTTCACAGAAGAAACTGAGGAATAAAGAAATGGATTGAATTTATGCCCTATATTTGTGACCTTGGACAAGTCTCATGACCATTCTAGACCTCAATTTCCTCATCTGTAAAATTAGTATTGCCCTACATGCCCCTTAAGTTCCCTTGGGATACAAAGCAATGATTCTATAATCTGATGTTTCTGAATCCAGAGCTCCTTAAATCACAGTATAGTACCACAGAGCTCAGCTTTGTCTTTTTTTTTTCTTTTTGAAGAAAGGGGGTTAAAACTGATCCTACAGAAACTCCAAAGGGAAATATCTCTGTTGAATGTCAACTTGATTTTTCCCTTTTACTAGGCATATTTTCAGGTTTGGTAGGTAACTCTCTTCAACCCTTTTAGTTAGACCATGAAGGCATTAAAAAATCCTATATATTACATGCTTCAATCAAGAATTTCATCAACAGCCTAACCTTGAAGCCATCTAAACAAAGTGTGGCTTGGCATGGGCCAAAAAATAAAAATATAAAATTAATTTTAAAATGAAAAAAATATATATTTCCAGCACAACTGCTATAGCAATTCTAAGAAGCAGACAGTGGAACCCCTATCTCTGTGTTACAATTAAATGGGTGTGAGCCTTCTTGATGATAGGTTTAGAAATGCAAATCATAAATTACTCCGAGAATTAAATGTGTCTAGGTGTAAAATTAGGAACTGGTGGGAGTTGCAATTGTGGTAATAATGTTGTAGGTCTCAAGAGACTCTTGATTTCTGTCTCTGGGGTATTTTGCCTAGAACACTGTTGCATGAGAGGATGTCCTGTTCTCAGGTTCAGATGTAATGTGATTTTATTTGGAGAATTAAATTTGGTTAGCATGGGAATGTGGCAACAGACCAAATTGGTAGGAGAGAAATATGACATTCAGTGCATAATCAACAGAGTACACTCATAATAATGCTCAGGGATTTGATTTTTAAAGAATTCTCAGTTGCAATGACATAATTAGGGTGTGACACAGTAGATAGAGCATTGCGACTAGAGTCAGGAAGTCCTGAGTTCAAATCCAGCCTCAGACACTTATTAGTTAGTTATGTGACCCTGGGCAAGTCATTTAACCTCAGTTTGCCTCAATTTCAACTACAAAATGGGTTTAATAACAGCACTATTTCACAAGTGTTTAATGAAAATTAAATTTATAAATAGTAATATTTGTAAAGTGCTTAATATAGTGCCTGGTACATAGTAGGTACTATACAAATGCTTATTCCCTCCATCTTCTCCCCCAAACCCCCATAACGCATACCAGTGTTATTTCTATTCATTGAATGGTAAACAGAGATAGAAATGCTAACAGATTTACCCACATCTGTAGTAATGGAGATTTGACTTAAAAGTTGATGCTCATAGTAGGTGCTTGATAAATGTCTGCTGAATTTATCCTAGTCCTATCCTTTACCAGAAGAGCATCTTTTTCATGATTCAAGACCACTAGGTTTGAAATATTATCTGAATATAGAAAGAGGAGTGATTGTGGAAATAAATAAAGGATATAGAACAAACCCTCATCTTTGCCTTATAAATTATAAAGGATAGGCGGCTAGGTGGCACAGTGGATAAAACAGCAGCCCTGGATTCAGGAGTACCTGAGTTCAAATCTGGCCTCAGACACTTGTCACTTACTAGCTGTGTGACCCTGGGCAAGTCACTTAACCCCCATTGCCCCACCAAAAAATGAATAAATAAATAAATTATAAAGGATGTTACAGACAATCATCAGTTCATATGTCTACAATCCACTATTAGTATTGAATACAACATTTTTCTGAGAAGCCCTTTTACAATGCAACGGATCTCAGAGCCAAAAGTAACAGTTCTTTCACAAGCTTAAATGATGTCCACTGACTACTCCCACATTTGTCATTTTCACTCTCAAGCCAAACTAACCATATCCAACACTTTTCATTGAACTTCCTTCTGATTCCCCCTGTGCTAAACGAAATATCAGCACTTAGACCAGATTAAATGAGGAATATTTAATTTGATTGATTCTGCTCATAATAGCTAGTCAATGTAGATGACAGTACCATTGGATGTCAGAGCCAGGAGTATTTCAGATGATTTAGATGTACCTCCTTTCTTTACAGATGAAGAAATTAAGCAACCAGTAAAGAAAGAAAGGAAAGGGGCAGAGAGAGAGAAAGGGGGGAAAGAAAGAAGGTGAGAAAGGAAGATAGAGAGAAAAAAAAAGAAAAAGAAAGGAAGAGGAGGCAGCTAAGTGGTGCAGTAGATAGAGCATCAAGCCTGGATTCAGGAAGACCTGAGTTCAAATCTGACCTCAGACACTTGACATTTACTAGCTGTGTGACCCTGGGCAAGTCACTTAACCCTCATTGCCCAGCAAAACTAAAACAAAAAAAGAAAGAAAGGAAGAAATAAGAAAGGAAAGAAGGAAGGAAGGAAGGAAGGAAAGAGTCAGGGAGGGAGAGAAGGAAGGTATGAGAACCAAAATTTGATATATGGAGCATTTTTTAGTGACTAGCCTTAATATTGGGTTCCCAGAAATATGAGGGAACTTTTAGGTTCTCCCTCTGCTCCGAACTGCCCTTTTTAGATATTTCTCCCAGGCCAATAAGAAAGGAGCCTCTAATCTTTAGTTCACAAAAGGATCAGATTTTATTACTTGGGAATTAATTAGACAACAAAGGTGAAACTAATAAAAATCAAAGATAAGTAAATAGGAAAATAGAAATACAGATAAATATTCTTAACTCTAAGCTTAACCTATTTATTACTCAGACTGTTTCCATTTAAGCTAGTTCAAAGGAGTTTAGGGTTTTCCATAATTAACTCGCCAAACCTGAAAGTCTATAGTTGCTCGCTCCTCCAGAACAGCCAACACACCACGGCAAGGGGAGTTGCCAGACAGAGAGCAAACATGCCACCAGCGCAAGGGCCAAGACCAAAAAAGACTGAGTTCTGGAAGACGCCTAGCATTCCAGAACCAGCCTGCCTCCCTTCAGGGAGCGTTCAATCTGCCCTCCCCCAAAAGGGGAGGTCCTTCAAAAGCTGCCCATGGAGAGTTCTCCTTCTGACCTTAGTAGCATATGTAACCTCAGAGCGGGCCAGGTGTGGCTCCTCACAAATGATTCAGCTAAAACTGCAATATTAATCTTTACCACAAAGGAAAGAAGGAAGAAAGAAAGAAAGAGGAAAGAAAGAAGGAAAGAAGAAAGGAAGAAAAGAGGGAGGGAGGGAGGGAGGGAAGGAAGTTAGAAAGGAAGGAAGGAAAGAAGGAAAAAGGAAGCAGAAGAAAAATGGAATTCCTGTTCAATTTTGAATTGGACTATATAGATTTATAGGGTTAGAACTAGACAGAACTTTAGAAGTCATCTAGTCCAAAACTCCTATATTTTACAGATAAGGCAAGTAAGGCTCAGAGAGATTAAGCAACTTGCCCAAGACATTCTAGGTAGTGAGTGAGCTGAGATTCGAACTCAGGTTTTCTGACTACAAACCAAGTACTCATTCTACTTTACCATCTAGGCTCATGGATTGGAGATTCTTCCCAATTCCTACAAGCTATGATCTGTATATACCTGGCAACACAGAATTTTACAAAGTGCAACTCTCCAAAGAATGGATGAATTTATTAAATTCTTTTTAGTCACAGCCACCTTGATTTCTTTTAGGTCAAATACCTAATTTTGTTTGGACTGAGATCATGAAGCGCCGACAATTTTTGCAGCTGAATATTTTATATGTGTTGGGCTAGAAATATTTGTGCTTGATCTATACTAGTGGAATTGAACTTTTCAGAATCACCACCTTCTGAAATAACTTGGCTGTGCCCTCATCCATTTTGTTGAGTTCCATCCTCCTCATTCTGAGCTCTCTACAAGTAGTTGAACATCTATACCAAGAACATGAAAAACCAATATTACAAAATTAACAAAAAGTAGTTATGGGGGCAGCTAGATGGCGCAGTGGTTAAAGCACTGGCCCTGAATTCAGGAGTACCTGAGTTCAAATCCGGCCTCAGACACTTGACACTTACTAGCTGTGTGACCCTGGGCAAGTCACTTAATTCCCATTGCCTGCAAAAAAAAAAAAAAAAAAGTAGTTATGGTAATGGAATCATTTTTCATTGGAAGGAATGGCTTTTATCTGATATTTTTAGCCCAAATGAACTGAAGAAAACGTGGCACCAGACATTAGGGTGACATGCAAACAGAGAGTGATAGCACCCCAGGCCCTAGAGACTTTCTAGTGATCAAACAAGTTCTGTCAGTGCTACAAAAGAGGGAGTATAACAAATGCTGTCCTACACAGAAGGCAGATGTAGTTGACCCAACATCATGGAAATTCCTCTGAAGTATTCAGTGCTGTAAACATAACTAGATCTCACATTACATACACAGAATCATTACTGCTTAGCAAGAAGATGCCATCTGAAATCATTTGGAGAAAGTAGAGTTGGATAAGAACTACTAGGTCATATATTCCATTCCATTGCCAATGTGAAAAGATACTTTCAAAACTACCTCCTTCTCCTCCTCCTCCTTTTTCTTCTTCCTCCTTCTCCTCTTCTTCCTCCTCCTCCTTTTCTTCCTCCATCTTCCCTTCCTCCTCTCCCACGTCCTCCAATTAAGCGAAATGGCTTCTTCCATTCTGATTTCAGAGACAAGGTCAATATACAAGATTCATTCCATCATCATGGATCAAATATAAAATCTTGTCTGACCTTATGCCCTTCATAATTTGACCCCTTTCTTAACTTTCCAGTTTTATTATACCTTACTCCCCTGAATGTATTCTATAATCCTGTGGCATAGGCCTTATTCTTGTTCCTTGCACAAGATAGGCTTTTCCTTGACTATATTTTCACAGGCTGTTCCTCTTCATTTCCACTTCACTGGCTTTCTGTGACTTCCTTCAAGTCATAGCTAAAACCCATTCTGTTTCAGGAAGCTTTTCCTAGTCCTCCTTAAAGGTAGTACAAGGGGCAGCTAGGTGGTACAGTGGATAGAGCACTGGCCCTGGATTCAGGAGGACCTGAGTTCAAATCTGGCCTCAGACACTTGACACTTACTAGCTGTGTGATCTTGGGCAAGTCACTTGGCCCTCATTGCCCTGCAAACAAAACAAAACAAAATAAACAATAACAAAAAACATTCCTAGGACAGCTGGATTTAGGAGGACCTGAGTTCAAATTCAGCCCTTGACACTTAACACTCACTAGCTGTGTGATCCTGGGCAAGTTGCTTAACCCCAATTGCCTTACCACCCCCCCCCCCAAAAAAGGTATCATCTCTCTGAGATTATTTCTAATATCTTTTGTATATATCTTATTTGTTATCTTTCCCATTTGATTGGGAGATCCTTGAGGGCAGGCACTGATTCTGCCTTTCTTTTTAATCTCCAGAACTCAGAATGGTTCCTTGTACGTAATAAATATTTAACAAATGCTCATTTATAATGACACTCTTCCTCTACCTCCCCTTCTCTCTTTCTGTCTCCCTCTCTCTTTTTACCCCTCTTTTTGTCTCTCTTTGTGTCACTGTGTTTCTGTCTCTGTCACTGTCTCTCTGTCTCCATGTGTCCCTTTCCCTGTCTGTATCTGTGTATCTGTCTCCGTCTCTCTGTGTATCTTTGTCTCTGTCTCTCGTGAATGCACACACTAACTCTTTCTCTTTCTCTTTTCCCCATTTCTTCCTTGCTCCTGAGTTCTGAACTATGAAACCTACATGGTCCGCATTATCATGTCCTACTGGGTCCAGGAGAGGTTTTCTAAATTTATCTTTTTTGCCAAAATTCCTCTGCGCCTTGCATCTTTTTAAGGTTATTGTTCAGAATTATAGTCTCACTTCATAGAACTTGTTTTTAATAGATTTGCTTGTCTTAAGTTAGAAATTTCCATTTAAGTTCACATGTTTGTTTGATGATTTTACTGAAGATCTTTTTTCTTTCTTGGGGGGAAAAAAATATATATGTATATATATGTGTGTGTGTGTGTGTGTGTGTGTGTGTGTGTGTGTGTATATATATATATATATATGCTTCTACAGTATAGGTGAGTTCATCAAATATTCTGTTCATAGGATCATAGAGTTAGAGCTAAAACAGTCAACTTCCAGGTCATACAGCTCCAAAACCAATAGCCTTTTCACTGTTCTGTAGCTGCCTAAAAATCCTTAGTTACTAACTGAAAGAAAGGAGTCAGTTGCACATACCCTTCTCTCACTAAAAAGAAAAAAAAAATCACTTCCCTGACTCATTAATGGAATTAATGAATTTGGTAGAGAATTCAGTTTCAGGGTTTTAGAGAGAGGGATATTCTTAGGTGGAAAGGAGTAATTGTAGCCATTAAAAGAGATAATAAAAGAAGTGATCAAAGAAGTAGGAAAAAGCATGAGGGAATTATATTGTCATGGAAGTCTGAGGAGAAACTTTCCATAGAAAAAGAGGATCAACAGCATCAATGGCCACAGAGAAATTAAGGAAAATGAGTACTGAGATAACAGAATTTGATTATAAGAATCAAGTAGTAACAACTCACTATGGACATTGTAATAGGGAGCATTTGATGTCCTTTCTCCACCCCCACCCCCTAATAGCTTCTGAAAAGGCTAAGCATATAATTCAGGAGAGCAGTGACCAAACGGTCAAGTATTAGTCACATATTGTCTTAGCTGGGCTACACTCAGTTCAACATCACCCTGACAATAGTGAAACAAAGCTAATTTTAGCTAGATGAGTATTGTAGCCATTTATAATTTGACATTATAGTAGGCCAAAGAAAGGAGATTGGAAATGAATCTCAGGAAGATTGTATATACCCAGAAATGTTTTTCCACATAAGGAGCAAATAAGTTCTTTTCTAAAATAGTCTATAAAAGAAAAAAATAGAATCTATACAATTCTCCAAGCACAAAAATGAAGGTTTGGCATTGTGAGACAATTTGGTATGTAGCTGATTTTTATAATTCATTCTCAATAGCTGTAATATCCTCAGTTTTATTTAAACTTTCCCCCCCCCATGGTGTTCAAGACATTGACTACATTTTCATTTATTCTAGAAATCTACAATATTGTAACCACATGTTTATGCACACAGTATATGAAAATCTCATTATTTGGGAGGGGATGGCAAAACTACCTTATAAAAACTTTTGTTTTGTTATTGTAAGATGAATTCTTCTAATGCCAAATTTTGCTCTGTAATTATTTTCTACCACCTAATGAAAAGTCACCTACTTTCCTGCCCCAACTTTACATGAATAATAGAATCAAATCATTTTAGAGCTGTCCAGGAACTCAAAAATCAGCTTCCTCATTTAACAAATGATGGCACTGAAGTTCAGAGGAGGGGAAATGACTTACCCAAGATCCTATAACTTGTTATTGGCATAACCAGGACTGAGATGTAGATATCTTTATAGCAGTCTATGCTGTGTTCCATTTTTCCTCCTTATGGCAAGAAAAAGAACACTGCAGCAGGAATTAGGTTACCTGGATTCCAGTCTCAACTGTGCCACTCATTAGCAGGCAATATCGAATAAATTACTTTATGTGCATTCTCCATTGATGGCCAGTGGCTCTGTGATAATTGGATGGACTCCCCCAGGTGCTCAGTTGCCCTCCCTCCTCACCTTTCTACCATACCTCCAGCAGAGAGTGAATGAAAAAAAAAATGCTATGTCCTTAGAAAAAGTTTAGAGTCCCTGAATGCTGAGTGTTTACAATTGTAATTGTCTTAATCCAATACACATGTTGCTCATCTATTCTTATTCACATTAAAACTTAGGAGATTTAACTCAGAGGCTATGATTTTCTAGATACCCATCTCATTAGTATGGGGTTCTACCAACTCTACTATCTTCTTGTGCCGCATTTATTTATTTTGGAGGTAATCAGGGTTGTGTGTTGCCCAGGGTCACACAGCTAGTAAGTGTCTGAGGTCAGATTTGAACTCAAGTCCTCCTGTCTCCAGGGCCAATGCTCTATACACTGTAGCACCTATCTGCTCCTTCTTATGTCTTATTGAGCAAATCAAATTCTTGGGGTGACCAGCTCTGTTATTGCTCTTGTTTATCTGTCAGTCAATAAACATGCCAGTAATTTCTGTAAACTACACACACACACACACACACACACACACACACACACACACATATGATTGACAATAGTATCCTAGTAATTTCTGTACAAAAAGACAAAGGGCAAAAAGGCCCTTTTAAAGGGGAAGAAAGGGAGAAGGATTGAGGAATGGCTTGGCCTTCAAAGTCCTGCTTATCCTGCCCCTCTACCATACCTCCTTCCCCAGGCTTTTTACACCTTCATCCTGCCTCGTCTCTCCCAATAATCTGGGATCCAGTGCCCCAGTTAACTCAGAGTCCAGTAACACTGGCTTCCTTGATGTTCCTTTATCAAGACACTCTAGTTTCTAATTGAAGACTTTTCCATTGGCTATCCTGTGTAGCTGTAATTCTCTCTCTCTCTCTCTCTCTCTCTCTCTCTCTCTCTCTCTCTCTCTCTCTCTCTCTCTCTCTTCTCTGCTTCTTGGCCTTTCTTCCAGATAAAACCCCATCTTACAAACATTTGCCAATCTCTCTGGATTCTAGTGTCTTCCCTCTGTTGATTACTTCCAATTTATCCTGTATATAACTTGTTTGCATGTTATTGTTTGCATGCTGCATCCCCATTAAACTAGGAGCTCCTTGAGAGCATTATCTTTCTTTGCATCCTCAGTTTTTACATGTAGTAAATAGATAGATAGATAGATAGATAGATAGATAGATAGATAGATAGATAGATAGATAGATAGATAGATAGATAGCAGGGCAATGAGGGTTAAGTGACTTGCCCAGGGTCACACAGCTAGTAAGTGCCAAGTGTCTGAGGCCAGATTTGAACTCAGGTCCTCCTGAATCCAGGACCTGTGCTTTATCCACTGTGCCACCTAGCTGCCCCATAGTAAATATTTAATAAATATTTATTGACTGACTGACAAGTAAGCAAAAGGAATGTTTCCTGTCACCCCTAAAACCTCTGTGTAAAGACCTTGGATTCGCTTAATAAGACATGAAGAGGTAGTATAGGTGGTAGAACTCAGTACTAATTGTCACCAACTTGGTTCCACCGGTCAGATAGCATCCTTGTGTTTGGTGGCTACAAGCAACATCTCAAGTGGAGGCTGAGGAATCACTCCTTGCAGTGGACTTTGTAGTGGGGATTCCTATTCAGTAATGAATTAAACTAGATGGTCTCTGAGATCTCTCCCAACTCTGGGATTCTCTCATTTTCTGATGCTGTCTTTAAGGCTGATCAGCCACCTATTGGTCAGGAGACGTACAAGGAAAAGAATTGGGCTTGGACCATTGTAAACTCATCCTGATAAATGGGGGGCAGGGGGAATTCAAATATATCCTACAAATCAGTAGCATAAAACACAGGCAAAAGAAATCACATATGCAGTTTCTGCATTGCAAGGGGGTATGTGAGCGTTTGGTGTGTGTGAGGGAGTGTTAAAACAGGGAGTCTCTGAATTTAACAAAGGATAAAGGACATATTTATGAAATCATGACTTAGAAGCTTAGAAGATAATCTGATACCATTGTTCGGTAACCCTCTCTTCACATACAAAAGAACAAATATTTTCAGTTCTATCTTTTAATTGCAAAATAAATCACATGAATGACCACATTGTAGAAAACTCTCCAGTCATCCCTTCAAATCACCTTGAGCAGCTTTCTGCCTCTGTTTCAGCAAGCTTCCTCATTTAAAGCCAAGGACCCATGAAGAATTATAGAATTTTAAAGATGGAGATCATTGAGTCCACCCACCTCATTTTACAGATGAGGAAATGAAAGCCAACAGTCAGTTGGTTAATAATCGGTGAAAGCACATTTATGATTTATTTGATTTTGTTTATTAAGGAATGACTACATGCCAGGCACTGTGCTAAGTTCTGGGCATACAAAGAAAGGTAAAAGAGAGTCCTGTCCTCAAGTAGTTTACAATCTAATGAGGAAAGCAATAAATAAAAGAAAACTGAAAGAGAATTGAAGTCAGGGAAGTGGCTGTAGCTCAGATGATCGCTTCAGAGGAATGCAGTTAGGTGGGAAATGAAGAGAAAACTGACCTAGGGTATCCTACTTAAATGGAAGATCTAGGAGGAGAAGGGTAAGTGATATGACCAAGATCAAAAAATGAGTTAGTGACAGAGCTGATGCTGGAACCCAAGACTCTTCCCTTCCAGTGCAACAGTCTGGAGGAGAAATACTATTCTCCACTCTCTTTTTCATACTTGGCTGCTTTATGCATTAAAATCTTTCATTTATTTAAAATATATTCATTGAGCACGTATTTATGAGCAAACAATCTGTGCTGAGGCAACCTGGAAAAAGACTACTCCTGCTCTCAAGGAGCTTGCCATCTAGGAGGGAGCAAATTAAAAACATCAAAAGTAATGTGTAAAAAATGCTTGAAGGAGTCACAAAATGCTTTAAGGATTTTAGTGAGGAAGAGATCACTTCTGGCTCTCAAACTCAGGGAAGGAAGGCTTCATGACAATGGCCTGGAAAGTTTTCAGGTTGTGCACATGGTAAGTAAGGGCAGAGGATGATTCATGCATGGACACAGACACATAAGGAGGGACTATAAAACTTACCCCATACAAAAAAAAAAAAAGAAAGAAAGAAAGAAGGGAGGGAGGGAGGGAGGGAGGGAGGGAGGAAGGAAGGAAGGAAGGAAGGAAGGAAGGAAGGAAGGAAGGAAGGAAGGAAGGAAGGAAGGAAGAAAGAAAGAAAGAAAGAAAGAAAGAAAGAAAGAAAGAAAGAAAGAAAGAAAGAAAGAAAGAAAGAAAGAGAAAGACAGTTATGGGGGAATAGGGTGGGGGGTTAGGATAGGGGTATGGGGTGGGGTTTGGGTTAGGGGTTTGGGGTTGGGGTCCTTAGGAATTTCTCTTTAAAGAATTACACCCTCTTGCTCACAAATCCAATAGAATAAGATAGTAGTTTATTTAGGGGCTGGGGAAGGGAAACCAAGGGAGAAATCCTTGGGCTTCTTCTCATGGGGAGAAAGGCATGGTACAGAGCGTGGCTCTGGGATACCAATCTCCTCAAGCAGGAGGAGATAGGCAGATACTTTATTTTTTTTATTTTTATTTTTTACATATAAGGTATTTTATTTTTTCCATTACATGTAAAGATAGTTCTCAACTTTTCTTTATACAAGCTTTACAATTTCAGATTTTTCTCCCTCCCTCCCCTCCCTCCCCCTTCCCCTAGACAGCAGGTAATCTGATATAGGTTATATCTTTTATAGAGGATTGATGGGGGTGATCATCTGACTGTGGAAAGTTCCCTTAGTGAGGGAGGATCATCCCCTACTGCTGGTGGCCGAGGGGTGGCTGTGGATCTCTCAAGCCATCTCTCTCCTCCTCAGGACACAAAAGCAGCAGCCACACCTAATCTTATCTCCCCTGGGGTAAGGGAGACTAGAAGGAAGGGTGGTGGTCTTGGAGCTAACTCAGTCCTGATCAGGTTCCACTTATCTCTTTAGATGTGTCTGTCCTTTGGTTTAGTTTCTCAAGGAGAAGATTCTTTGATGTACCCTAGAGAACTTCTTGGGTGGCCTGGGACCATAACAGAAAGAAAGAAAAAAGACAGCTAGGTGGCCTGGTGGATAAAGCACTGGCCCTGAGTTCATATCTGACTACAGACACTTATTAGCTGTGTGACCCTGGGCAACTCTCTTAACCTTAATTGCTTACTACTATTACTACTACTACTCCTACTACTCCTACTCCTACTCCTACTCCTACTCCTACTACTACTAATAATAATAATTTTTAAGAGACTACCAATGCCCTCTTTTTTAAAAACAGGAAATAAATATGTTTCTGACTATCTGGACCATTTTTGAGCATTTGCAGGGATCCATCTCTTCCTTTCCCACAGACCTTACGAATCACTGGGAGAAGAGAAATTTGAAGCAGGCAGTTGTATTCACCAGTTGTTGCTACATTTTGATAGTACCAAAAAAAAAATGTTCTTGCATTTCCATCTCTTCCTTCTTTCCTTCCTTTCTTCTTTTCTCTACTTCATTTCTTATTACATTTACAAAGAAATATGGTACAATGCCAAAGGCTAAATAGGAAATGATTATTTATTTAAGTAGTAAAATCAAATCCAATGACCAGCTTTCCCTTTTCCCCCTAGATATACATCATGAAATGTTTCCATAGAAGGTTTCATTTAAATAATAATTTATAAAATGGATTTATTTTTGGGGGATCTCTAATTTTAAAAGGCAAGACAAATCCCTGTCACATAAAGGTAACTGGCCAGCACCAGTTCCATCCCCACCTGGGGAATTCATCACATTCACAATTCATATTCAATTTGCTCCATTCAGATGAAAAGAGACTGGATTTCAGACCCTGATGATGGGGTGACATTGAATACAAGATTACGTAGCACTTTAAAGAACTTTCCTTTTATTAGATGCTCCATAATCACATTAACTTAGACTAAAAATTTGAACTAATTCTTTCCCTAGAGGCTTGGGCAGTAATAATTGTAGAAATCTGTGAAATAGGATAAATACAATTCAATAATTATATTGATAAATAAAATGAAAATCAACTAATTGTGTCATTCACTGAGATGCTCGCCTCTGCTGTTGCTGCCTTTCTGCTCTGCTGCCTGCTAAACTTTTCTGTCACACTTCAATAAATTTAATTGTGCAGAATAAATGAGCTAATTTTTGAAGTCACAGGCTCTGTTTGCAAGATAAGGGTGGTGATTTATTGACCTCCTCTAGCTCTGTAAGAGTGTCGCCCTCCTTTTCAACTGACAACTTGGCATAGTTTTTTATCCCCCCTCCCCCTTCCTTTCCTCCCACATCCTTGCTCAGCCTGCTCTATCTCTCCCTTCTCTTCCCATCTTGTTTCTTGAAATTGCTGACTTCATATCTTGAGAAACTGCAAGGCCCTGTTTTCCATTGGTTACAGTGGGAAACTTTGCAATTAGTGCAGTTTCTCTTCATATGGTGAATTTTAAATTTGTTCTTCCTGTAGCTCCCAGAAACCACAGTTTGCACAAATTGAGATGGGAGAAGGCACTGCTCCATACAATTGCTGGGAGGAAGACAAGGCCAGGGACACATACTTCCTCATACCCAAAGGCAAACTGCTAGTCTGTAGGTGAGAGCTAGGTTCTGGGAGCAGTTGGTTTAGCTCTTTGACAAAGGAAATAACAATAGCTATGGATACTGAGAAAGGTATCTTGGTTTCACACCAGCTCAGAGCTTCTGATAAAGCTCAGCTTGTTTCAATGGACTCTACCCTCCAGATGCAGATGAGACATAACAACCTAAAAGTGAAACTGCCTCAAACTCTTTTAAAAATGAAGAATTTGCCTCTGCAGATGGAATCTGTTCATAATGGTTATGGTAGAGTCAATGTACTGCTACCAACCATTATGCTGGTCATTTGTTCCTCATAAGCAACCTTAAGAAAATGTGTGACAGTACGGTAAAAATCACAGCTTAAACAGTGATATTGTAGCCTTGATTCTTGCTTCCCATGGATGTACAAATACTGCCCGTTTACCATTAAATATCATTAGAATGATATTTGGAAGGGGTCTTTGTAGCCCAATTGCTTTATTTAAACATGGGGAAACTGAGACGTAGAGCTGGGGAAATGGGATAGTGAACTTTCCCAAGGTCGCACAGGAAGGGGCAGGATTTACAGTTTCTCTGCTTCCAAATATAATGTTCCTCATTCAGCACAACATGGCGATCTTCCCTCCTGCTTTGTGATCTTGTATCTTCTAAGTAGATAAATGGTTTAACATGTATGTAGGGTTCTATGATGCCATCCCAGAGAGGGCATGAGCCTGTATTTGGAAGGGAGTGGTACTGACGCTAGGTAGCAGCTCCATCAAATCATGGAACTTTCTCGTTCCTCTCCAATTTAGAGATCAAAGTAGTATGGAGGTAGAGGGCTTTACCTCCAAAGAAAGAACTGTTATTGATTGAACACAGACTAAAACATGCTATTTTTCACTTTCTTTCATCTTTTTTCTTTTATTCAAGTTTTCTTATACAAAATGACTAATATGGTAATGTTTTACATAATCATCCATGTATAACCTATATCTGATTGTTTATTGCCTCAGAGGTGGGAGGAGAGGGAAGGAAGGAGGCATAAAAATTGGAACCCAAAACTATAAATAAAAATGCTTATTATTTTAAAAAAACACAACCCAGAGGTTGTGGGGAAAATGTTTTCGTATTTTTTTCTTGATATATTTAAAAAATAAATGTTTGTAAATTAATTATTTAAATAAATATTTCTTTGTGTTTAGATAATATAAGTGATTAAACAAAACTGGTGGTAATACAGTAAATATAGCACTCGTCCTGGAATTAGGAAGATCTGAGTTCAAATACAGCCTCAGATACTTATTAGTTGTGTGACTCATCAAGTCACTTACCTTATATTTGCCTTAGTTTGCTTATTCATAAAAGGGGGATAATAATAGGACCTAACTCCCAGGATTGTTGTGAGGATCAAATGAGGAAAAAATTATAAAGAGCTTGGTGCAGTGCCTGGTATGTAATAAGTGCTATATGTTAGCTATGAATTATTATTATTATCCGTAATATAATCAATGGGGGCTCTAGGCAATGGTGGAGAATGAGAGACACCCCCCCCAAACCCCTAGAGTACTGGAGAACCCTGTGGGAAAAATGAAATGTGACACCTGTGGCCCTCAGGGAGTTGGACCAGAGCAAATCTATGGGCTATAGATGTAGACCATAGTAACAACTGTGGACTTCATGGAGAAGGACTACCTGCCCTAGGCCTAGGCTAATCCTTGAAGAAAGATAATAATTCTGAGAACCATAGGTGAGAAAGGTGATTCCATACACAGGGGACATTCCATGCAAAGGAATATAGATAGGAAATAGAATCCCACATTCAGAGAGCAGCAAGAACAATAGTTTTTCTGGAAGAAAGAGTGCATAAAGGAAAGTATGGCAAAGAAATCAGGGAAGATGGTATGGAGCTAGATCATGGAATGTTTTATTTTATTTTATTTTGGAGGCAATCCAGGTTAAGTGACTCACCAAGGGTTACATAGCTAGTAAGTACCTGAGGCCGTATTTGAACTCAGGTCCTCCTGATTCCCTGGGCTAGTACTCTATCCACTGTGCCACCTACCTACCCTATGGAATGTTTTAATTTCATTGCAGAGGAAATAGGAAGCCACTGGCGATATTAGAGTAAAGCTGTAAGATCTTTGCTTTAGGAAAAGTGATCTAATAGACATTTGGGGGAAAGAGAGAATAGAATCAAAAAGATCTCTTGGAAATGCAAGAGTCTAGTCAAGAAGTGAAAAGGTGTTTCAATTAGGGCCATGTCTTTACATGAAAGTGAAAGTAAGAGGAATGTTGTGGAGGTAAAATAGTAATGCTTTGTCAGTTAAAAAACATCAGAACTATGTCAGAAAGAAAATATTTCTCGACTATGTGGAAATTGTAGAATTATTTGAAGGCAACCCAAGTTATTTCATTGGGTATTATAGACTGTACTGCTCTAATATTTGAGTTTTTGAAGGCTGTAACAGTGTAGTGTGTTTGGTCAGGGCCTACCAAGCTAGAAAGGATAATAGACTACAGAGCTGTTATCCAAGAAACAGCCTAGCTGTGTTTGTAAATAATAATACTAGAACTCCAATAAAACAGCACTTTAAAACACTTTACATATATCATCTCATTTTATTTTCATCACAAGCTTGGGAGGTAGGTGTCATTATTAACCTCATTTTGGTGCGGATATCCAAACCAGGAAGAACCAAAACAGAGAAAGAAAACTAATTACAGACCAATTTCCCTAATGAATATTGATGGGAAACTTAAAAATAAAATATTGGCAAAGATATTACTGCAATATATCACAAGGATCATGCACTATGACCAGGTGGGATTTTTATCAGCAAGGCAAGACTGGTCCGATATTAGGAAAACTATCAGCATAATTGACCATATCAATAACAACACTAACAGAAATCATATGATTATCTCTGTAGATGCAGAAAAAGCATTTGACAAAATATAGCATCCATTCCTATTAAAAACACTATACAGGCATACCACATCTCAAACTGCACTATAAAGTGGTAATAAGCAAAACAATCTGGTACTGGCTAAGAAATAGAGTGGTGAATCAGTGGAACAGAGTAGGTACAAATTATACTATAGTAAATGACTATAGTAACTAGGATATGATAAACCCAAAGATCCAAGCTTTTGGAACAAAAACTCATTATTTATCAAAAACTGCTGGGAAAACTAGAAAGTAGTATGGCAGAAACTAGATATAGACCAACATCTCACATCATATACCAAAATAAGGTCAAAATGGGTACATAATTTACATATAAAGGTGATACCATAAGCAAATTAAGAGCACATGGGATAGTTTATCTTTAAGATTTACAGACGAGGGAAGAATTTAGGACCAAAGAAAATATAAAGAGCATTACAAAATATAGAACAGATAATTTCAATTTATAAAACTTTAAAACTTTCACACAAATAAAACCGATGTAACCAAAACTATAAGGAAAGCAGAAAACTAGGAATTTTTGCAACAAGTATCTCTGATAAAGGCCTCTTTTCTCAAATATATAGAGAACAGTCAAATTTATAAGAATACAAGTCATTCTTCAATTGGTAAATGGTCAAAGGATAAAAACAGGCAGTTTTCAGATAAAGCAATCAAAGCTATCTATAATCATATGGGGAAAATGCTCTGTCACTATTGATCAGAGAAATTGAAATTAAAACAACTCTGATATACCACCTCACACATATCAGAGTTGTTAATATGACAAAACAAAAAAGGAAAATGTTGAATATTGGAGGGGATGTGGGAAAACTGGGATGCTAATCTACTATTGGTTGGAATTGTGAACTGATCCAACCATTCTAGAGGGAAATTTGGAACTATGCCCAAAGGGCTATAAAACTGCATAAACTTTGATCCAGCAATACCATTGCTTAAGTTTACATCCCAAAGACATCCAAAAAAAGAGAAAAGAACCTATTTGTAAAACAGTATTTATAGCAGCTCTTTTTGTGGTGGTTAAGAATTGGAAATCAAAGAAATGTCCATTGACTGGGGAATGGCTGAACAATCTGTGGCATAAGATTGTAATGGAATATTATTGCGCTATAAGGATGATTTCAGAAAAACCTGGAAAGATTTATATAAAATAATATATAGTGGACAGAACCAGGAAAATATTGTACACTCTAACAGCAATATTGTTTGATGAAGAACTGTGAATAACTTAGCTATTCTCAATAATACAAAGATTTAAAACAATCTCAAAGGACTAGAGATGAAGCATACTATCCACCTCCCATGAAAAAATGATATTGATTGATCACAGACTGAAGCATGCTATTTTTCACTTTCATTTTTTCTTTTGAGTTTTCTTATGCAAAATTACTAATATGGAAATGTTTAAATAAAAATGTTTATTAAAAATACTAGCAACCATAGGAATATATGGAGCTTACTTTAAAATGATAAGTAAACCATCTAAATGATATCTAAAACCATCAGCAAGCATTATCTGTAATTGGGATAAGCTAGAAACCTTCCCAATACAATCAGGGTTGTGAAGTAAGGATGCCCATTATCACTGCTGTTATATAATATTGTACTAGAAATGTTATATCTAGCAATAAGAGAAAAAAAAGAAATTAAAAGCATTACAATAGGAAATGAGGAAACAAAACCATCACTCTTTGCACATGATATGATGTTATACTTAGAAAATCCTAGAGAATCAACTAAAAAAACTACTTGAAATGATTAACATCTATAGCAAGTTGCAGGATACAAAATAAATCCACATAAATCATCAGCATTTCTATATATTACCAACAAAGTCCAGCAGCAAAAGATATAAATTCCACTTAAAATAACTGTAAACAATATTATCTTCATTTTATAGATAAGGAAGCTGAGACAGACAGAGGGTAAGTGACTTGTCCAGGGTCACATAACTAGTGTCTGAGGCAAGATTTTAATTCAGGTCTTCCTGATGACAAATCTAGCTTTACTCATTGCACCATCTATCTGTCCCTATGTTCATCACTAAGGAGTTGGCTACCAGGTAATCAGTTTCTCTGGCAACGACCACTTAGGATATTGTCTATTCAGGTGTGAATAGGCCTGCATCCTCATTGGTAGCTGGAGTAAACATATTGATGAAATAGTGATTTTTTAAAAATATTGAATAAGTCACATATTAATCATATCAGTAGTAGAAGCTGAACATGAATTCAAAAGGAACCCCTTATATGAGGAGAGAATTAAATCTGGGTGTGTGGCCTGGATGTATTAAAATGTTGGCCAAGCAAGGAAAAGAAGATAAGGCAGAATTAGAGCAACCCGACATCATATTCCACTACACAACCCTTCTGAATGTTCATGTGCCTTCCTCTGCCCACCCCTTTCCTTTGAGATTACCTTTCACTTAAACCAGATACATCTTGTTTGTACACAGTTATTTACATGCTGTCTTCCCCTAAGCATGTGAGCTCCTTGAGGGCAGGGACCACATTTTTGTAGTTCTTTGTAGCCCTAACACTTAGCACAATGCCTGACATATAGTAAGCACTTAATAAATGCCTACTTATCTGTCTGTCTATCTATCTATCTATCTATCTATCTATCTATCTATCTATAATACAAATCTCCATCTATGTTGTTGACTGATTGACTTCAAGGAAGGTTAAGACTTCTTTTCCCCCAGCAGCCAGGCAATGCGCCTAGAGGTTAATATGTAATCCAGGACCTTTTCAATTCTGAAGCTTCAAAACTCTACTATCCTCCTAAGGATAGGGGGCTCAAGTTAGCTTAGTTTTACTCCCTGATCAGATGGACTCAGTGCTGAAAAAGTATATGAGATTATAAGTCTGATCATTTTTCCTTCTTTCTTCCTTTCTTCCTTTCTTTCTTTCTTCCTTTCTTTCTTTCTTTCTTTCTTTCTTTCTTTCTTTCTTTCTTTCTTTCTTTCTTTCTTTCTTTCTTTCTTTCTTTCTTTCTTTCTTTCTTTCTTTCTTTCTTTCTTTTATAAAGGGAAGTAAGTCTAGTACAGAAAAGAAACTAAGTTATACATTTGTTCTTAAAAACAAACAAAAAACCCCAACTCCCTTTCTGATATATTTACTTATACTTCAGTCACTCTCCCTAACCACCATTCCCCTCACTTCCCCCTCTGTCTTTGAAGTCTGAGAATTTTGCTGAGGGGAGAGAGGGGCTGAAGAGCACTCTGTGGCTCTTAATGAAGACAACATGATGCTACAGTCCTGGAGTACAGCAGTACCTTCAGGGCAGTGTCTCCAGGTGTTTGTCTGCAGGAAGTCATTAAAAGTCAATGCAAATCAGGACAGAATCCCCACAGGCAGAAAGAGAACCTTCTACATTGAGTACTATTGTTACTCTCTGTGTAGCTCTAATAGTCATAATGATAATCATTTTAAAATGACCATGGATACAGATTTAGTCTGGGGACTGTGGCACCAGATTCAAAGCATGTGTCCTGAAAACTAATCCTTAACCTGCAATAAATATGCTCATCTCCACCCTCTCCCCTGGACAGTGAATATCAGAAGAATCACCAGGTCCTTTGTATGGAGCTTTCCTATTGAAGAAGGAAATGGCAAACCAGTCTAGCATCTTTGCCAAGAAGACCCTAAAGGAAATGGGGTCACAAAGAATCAGACGCAACTGAAAATGACCGAACAACAACAAATAGACAGAAGGATGTGGGATCTTAGTTCCCTTGTCAGAAGGGAACTTAGAATTTGTCATCTCATTTGACAGATGGGGAAACTAAAGTCCATAAGAGTTAAATGATTTGTCCAAGCTTACACAGATAATTTAGTGTTTTTTTACCCAACTATTAAAGTGCATCCCCAAGTATAAGCACTTTAATAAGATTATTTTATTCTAATTGGATTGTGTTCAAAAGGGTGTAATTCTTTGAAGAGGAATACCTAAGGACCCCTACCACCTATTTCCCATGACAATTGTGTACTTGAAAGAGCCCTAGATTCGAAAGTCAAAGAACCTAATATTTACAGAATTCAACTAACTAGGTGTATCACCCTGGGAAAGTCACTTCAACTCTTTAGACCTCAGTTTCCTCATCTGTAAAATGAGAGGGTTAGATTAGATGACCTCTAAGGTCCTTTCCAGTTTATGATTACTGCTTATCTGCAAGCTTATGATTACTTCTTTCACTGAGGAATTGCTATTTATCTGTTTACCTATTTACTATATGTTTGTTTTGTTCAGACCTGTGATTTCATGTATGTAGAAAACATAGATGCTGAAACTCCTAGAACCATTCAGCTCAGCAGCACATTAGGAATTTATATTAAAGAGCTGGGTAACTGAGATCAGCGTCACAGTTGGTATATGCCAGAAGCAGAATTTGAACTCAGTTCCTTTTGCTCCAAGCTAGCTCCTCCATCCACTACCCTGGGCTGACTCAAATAAAGAGAAATTATGCCAAGAAATACAGTGGGGTTTTAAGAGACTGTCTTGTGTTGAGATAGCTTTAGCCTCCAACATCCAATTCAGCAGCACCAAAATGAACTGACTCTGGCTTTTGCATGAACCCTTAGGTGCCACTGAGTTCTCCTTTCAGAACAGAAACCTGGCATGTGTTTCTTCCCTCTGAAATTCCCTCCCCTTGTGAGCACTCAAGCAGTTGGTGAAATCCTGCCTGTGGCAGAAACAACACTGATTTGTATCTGAGTATGAAATGAAATGAAAACATGAATTGAACTCATTACTTGAGGAAGGAAGTATTGCCAAGTTGAACAGGATGGAATTCCAGCATGGTGTATGGTTTCACCAGACTGGTTATAGTGAAACTCTGCATAGAAATGTTTCCAGCTCATAAAACTCTTTCAAAACATGCTCAGCCCTTTTTAGATGAGAGGACGTTATCATCTCTATCTATGGCATTTTCTACAAATAGATCATAAATACCCTTTAGGTTGATTGCACAGAAAACCAGAAGAAATCATTTGCAAGATGACTGACTCCATATCAACTGATAATCTTGGGGGAAAGCACAACAGTGAAGTCTACAGAACCTTGGTACCATAAAACTATTCCCACCATCATTCCCACCACTCCACCTAAAACCCTGAGGCTAAGAAGCAATAGCTGTGGTCTTCTACCCAGAGGGCTAGTACAAATCAGCCCGAGGGAGCAGCTTTACATTACATCCTACCAAGGCATTATGGTAATCTCTAAGGCTAGGAATGCAAAAACAAAAACAAAAACAAAAACAAAACAGGACCCATCTTCAAAAAACAGTTGCAATCTACTGGGAAGACCCAAAGCGCCTACTGATAAGCAAATACAAAAAAAATGCTTAAAGAAACCCAAAGTAATTGTCAGAGGGAGAAAGCCAATTACAACTGGGGAGTGGGGGGAACAATTCTAGAAAGGCCTTATAAAAGAAGTATTATCTGAGTCTAACCTTGAAAGAAGCTAGGAATACCTAGAAGTGGAGATGAGGAAACAATACCTTCTTAGCATGGAGGTCAGAAAAGAAAGTTCTGTGGAGGTTCACACACCAGGGGTGAAAAGTGACTCGTATAATTTAACCAGTTAAACTGTGGCATCCCTATAGTTGTTGACTTAGGTGCTTTGAGTTGTTACAGGAATGTAGAATGGATTTTGATCTTTTACTTATGAGATACCTGCCATTGTTGCTTTATTCCTTATGTTTTCTGAATTGACCATTCATTTTTAAGCAGAAAGCCCCATGGTTCACAGAGCTGCAAAAGGATTTAGATACTATTACAATTGCGACAGAAGATGCAAACGAAAAGTAAGTTGGAACAGAGGAGGAAAAAAGGCAAAATCAAAGTTCTTTATTTGCCCTCTTCTATTCCCGATCATTCCATGTTTTCCTCTTTTAAATTTACTCCTTAAGGAAGTAAATATCTCTCTGAACTTCATTTTTCCCTGCAAGAATATGCAGAGACTTTCCATATACTTTTTTCTCTCTCTTATGTCAGGTGTAAAAGCCATGTTTTCATATTAGGAAGGCATTTTCAAGTATGCTTCACATAAAAACACCAAGTTTCTTTACTGAGAGGGTACTCAGGGGTATTGCATGTGTGCGCAATACACACACACACACACACACACACACACACACACACACACATGACAGAAGTACATATGGCACTGAAATTATACCCAGGAGTTTGTGCTTTCTTTAAGCAAGCAGAATTGATGAAAATTTAGACATAAAAATATTAGAACAGTGGGATACTATTCACATTATTTAATGATTCACCTCCACTGAAATCTAGCTTAGATCTCTCCAGTCCCTTGATGTCTGTTCCATCAGAGGACAAAGCTCAGCAGATCCTATCCTCCTGGAGCCCCTATGAACTGGATTTCTGACATCTCAAAGCCCAGATCTGAGAAGCTAATGGCTGCAGCCCACAAAGGTTGGTAACTAAGGCATAGGAAGCTGTACCTCAGTGGAGGAAATCATAGATTCATGAAGGATTGAAAGGATTAAACCACAGGATTCCTTTAAGTAGCTAGCTCCCCTGATGTATTTTAAGAGTTTCTATTTACATGTGACTATTATATCTTTTTTTTTTTAATGATAAGGTTTGAGAACTAGGAAAAGGCCAGGCTAAAGGAAGCTGGTGTCCTTGATATCTTAGCAAACAAAAGAGACTTCAATTTGACGATGTGTTTTTCAAAGAATTAAGTCTTTTAAAGCCTCTATAATTTGTTTTTGTGTTCTATCCATAAATACAAAGGAGTGTGCATGCTTACATCCATAAAATATGTATCCAGATATAGAGCTAGAGACAGATATAGATATAGATAAAGATCTATCTATCTATCTATCTACACACCTGAATACATGTTGGATACAGACATATATATACACACAAATAGATATATGTTAGATATAGACATGGATATATCTATATCTATCTCTATCTCTGTCTCTATCTTTATCTCTATCTCTATCTATACCTATACCTATACCTATATCCATCTCTATCTCTATCTCTATCTCTATCTCTATCTCTATCTCTATCCATGTCTGTATCCAACATGTATCCATATATGTAGGAGACAGTAGCTCTTAGGAGGTAGAGCTGTCCTTGGAGGCAGAAAGACATAGGTTTAACCCTGGTTCTGACACATAGTAACTGCTGGACTCTGGGCATCTTTTGACATTCAAGTGTTTTAGCCGCTTAATGGGACATTTACTCTGGCTGTCCCTCATCCCTGGAATGCTTTCCATCCTCTGCTCCAACTACTAAACTCTCCGGTTTCCTTTAGGTTCCAATTAAAATCCCACCTTCTACAGGAAGCCTTCCATAACTGCTCTTGATTCTAATGCTTTACCTATTTTAATTATCTCCTATTAACCCTATGTATAGTTTGCTATTGTAGACCAAGGCAAAAGCTCTCTTGAGGGAATGTAGATATCTTCCTCAAAGGGGAAGATGCCCAGAGAATGCAAAGGACAGTTCTCAAGATTTGCCTCCCTCCCCTTTCCCTAAAGGGAAGAAAACCAGAGGAAGATGATGCCTATGAAATTAAAGAAAGTTTTTTTATTAAACAGGGAAGAAAAAAAATACCCTCTTTGGGTACTATCCAGCCTGTGCTGAACAAGATGCCAGATAAAGGATGGGAAGAGTTTCTATAACTTTAAACAAAGGAAGGTAAGGCATTTGGGGGAAAAGGTGGGCTTAGAAAGGAATGAGTCAGTGAGCTCCATCCCCAAGGGGAGAGGGAAGTGAGGAATTCCAGGTGTCAAATCTGTGGCCCTTTGATATACAAATCAGAAGGCATCCTTGGTGACAAGCGGTCCATAGTTCAAGTCTTGAAAAGGGGATAACAGGATACTCTGAGAGACCAGTAACCAGAGTTAGGGGAGTCTCTGGAGATACTGTTGTCTCCAAAAAAAACACAAAACAGGATATGTCCATAGTCTTATAACCTGTGGTCAAGAAAGTCTTTGAAGTTATGGATGTCTCTTCTTTTTCTTTCCTTTTTTTTTTTTAGTGAGGCAATTGGGGTTAAGTGACTTGCCCAGGGTCACACAGCTAGTAAGTGTTAAGTGTCTGAGGCCGGATTTGAACTCAGGTCCTCCTGACTCCAGGACCAGTGCTCTATCCACTGTGCCACCTAGTCTCTTAAAGGTTTATAAACCACCAAATGGCTCTGGGTGTGCTTCAAAAGTTGTACAAGTTTAACTGGCTTCAGAGTTGCTGATTTTCTGTATGTCCAGCTAGGTTTACTCTCAGCCACCATAAGGAATTGTTGGTATGTCAAGCCAATACAGCCAGTCCTCATACAGTTTTTCTCATTACCTGGATAATGGGGTGGGAAGGGAGGGCATGGATGATGTTAAGCAAATTGAGGTATCTGTTTTTACATTATATATTTTTGCATGTTGTTTTCATAACATTGGATTGTAATGTGCTTAAGTTCAGGCACTGCCTTCTGCCTCTTTTTGTATCCCCAGTGCTTAGCATAGTGGCTGGAACATAGCAGGCGATTAATAGGTTTATTGAATTGAATTGAATCGTTAACGTCTTTTTAGGTATGGACCCTTGGGAAGTGTGGTACAGTTTATGATCTTCACCTCAAGACATTTTTATATTTATTTATTTATTTATTTATTTATTTATTTGCAGGGCAATGGGGGTTAAGTGACTTGCCCAGGGTCACACAGCTAGTAAGTGTCAAGTGTCTGAGGCCGGATTTGAACTCAGGTCCTTCTGAATTCAGGGCCGGTGCTTTATCCAATGCGCCACCTAGCCGCCCCCTCAGGATATTTTTAAATGCACAAAACAAAATATATAGGAAGGAAAGCAATTATATTGAAAAGAAAGACAATTATATTAAAATGCGGTTACCAAAATATATGTCTTTTTAAAATTCATGGATTCCACGGTTATGAAATTGCTAAAACTATAAGTTGCAAAGATCATGCCAATGTACATTGGTAGAAGGATTTTCATTACCAGGGATTGCCCTGAGCCAATGAAGTCACAGATCCAATCTCTTCCCTCTCCTCATTTAGATAGATATGCACACACACATATAGGTAGATAGATAAATAGACAGACAGAAAGCAACACACACACATATATATACACATAGATATTTATATTCATGTATACACATATGGATGTGTACATGCATGCACATAGAAACATGTATATGTTGCATATATGAACATAATGTGTCTAGTTACATACAATGTATATAAATATATATACAAATAAGAGACAGAGAGGAGAGAGAGAGTTGTTGTTTAGTCATTTTCAGTTGTGTCCAACTCTACCAGACCCCATTTGGTGTTTTCTTAGCAAAGATACAGGAGTAACTTAACATGTCCTTTTCCAGATAATTTTCCAGATGAGGAAACTGAAGCAAACAGGGTTACACGGTTAATAAGTATCTGGGGCTGAATTTGAACTCAGGTTTTCCTGATTTCAGGCCCAAGAATAAATCCACTACTTCACTTAGCTGCTGATAAGCATATGTATATGTGTGTTTATGCATGCATATATGTGTGTATATATACACATATACATGTGTGTGTGTGTGTGTGTGTGTGTGTGTGTGTGTGTAGGAATCAAGATATTTTTTTCCTATAAATAAGTAAACACCTAAACTTTCCTCCCCTAAACCACCGAAGTATACTCCTCTGAATGGTTAAACAAAACTCCTTGAGAGGAGAGGCTATTGGATTTTGTTGCTTTTGTTTTGTTCTTTGTATTCCTAGTATCTAGAATAATGTTTGGTGTTAGTAGGTGTTTCATATCTTTCTGCAATTGAATTGATGGTACAACAACTAGCTTTCATAACACTTAAAAAGAAGCTGAAATACATGCATTTGTGATGCAGTGGGCTTTTTGTTTGTTTTTTAAGACATCTAGGAAATGAGTCTTCTATAACTTTTCTGGACAGGTATAGCTATGGAACAATAGGATGATGTTGATGAGCCACACAATTACTCCTAAACCTGAACAACTAGATACCTTGTTGGTGAGGATTTGCATTTATACATGTAGGAAAGAGGGAGCTTCTCTGCAGATGACCTCACATACCTAACCTTCCATTTTGGAGTCAGAAAGCTTGGGGGTGAGATTTCTTGGCCAGCAGCTGTGATCTTTGGCATCATCCAATTTGCAGAGGAGGCCAAGAAGCTTTTGGAACTAGAGCTATGGTTCTTCATTGCTCCCCTGGAGAAGTGAATCACAAAACCAACCTCCCCACCCCACCCCCCACCCCAGTCTCTACCCTAGGGAATAGTATCATTGTATTCGTTAAACTTTGAGATGTCTCTGTATATTTGTGATGGGAGACTTTGAGCTCTATCCTTGCCAAATGGAAGGCATCCCTAGTTTACAGTTTCTAAAGCCAAGGGATGACATTTCCAAGGCACTGAATGTGGTTTTTGTGTTTCCTGTTGATGTTATCCCAATCCAATTTAATTAATTTGTACTTTGCTTTTTCAATTTAAAAGACAAGGAGAAAATCTTTCCTCTGAGTGAGCTATATAGTAAAGACCAAATCAAGCCCTCATTTTTCATATTTAAATGTTTCCCATAGTTCCTGTTTTTTTTTTCCCAAACTACTTTTTTTCTATTCCTCTGATGTAGGAATAATTTAAGATGAGCAGAATAAACTAGGGTGAAACTCCAAGCTCCCAACACTTTGACTTTTGTGGTAAGCTTTGAAGCAGCATTCTTTTTCTTTATTTTTGTAAGGTAGCTCAAGTCAGTTCTCTCTGTTTCTGTCTCTGCCTCTCCTCCCTTCTCTCTCTGGCTCTCTCTCTCTGTATCTCTCTGTGCCTGTCCTGGTCTCTATCTCTGTGTCTCTGTGTCTGTCTGTCTCTCTGTCTCTGTCTCTGTCTCTGTCTCTCTCTCTCTCTCACACACACACACACACACAACTGGGTTTTGAATTACATTTGTCCAAACATTTATGTCCCTTGAATGTTTCTTGGGATGAATACAGGTCATTTCAAAGGGAAGAATTTGAGTATCATTGGTAGAAATTTCCTCATAAAAATCTGTTGACTAGAGTTGGGAAGATGGAGAGCTAAGGGGCATTTCTATTCAAGAAAAAGCCAAGCTTAAGAATGTCAAGTTCAAAGGGAGCCTTAGAAGTAGTAGTTGTAGAGCTAAGATCATTCAGTTATGGGACTAGGGCATTTTCATTACATCAACTGTGATTTTCATGAAAACTCATTTTTCTCATAGTAATAAATGATTTTAAAGGGAGGAAAAATTGTTCCCCAAGTCTAGAAGAGACTTACCTCACCAATAGAAGTCCTTCCATTCAAGGTTGAAATCATATGCTGTGTTATTTATGAAGTTGTCCCTTACCTCCTTTCCTGAGGGGAAAATAATTTTTCTCAAATTTCTCCTACACCTTGGCCAATGTCCTCTTTGTAAAAACCTGAGAAAAATCAAGCTGTTATTAATATCAGAGGGCATAAGATAAAGGTCAACCACCTTGTCAGTCTTCTCCAACCAGCCCTGAACTTTTAATTTGCTTAGAAAGGAAGAGCATGATGGGAGGAGATTAAAAAGCTTCCTCAAGGGGCAGCTAGGTGGCGCAGCGGATAGAGCACCAGCCCTGGAGTCAGGAGTACCTGAGTTCAAATCCGGCCTCAGACACTTAGCCCTTACTAGCTGTGTGACCCTGGGCAAGTCACTTAACCCCAATTGCTTCACTTGGGGGCGGCTAGGTGGCACAGTGGATAGAGCACCGGCCCTGGATTCAGGAGTACCTGAGTTCAAATCCGGCCTCAGACACTTGACACTTACTAGCTGTGTGACCCTGGGCAAGTCACTTAACCCCCATTGCCCTGCAAAAAAAAAAAAAAAGCTTCCTCAACACAAATTTGCTCAGTTTCTTTTCCATTTAAGCAAGTAGAGCCCTTGTATTGCTTGCTCCAGCAAGCTTTTTATTTGAGAAGAATTAGGAATGAATTGCTGACCCTGAGTCAGAGAAGATAGTAGAAAAAAAAAAAAAGATGAGTTCAAAGAGTAGTCCTGTTCTTACCTGATGTATCTGCCATCTTCAGTGAATAGTCTGACAGAGGAGAAAAACTTAATAAGTGTTGCCTGAAGGAGATTGCTGAAAGAGCTATTCTATACTAGATAGAGACATATTAACCTCAACCCTACCCAGTGGGTCATAGACAGAGTAGCAGATGGTCCTGAAGATAGCACCTCAACTGAAGAATATAGCAAAGACCCAGTGAGAGACTAAACTGAGTTATAACCATACCCCTACAGGGGAGAAACAATGAAGATAACTGCATAAGTGAAGATCAGCTACAGTGGACAGCCATGCCTGCAGATGTGCAGCAGGACATGATGCATTTCAAGTATGGAAGATCAATAAAAGTGGCAGTGGGTGCTCCACCCAACAAGAAGCAGCCCTTCAGAAGGCAGCCCAGTGACACCAACAGAAGACATCAGCAGCTCTACGGCTGATGTTTGCCCTAGATACACACATTCCTTCCATGTGTATTCAAGTGGAATTCCTGTATGTCCACTTCTTATCAACTGTGATGAAGAATGGGAGAATGAATTCAACATTTAAGGAATAGATGTTCTGCTTTTTCTTTTTCTTTTTGTTTTTGGCAGGGCAATAGGGTTAAGTGACTTGCCCAGGATCACACAGCTACTAAGTGTCAAGTGTCTGAGGCAGAATTTGAACTCAGATCCTCCTAAATCCTAAGCCTCTGCTTTATCCACTGTGCCACCTAGCTGTCCCCATGCTTTTTCTTTTCTTTATTTTAATTACTGTGCTACTTCACTAAATGCCCTTGCTTTGAACTAAGTATGTCCTCTAGTAAATGTAAACAAATCAGTGGGAGTTCTTGGGCTGTGATTTGGAAAGAAATTGGACCCAGATCCTGGAGTAGCTTTCTAGAATCCCATAGATGAGCCCTAGGTGCTCCATGTACTTTGTTCTCTCCCCATTAAATTTTAAGTTCCTGATATTTGGGGCTATTACATCTTTGTGCCTCACACATAGTAAATGCTTATTAAATATCTGTTGACAAGTAGGACAGCTTTGGAACAAATGTGCTTAATGTATGTTATACTTAAAAAGGAGATTCTTCATCTTTTTTATTCTTAATATATGGAAATGCTCAATTACTGGTATTTGTCAAGTTTAGAATAAAAATATTAAAAATATCTCTGCTAAATATTATCTCTTTAAGAATAAGATAAGCTAACACTCATCAAATAGAAATTAATTATGTGGAGATAAGATTTTTAAAAAGGTAATAGACTAGTAAACACCAGAAGCCCATATCCAGGCTATGGGGAGTAGTATGATAAAATAGAAAAACATACAACACAAATGGTCAGAACACCGAGGTTATAACTCTGACTCCCCTACCAACTAGTTTTTTTGACAAAACTTCCACTATGTGGGTCTCTGTTATTCAGTGAAAAGCAGTATTTCCCAAGGATAATATAATGTGAAATACCTCAATAGTTCTTGCCTTTAAAAGCAACTGATATATAGATAGTGATTCCACACAGAGCTTACCTAATGGCTTATTACAGCAGTCCTGTTATGTTTCAGTAGTTCCCCCCAAACTACCAGATCTACTTCTCTTAGTCCCTGTAGCCATCATTAAGGAAAGAAATCATTGTGTAGAAGGGGCTCTCTTTCCTTATTACCACCAGCAACAACTGCTGTCCAACTGCTACCAACAAATAGCCTTTGTATTCTGTTCCCTCCACCCACCCTAGACTACCAGTCCTGCTTAAAATCAAGTCCTCATAATAGTAATCTGGGGAATCAAACTTTGTGGAGAGAGGGCCATCCATACCCATCACCTGCCAACCAAGTGGCATCCATAGGATAGGGCAGGCAAGTCATCCTAGGTGAAACAGCAAAGCACACTGACAAAAGGAGAGAGACAGAGAGAGACAGAGAGACAGAGAGAGAGAAAAGCAGGCATGTTCCAGGCAGGTCCTTGAGCACCATCTCCCCTCGTACTACAGTGGAGACAACCCAGGATCTTGAACCCAACAGCCTTGGGAATAGCAATGCTTCTAGCAAAATGTCCATAGCCATCATCTTGAAAAGAAAGAAAGAAATTAGGATTCAACTGGGCTACTGCTCTCACAGATACTAGAGCCACAGTTACTAAAGACCCAGAAAAGACAGTCCTTGCAACAACAGTTCTTGTCACTGTCAAATTGTTCAGCCTCAGAAACTGGTATGATTTTATCAGTGGAACTGATCTTAAAGAAAAGACATCACCATATGCTTTGTTGCTGCATCCTAAGAACCATGAGACATTCCTATCTGACTTCCCCCGGAAACTTTGTATTTTCATTCTATTTCCCACTAGAATTTTGAGCTCCTTAAAAGCAGGAGCTGTCTTACCTTTCTATTTGTAACTCCAATGCTTAGCACAGTACTTTACCCACAATAAATGCTTAATAAAGACTTTTTCATTCATTCACTCATTATTTGAAAGAAGATTGGTTAATATCACTAGAGTTCAGTTGCATTTTCCTGTCTTCTTTATATGCATTATTGTACTTTAGTGGTTCTGCTTATTTCAATCTGCATCAATTCAAATAAGTTTCTCTTCATTCTTGAGGGTGATCATTTCTTATAGGCATTATATTCATAGGCGGCTATTTGTTCAGCCATTCTATAACCAATAGAAATCTACTTTATTTCCAGTTTTTAGCATTTAAAAAAATTTCTGTATTAGTCATGATGTGAAAGAATAGGAAAAAAAGGGATAAACTTTAAAAAAAAAGTAGAAACAGTTTGGTTCAATTTGCATTCAAAATCCACAGTTGTTTTTTCTGGATGGGGAGAACATTTTATATCATGAGATTTTTGGAATTGTCTTGGATCATTGCACTGCTGAGAAGACCTAAGTCTATTACAGTTGATCATCACACAATGTTTCTGTTATTGTGTACAGTTCTCTGCTGGTTATGCTCACTTCACTCAGCATCAGTCCACTTAAGTTTTTCCAGGTTTTTCTGAAATCTGCCTGCTCATTTTTTTTTTTTGATGTTTAGAATTTTATTTTCCAAATTACATGTAAAAACAAATATTGACATCAATTTTTTAAAACTTGGTGTTCCAACTTCTCTTCCTCCCTCCCTTCCTACCCCCAACCCCCAAGAACTCAAGCAATTCAATATAAGTTATACATGAGTAGTCGTGCAAAACATCTCCACATTAGCCCAGGTTGTGAAAGAAAACAGACAAAAACAAAATTTCAGAATAAGGAACTATCAAAAAAAAATTATGCTTCAATCTGTTTTCAGATACTATCAGTTCTTTCTCTGTAGATGGTTTGCAATTTTCATAAGTCCTTCAGAGTTACACTGCATTGCTGAAAATAACTACGTCCTTCACAACAGATCATCTTACATTATTGCTGGTTTTTTGTATATAATACATTTCACTCTGCTTCAGTTCATGTAGGTCTTTCTAGATTTTTCTGAAAGCATCCTGTTCACCATACCTTTTATATAGTACCTTAAACTTGACAAAGCATTTTATTCACAATAGCCCAGCAAAGTAAGTACCATGTGTTTTGCCATTATAATCAATCATCATAACTGTTTCCCTCCATCCTATTCTTTCTTATATTTATTCTATTTTCTATCTTCTTTCACCTTATTCCTCCCCAAAAGTGTTTTTGTTTTGACTGCCCCCTACCCCACTCTTCCCTCCCTTCTTTCACCCTTCCCTCTTTATCCCCTTCCCATTCTACTTTCCTGCAGGGTTAGATAGCTTACTTCACCCAATTATGTGAGTATGTTATTCCCTCTTTGAGCCAACTCTGATGAGATTAAGGTCTTTGAGCTAATTTTGATATGGATAAGGCTCCTTTACTTCTCCACTCCATATTCCCTTTCCTGTTTCTTTCATGTGAGATTTCACCCCATTCTGCCTCTCCCCTATCCCCTTCTGCAGTGTATTCCTCTCCTCCCTCAATTTTACCCCAAAGACGTCATCACGGGACAGCTAGGTTATACAAAGTGGACAAAGCACCCATCCTGGGCCCAGGAAGACCTGAGTCCAAATTCTGCTTCAGACACAAGACACTCATTAACCCCAACAATGCCCTCCTTCTTCCCCCGCCCCCACCAAAAAAAAAGAGAAACAAAAAATAAATGCTTCACAGGTATCATCCCTTCATAATCATTTCCCACTTGTGTCCTCTGTCTAAATGTATTCCTATCATCTGTCCTAATACTCAGAATGCTCTTATGATTTAGTCATATATTCCCATGTAAACAGTTTAACCTTTTAAAATCTCTCATGATTTCTTTTTTTCCTATTTATCTTTTATGCTTCTCTAGGGTCTTGCATTTGAAAGTCAAATTTTCTATTCAGTTCAGGTATTTTCATCACAAATACTTGAAAGTCCTCTTTTTCATTGAAGTCCCATTTTTCCCCTGAAAGATTATGCTGAGTTTTTCTGGATAGGTGATTTTGGGTTGTAAACCCAATTCCTTTGCCCTCTGGAGTATCATATTCCATGCCTTCTGGTCCTTTAATGTAGAAGCTGCTAGATCCCATGCTATCCTGCCTAGGGCTCCACAGTATTGAATTGATTCTTTCTGGCTGCTTGTAATATTTTCTCCTTGACCTGGGAGCTCTGGAATTTGACTATAATATTCCTGGAAGTTTTCCTTTTGGGATCTCTTTCAGGAGGTGATCAGTATATTCTTTCAATTTCTATTTTACCTACTGCTTCTAGAATATCACACCAATTTTCCCTGACAATTTCTTGGAAGATGATGTCTAAGCTCTTTCCTTGATCATAGTTTTCAGGTAGTCCAATAATTTTCAAACTGTCTCTCCTGGATCTATTTTCCAGGTCAGCAGTTTTTTTAAGAAGATATTTCACATTGCCTTATATTTTTTTATTCATTTGAATTTGCTTTTTTGTGTCTTGGTTTCTCATAAAGTCACTAGATTCCATTTGTTCAATCCTAATTCTTAGGCAATTATTTTCATCAGAGAGCTTTTCCATTTGGTTTTTCAAGCTGTTGACTTTTTTCTCATGTCTTTCCTGCATTACCCTTATTTCTCTTTCCATTTTTTCCTCTACCTCTCTGACTTTATCTTCAAAGTCCTTTTTGAGCACCTCTATGGCCTGAGATTAATTCATATTTTTCTCAGAAGCATTATATTTAGGGGCCCTGATTTTTCTATCCTATTCTGAGGGTGCACCTTGATCTTCCTTGTCACTAAAGAAGCTATCTATGGTTCACAAATTTCTCTGCCTCCTCATCCTGCCCTTCTTTCACTTGACTTTTAACTCCTTCTTAGTGTGGGGTCCTGCTTCTAGGATATATTGTCCCAAACTTCAGGGGGTCCCAGGTATTGATTTAATGAGGGGCAGTTTCTTCACTTGCCTGGCCCTTTCTCTGGTCTGTAGATAACCCACTGCTCAAGGTTTCTTCCTGATTCCCTGCTGGAGTAGGACATCCAAATCCCCCCTTAGCTCCTGTATACACCCATGTGGACTCCCCTTGGCCAGCCATTCAGCCCTCTCAGCAGACCATGAGCTTAGTTCCAGAAGAAGCCAGCACTGCAGCTGATTTGTAGGCTTGGGGGTAAGTTTTCTATGGTGCAGCCTGCCTGGGGCTTTATCCATATTGGCACAATTGCGAAGATGGACTCCACTTCCAGCCCAGCTCCCCCTTATGCTGCACTTTCAAGGTGTCTTTGGCTGCAAAATAATCTGTCATCTTTTTGTGGGTTATGCTGCTCCAGGAGTTGTTTTCTGACTGGGTTTGGTGGTGTTTTTTTTGGAGTAATTGTGTCAGGAAGTCTGAGCATCTACTGCCTTTCCTCCACCATCTTGGCTCCCCTGCTCATCATTTCTTATAGCACAATAGTATTCCATTACATTCATATACCACAACTTGTTCAACCATTCCCCAATTGATGAACATTCCCTTGATTTCCAATTCTTTGCCACCACAAAGAGAGCTTCAACAGTTTATTTTTGAGCAAATTATGATGATGTACTTCCTATGTGTATCCACTTCCCCCTGGCTGTGATAAAGAATGGGAGAATGAGGTCAACATTTATGGGATGAATATTTTTCTATATTGAATGGTCTGCTTAGCAGATAAACAAAAATCAAATTGTTCGTCTTTACAGAGCTTTGGAGGGATATGTTACATGTACTAACAGGTATCTCCTCTTGACCAGGGGCCAATGGCAGAGGTAGTAATGTCCTTTGTTCTTGCCCTATACCATTCCCATCTCATATCTTATTTGTTTCACTCATTTTTCTTTCTTTGTAAGAAACTGCTTCAATAACAGCAAAAGTCAGCAAAGGAAAGAAGAGGATTGCAGATTTGATTCTGCCAGCTGAGATGTTTACAATCAACTGGCTTTAGCCAGTAGAGTGGATTAGCCTCAGGCTTGAAACATGAGTTCTTAATAATCAAGCCTTAAAAAAATAACTATATGCAAAAATTACACACAATATGAACACAGGCAGGCATACTCTGACCAGATCAGACCACTATTTAAAAGACAAATGGAATCAGAAGTGTCATAAGGAATGTGGAAAAAGAGAACATACTTTGTAAACTATAAAATTCACAGAAATGCATCGGGCAGGCAAAGCCAGTCAGCCTTGGAGCTTTGCAGCAACTCAGACACATACAGAAAACTGAAGGTTTTTCCTCACATCAAGTCCAACAGCAACTAGGACTGGGGAACTATAAATATACGAGGTGTGCTGTGGCTCTCTTCTTTGGCTCCCTCCATAATGTACAAAAATCTGCCCGATTAAAGACCCAATTCAGCCAGATAGTTGACTTATTATGAACAGTATAATTTCACACATTATTTCCATAACAGGAACTCTCCATTTTCAGTCTATCTATGGGTCAGCTACTTGTGTAATCTAAGGACAGCAATAATTGACTTGATATAATCAGGACCACTATTTTTGCAGGTATAGGACAAGAGAAGGATGAGATTGTTCCAAGTCATTTGGAAAGAGTGGATTTTACTCTCAAGGCTCTCTTTATTCTGAGGTTACATGACATTGCACAAGAGTTGTGCAGGAAATTTAAATTCCTTCCATTCTGCCTTGTAGATAACTTAAATTTTTTTTTTCTTTGCAACAAACATTTATTTTATTTTTTCCAGCTACATGTAAGGGTAGTTTTCAACATTCATTTTCATTAGATTTAGAGTTCCAAGTTTTTCTCCCTCCCTCCCTTTCCTCCGCCCTGCACAAGACATCAACCAGGTTATATATGTACAATCCACGCGTGCTCTTTTTATCAGTTCTTTCTATGGGGGTGGATAGTATGCTTTAGTCATTAGTCCCTTGAGGTTGTCTTGGATCATTGTATTGCTGAGAGTAGTTAAGCCATTCACAATTGCTCATCCAACAATATTGCTGTCACTATGCACGATGTCCTCCCAGTTCTGCTCACTTCATTATACATCAGTTCATATGAGACTTTCCTGGTTTTTCTGGGATCATCCTGTTTGTCATTTCCTAGCCTTGTAGATAACTTAAAAATAAATCTACAAGGGGCCGCTAGATGGCGCAGTGGTTAAAGCACCGGCCCTGGATTCAGGAGTACCTGAGTTCAAATCCGGCCTCAGACACTTGACACTTACTAGCTGTGTGACCCTGGGCAAGTCACTTAACCCCCATTGCCTGCAATAAATAAATAAATAGATAGATACATACATACATACATACATACATAAGTAAGTAAGTAAATAAAGAAATAAATCTGCCAGCTGGCAAAATTTGTCAGTGGATATTACCTTCCAGACATCAAATTGAATTAAACAAGTATTTATTAATTACCTTTGTGAAAGATATTGTGCTGGGACTAGGCATATTTTGACAAAAATGAAAAGCTGTCTTTGCCACCAATGAGTTTATAATCTATTTGGAAAAGATAGTATCAAATAGCAAGTGGGAGAAACATTTTGAATTATTATTTGTATTTTGATTTGCCTGAATTTTTTTTTGAACTATACCAACTTATCCAAATCTCTGTATTTGATGTACTATGTTAATTTCTAGGGTCCCTTCCTGTGGAACCAAGGGGCCCTCTTTCTTCACTCAGAATGGTACACTTCATAAGGCCTGATGAGGGTAATGTCCACATCCAGACATATGACCGGACATATCACAGTGCTATATGTGACCCTTAGTAGTTTATTTGGAAGAAAGTCTTTTGCAAACCTTCCAGTACTATGATACTATTATCAGGTGTCCCATTTTGTCATTTCCTCCAGCTAAATCAGCAGACACCTAATCATGTATCTGGTCACCTTTGGACTTCCTAATCTAATAGTCACTGTACTTAGTAAATATAACTTCTCATTATTTAATATATTTGCAATGCAAGTAAGCCCTTATTGCAACAGCCAGATTGAGCTTTGGATTTAAATCAAAGGTACATTTTGTTTGCCAAAGAAAAGGAATTCTAGAGGAAAAATCATTTCAATGAGAAAGTTTAGTTAGTGCTGTTGCTCTGTTTCTTAAAGTTACTAATATGTATAATTGTATAGAGAATTTGTATTGGGTTCAGAAGACTCTAGTTAAGTATAAAATAAATATAAATTAGTCTATGCTATCTTTGAAATTATACACACACACACACACACACACACACACATATACATACATACACAGTCTCCAAGTAAACAAAAAAAACCCTAGGTGCTGGGTAATATTAACCCATTTTACAGATGAGGAAACAGGAACAGAGGTTGAATACCTTGCCCAGAGTCCAGTATCTGGTAAGTGTGAACTGAGATCCTGCTGATTCCAGATTCTATGTTCTATTCACTGGACAACTGAAACTCTATGATAGCACAACTATTGAGTGTTAGAGCAGAGGCTGGATCCCCAATCCATGACTCTAGCTAAGTGCTCTTTCCCCTGCACCCATATTGTCTCTCAGATATGACCCCAATGAAATACATAGTGGGTTTAATTGCTAAATAATGTAATCATATTCTGTTTAGGAGAAATAAACAGCAGGGTCTCTCTCAATTCAGAAGCTTCAGTTTAATAAACATAGACAAAACCCAAGTAGTTTCTGACCTCAAATAGCTTACATTTGTGAGATTTAAAATTGGATATTAGATCATAAATCTCCCCTACTTAACCTTTCCCTTAATTTATCTCCCAGACTAGTAAATGGAAGAAGCTTTTGGTTTTCTAGATAGACCTTTTATTGTCATGGTAGTCACAAGGTGATGTTGATTAGAAGGATAGGAAAGTAGAAACACAATACAATTCGTCTTAAGTCTAAGCTTAGTCTATATTCCTTATAAAAACTCACCAAAACCGAAGGCCACCTTTGGAGAGAGAGAGACCGTCTGTGCAGCGCAGTCAGGAGACCAGCAGAGCAGGAAAAAGCTCCACTTCCGTTCTCTCCTTGTCTTTTAAGCTTGCACCCCGGAAGTTGAGTGCGTAGCAGGCAGTCTGATGTGCGCAGCAGGCGGACTGTTGGTCTCCTCCCCAAAAGGGTGGTCCTTAAGAAAAACTGGCGTCTTTCAGTTATCCTAACCAACTGTTAAAAAACTTTCATATTTTTTTACCACACATTTTACTGCAGGTATACACATGACGTGTGTTATAGTGCAAAGAGTACTGACTTTGGAACCAAAGGTCCTGAGTTCTAATCCTGTCTAATCTGACACCTGTATGACTTTGGGAAAGCCTCTAAACCTCTCTGAACCTTAGTCTCCTCCACTGTATAATGATCCCACTGGACTAGATGACCTCTAACGTCCCTTCCAGTTCTAAATATATGATCCTATGATTTTCTGTTTATAGTTAAGTATGAAACAAAGTAGAATATTAAGGTAAGGGACAGAGGCAAAGAACTCTAAGAAGATGGAAGGAAGGAGAGGTCACTTTTACTACTGAAGAGGGATTCTTGAGATCAAAGAAAGGTTCCTAGAAAAAGAACTCCTTGAGCTTGGCTTTTAGGGAAAAGAAAAATGTCAAGAGGTCTCTTTCAGGCATAGTGGATTGTATATATTGTTGTTTTGTCCTTTGTTTTCAAAGAGGACCAATAACATCACTGGTGATGTCTTGATTCATGATTAAATTGGTTTTAAATGAGGCAGATTTGCACAAAGTTCTCAGTCTCATTCTCTCTTCTAGAGACATTGAAGTCTAGTGGCAGGACAAAATCAAGATGACTGGTAATAGCCTGAGATGCAGGGGATAAACAAGGCTGCCTTCATGGCCATTGGAACAAATTGTTTTCATCTGCCCATTCTGCCAGGGAAAGTGTTCACATGCTTGTGGTGGACATCCCGCTAACTGACTGATGGGTTTGAGGCCAGTCAAATATTCAAGCCATATATATTCAAGAAATGGGTATTGGGAACATCTCATAATCCTGTTTGGCTAAACTATCTAGTGTGTGTGAAAGAAGGGAAGTATTGTGAAATGGGATAAAAAAGGTAGGTTGGAGCCAAGTCATAAAGCCCCTAAAACACCAGGCTAAGATACTTGCATTTAAGTCTATATATCACAGAAAACAAAAACTGACTTTTGAGCAAAGGCGCTTCAAGGCCATATCTTTGCATTTGTGTGAACTGAGGCAGGAAAAGAACAGTTAGCAAAAGGCCTGAACCAATTTTTCTTTTCTCTTCTCTTTTCTTCTCTTTTTTCTTCTCTTCTCTTCTCTTCTCTTCATACACAATAATTTTATCTTTCATTGACAAACACAAGAACTCTAGTACATAAACAAAAGAAAAATGAAAATGTGATTTTTTCTGATAACACTGAACTTGTTCTTAAACTAATTATTAACCACCCACCCACACATGATGTGTTTATTGTCTTTAATAGGCTAGTGAGAAAATCTTTCACTTTGTTCCTGTGACCACTTCTGAACTTCTTTTATGAATATTTAATATATGTATTTTTCTGTTACTGTTGTCTTGTTCACATATTTGTAGTCATTTCTGATGGCATAATATTATGTTATTTGACATAACATATATCAGTGTTAAGGCAATGATTTTTCCTCAATTATCAGATACTTTGTTCCCAGTTTTACACACATAATCTGTCTCTACCTCTGTCTCTATCTTTCTCTCTTTCTCTCTGTTACTCTGTCTTTGTCTCTTTGTTTCTCTATGTGTCTATTTCGTCTCTTAGGTTCAACTATTTGGAGCTATGAGAACATTAAGAGGTCATCTAATCCCACCTTCTCATTTAATAGATGCAGAAAATGAGGTATAGAGAGGTTAGAAGACTTGTCCTAGGTCACACAGGTAAAAAGTGGCAGAGGTGATTTTTTTTTTTAATTGTGATATATATCCCTCTCCTTTCTCTGGCTTCCAGTCATGTAATGTCCTCATTCAGGTGAGGGAGTTTAAGCTAGGGAAAATTGATCAATAATTTTTAGGACCCCAAGTATGACTGTGAAAAAATAAGCAGCAGTACAAAATAGACCTAGGATCTGGGATTGATTTCTGATGCTTACTATGTGTGTTACCTTGGGCAGGTCATTAGCCACCCTAGGCTTCAACTTATTCATTTATAAAAGGAAGTGGTTGGACTGGATCACTTCTAAGCTTCAAATTGATGCTTCTACAGCTAAAATTTAAAAGCACCTTAACATTTAACACATTATTATCTCATTGGAATTTCACTATAACCCCCATGTGGTAGGTACTCCAGGTATTATTAGCTCTGTTTTATAATTAGGGAAAGAGAGTATAAAATGAGCTTGGGAAGGAAATGGCAAATCATTCAGGTATCTCTGCCAAGAAAACTGCAAATGGGGTTGTGCAGAGTTAAATACGACTGAACAACAAGACCAAAAGGGGCTGTTACTTGCCACTGATACAGATGGCATGCCTAGATATTAAAAGTTAGAGTCTTTCCTGACTGCTAGTCTTTATCTAGCTGAATGGGTTTCTATCATTGCTGAGAACTTACCCAGTGGGAACCATAACTATCTAAGTCTCCTGCTATGCCTCTCAGCTCTGTCCTAAGACCAATGTCTTTTGCTTTAGATTCCACACTGAGTGAGCCAGTGTCGTCTGTTCATCTTTAGAGAATAGCTCTTTGCATTGGCTTAGTAGTTTAAGGAAAGGGGGCAAGCATGGTTTAGTGTGGGGCTTCTTAAACTTTTTCCACTCATGAGCCCTTTTCCCCTGTGAAATTTTTACCCAATCCCAGGCATATGTATATATAAAATAGATATACATAACCTTTTACTGTTTCCAAATTTTCCCTGACTCTCACATTCAGTTACATGACCCCAAATGGGTCACAATTTAAGAAATTTTGGTTTAGGTGGTTTGGGAGCCAGGAAGGCTTGGGTTCAAGGACTGTCTCTGGCACATACAAGCTATGTGGCTTTCCAAAAAGCACTAAACCTCTCACTGCTCTGGGAATAAAATGCAGAGAAAGTGATGCCCTACATTAGTAGAGGGAGTTTGTTAACAGTTCTTCACTAGTGAAATCACAGGTCTAGTCCTTATATTCTCATGGCTACACTGTGACCAATGGTCTAACTGGCCCTGGAAAGTGAAGTTTCTGAGAAATAAAAAAAAATATATGTCTCAGGAGATCATATGAGAACTAAACATATATATAGTATGTGTGTGTGTGTGTGTGTGTGTGTGTGTGTGTATGTTGTCCTTTCCCTCTAAATAGTTTATTTTCCCTTAAAATGTAGAGAGGGAGGGGCAGCTAGGTGGCTCAGTGGATAAAGCACCGGCCCTGGATTCAGGAGTATCTGAGTTCAAATCTGGCCTCAGACACTTGACACTTATTAGCTATGTGACCCTGGGCAAGTCATTTAACCCCCATTGCCCCGCAAAAAAAAATGTAGAGAGGGGTACTTTTCATACTTATTTTACCTATCTCCCCTAATCTTTAGTTCTACCCATAATAACAAAAAATACTCCCTCCCTTCTTCCTTCCTCCCTTCCTTCCTTCCTTCCTTCCTTCCTTCCTTCCTTCCTTCCTTCCTTCCTTCCTTCCTTCCTTCCTGCCGGCCTGCCTGCCTGCCTGCCTTCCTTGGACTCTGAACTTCAGACCTTCCTTTAGTCTAAAAAAAGAGAAAGAACATGAGAACAAGAAGGAATGAAGGAAGGGAGGAAGGAAGGAAGAGAGAGAGGCCGAGAGAGGGGAAGAAGGAATGAAGGAAAAGATGGAGGAAGGGAGGGAAGAAGAGAAAGAAAGAGGAAGGAAGGAAGAGAGGGAGGAAGAAAAAGGAGAAAACCAATTAAGGAAATAGTTTAGAAGTATGTTAAGAATTCCTTCAAAGGTGGTGAATAAAATGCATTTTCCCACTGTTGGTCCCTAACAAAGGAACCCATCCATTAACATGGGAAAGCCCCTGGTTTGCATTTTGCAACTGCTGACCCTGGTACCTTTTGGAGGAAAGTGAAGGGCATCTCTGGGTTTCCTTGTTTAAATCGGTCTGGCAATAATGGGGATGATAGGGAATCTGAGCTAATTTCCTTTGTCTCCTATTCAGCAGATAATAGTGGTATGTGTGGGGATGTTAAAGGCCAAGCAGAGGAGGTGACCTGGAGATGACTTCATTCTTCGGAGGTTTATCAAAGGCTCCTGTCAGTCAAACACATGCTGGGAGATTGGGGAATGACCATCTGGTCCATAGTTAATCAGAGAGGAGAAAGGAGAGTAAGGAGGTGAAAAATCTCCCTGTCAGTTCCGAGCCAGGTGGAGGGAGATGTGTTCAAAGGTGGGCTCAGACACCAACAGCACACGTATACATGCACACACGTGTACTGATGGCCCGGGCCAGAGCTGTGCTACTGGAGATATGTGTAGGAGAGAGGGGAAAACGTGTTAGAAGCTGGGAGGGTGGGCTAGGGATTTTTATTTCTTTAAGTCCGTGTGATGATCTTGAATCGATTTTAAGTGGAAAGACTGAAGGTCACTCACGCTGCTAGCCATGCAGTGAAACAACTGAATTGTTTCCCTCACTGTGGTGAAGAAAGGGAATAAGTAGCTCACAGCAGGGAACTGATTTAATTTAAAACACAATGTTTCTGTTCTGAAGCCAGAATTCTTTCATCCTGGCCCTGTTGATTACAAGCACTAACAAGGAATGACAAGGAACTCTGCAGAGTCCATCTCCCTCCTTGTCTCTCCCAGTCAGGCACCCCCTTTTCCTGTCCATTGAGGTCTTCCTGGGACTCCGCAGAGCATGCTGGACACATTCCTTCCATAACTAAGAAACTCAAACACCTTCACTGCACCCATAGCCTAAACTTTCTCCCTCTGGCCACATTTATAGTCATTTTGGGTATTAGGGGCTTTCTAACCTGCTGCCTGAATAGTCACTGGAAATACTGATCATCTGGATGGGGTGATGATGGATAGAGTGTAGGCAGGATTTGGAAACAGGAAGAACTGGATTAGGCTCCCCCCCCCCCTGCCCCCACACCACCAGTGCTTGCTAGCTGTATGACTTTGGCCAAGTCTCTTTATTCCTCTTTTGCCTTGGTTTGCTTATTGCAAAAAGGGGATGATAGTAACTGTAGTGTCTACATCGAAGAATTATTATGAAGTTTCAATGTGATGGTGTAGTGGTCAAATCAGGGGGCAACTAGGTGTCGCAGTGGATAGAACACTGGGCCTGGAGTTAAGAAGACCTGAGTTCAGATCTAACCTAACACACTGATACCCTGGGCAAATCACTTTAACCCTGTTTGCCTTAGTTTCCTCATCTATAAAATGAGCTAGAGAAGAAAATGTCAAACCACTACAATATTTTTGCCAAAAAAAACCCCAAATGGGGTCACAGAGTTAGACATGACTGAAATGACTGAATAACAAGAAGTAGTCAATCATGAGTCAGAAAATAACCAGACCATACAAATGATTTCTGTTGGCATCAGTCTCTCCTTACACCTGGTTGAAGTGACATCTCTGTCAAGCAAAAGTTCATTTTGTTCTAGGGAGGTAATTCATTATGTAAGAAAAAAAGAATGGATAGGGGGTGAACATCAAGTCAAATGAAGTCAAGTCAACAAACATTTGTTAAGCACTGATGTGTCAGACACTATGCTAAATATTGGGAATCTGTAACTATAAAAAGAGACAGTCCCTGTCCTCAAGGAGCTTACATTCTAATGGAGGAAGACAACACAAAAGAGGAAGCTGAAATGGGGGAGGGGGAGGGGGAGGAGGAAAGGTACCCAGAATTAGGAGCGTGATGTAGAAATCTGAGGATACAGCTGGGTGAGAAAGGAAGAGATGGCTGACCTGAATGTCTTTCTTAATGGAGCTCTCTAGCCTCCAATGAGAGGGAGGGATTTCAGGAGCAGGGGGAATTAATGAGGGCAAAAGGACAGGTTGAATCCAAACTAGAGAGGGAGAAAAGGCATGAAAGACTCAAAGTAAAATTTAAAAGGTAGAAAGTGAGTCTCGTAAAATGTTGTTCAATCTCTGAGTTGTTTACTGATATATTTACTAGGTAATTGCTAAATCTCTTGTCATTAAATGCCCATATCCAAATTTACATTACATATTGGGGAAGCCGAGGCAGGGGTGGGATTTGGAATGGTGCTGGGTCATGATAGCTGATCATGTCCAGAATTCCAGAATTGCTTATTTTATATCAAACTATTTCCTGGACATTTGGGAGCAGCAAGAATAATAAACTGTTAACTAGTTACAAAAGAAAAAATTATATGTTTGTGGAAAAATTCACTTTCTTCTAAAAGAAAAGCAGATTTAGCTTTTTAACTGTCAACAATAGTTGAGGCAGTCATATGGAATAGTGGTTAAGAGGGCTAGACTTGGAGTTCAGAAGGCCTGAATCCAAATCCTGTTTCCAACACTTATTATCTGTGTGATCCTGGGCAAGTCACCGAACATCTCTCAGCCTCCATTTCCTCATCTGTAAAATGAGGATAATAATAACATCTACTTCCCAAAGTTGTTAGGAAGATCAAAGATAGCATATGTATGTTACTTTGTACTTAATGGTGTTCCATTAATGCTTTCTGGCTAACTAGTGGTAAAATAGGGCCCCAGTCTTGGACATATCCCTTTTCAGAACATTTCCAGAGCCCTGACAAGTCACTTAACCACTTCGTGCCTCAGTTTCTTTATTTGCAAAATGCATTTAAATCTGAGTTCCCTTTCTAGACCTTAAAATGTGATTGCCTGATCAAAGTGGTAATTTTATGCTCTATTTCCCTTGAAGATAAGCCCTACCATGATGTCCTATCATTTGCTTCATCTTTAAGATTTTCTTGCACATTCACCACTGAATTTTCATAACATCTCTTCAAGGTAGGGTTTTTTGCCTCCCTAAATTTTCCTAGAGAACTTTGGGTTTCTCCTTTGCTCCCTACTCTGTGTTACATTTAGTTGTGCATATGTCGCATCTCCTCCCCATCCCATTAAACAATAATAGTAGCTCACATTTATATCATTTTTGAGGTTTGCAAAAGATTTTATGTTTAGTAACTCATTTGATCCTCATGACAGCACTTCAAACTAGGTGCTACTGTGATCCCCATTTGGTAGGGAAGAAAATTGACTATCAGAGAGATTAAATAACTTGCCCAGGGTTATAGATTTAGCAAGTTTCTGAGGCAGGATTTGAACACAGGTTTTCAGGACTCCAAGTCCAGTATTTTATCCAGAGTACAACAGTACCTTAAGGCAATAAGTTCCTTGACTGCAGAAACCATGTATTTAAAAAATCTTTGTATATTCAGAACCTACAGCAGTGTCTTACACATAATAGAACTTAATAAATTCTTGTTGAACATTAATTCAAATCAATTTATTTCAGAAGAAAGGAAGCCAATTGTGGGGATATATATTATAAACTTCTGTAAGAACATTATATCTTTCTACTATCATCCATCCATCCATCTATCTATCTATCTATCTATCTATCTATCTATCTATCTATCTATCTATCTATCTATCTAATCTATCTATCTAATTGACTAACATCCAGGACAGCATTACATGCATATTGCCCTGATAAATACAGTTATAAAATAATAATAAAATTAAAACCCAAAGCCAAGGAGAGTTCCAAGGTGGTTTGTAGTAGCTTTACACTGTTCAGAGGTGTCAAATTCTAGCAAGAACCAGATTAAAGTGTAACTAGGAAACGTTTAATAAAATAGAGAAAAATACAATACGACATTGAAAATGTTAATTTGTGGTTTTCTAAGCCAGTATGTCAGCAGCAGGGTTTCATTTTTATTTGAGTTAGACACAACTGCTCTAGCTGGCAATGGGCTAATTTATATCCAATACAAGCTGTTATTATCAATATTCATATAAAAACAAATCAATAATGTATTCTCCAAAATAGAACAAGAATGTATGGAGTGATAACAGAAAGAGTACTGAATTTGAAGACTGAGCTTGAATCCTCTGTCACCCCGAAATCTATCTATCTCCTGTCTGTGACCTGAAAGTCACCTCCTTTCCCAGCATTTCAGTTTTCTCTCTCTTTCTCTCTTTTTTTTTGGGGGGGGGGGGGCAATGGGGATTAAGTGACTTGCCTAGAGCCACACAGCTAGTAAGTGTCAAGTGTCTGAGGCCAGATTTGAATTCAGGTACTCCTGAATCCAGGGCCAGTGCTTTATCCACTGTGCCACCTAGCTACCTCCAGTTTTCTCATCTCTAAAATGAGTTTGGGATTAGATCATTTCTAAGGTCTCTTCAACAAATGAAACCATGATCTATAAAATATAGTAAAACAAACCCAGTAGAGAGATCACAATACCTTACAACAGAAATATTACTTTAAACCCCTTACCTTCACTTATTTTCTCCTCCTAGTTCCTTGTGGGAGAGCCTAATTGCATATGACCCAATAATTTCATTCTGCTAAAATGCAAAATGTTAAAACAAACAAACAAGCAAAACTGAAAAACAGTGACCTGAATCTTCCAGATGGTGGAAAGTGTTCCTTCATTAAGTATCTCTACATTTTTAATCATACTCTAATTGGGTAGGGTAATAATACTAATAAAAATAACAACTAGCAATTATCTATCACTTTAGGGTTTGAAAAGTGGTGTACAGGGGCAGCTAGGTCGCTCAGCAGATAAAGCACTGGCCTTGGATTCAGGAGGACCTGAGTTCAAATCCGGCCTCAGACACTTGACACTTACTAGCTGTGTGACCCTGGGCAAGTCACTTAACCCTCATTGCCCCGCAAAAAAAAAAAAAAGAAAAGAAATAAAAAAGAAAAGTGGTGTTCAAATATTATTTCATTTGACCCCTGGGAGTTAGTTGCTATTATTATTCCTATTTTATTCATATGGAAACTGAGGCAGAAATTAAATGACTTGCCCAGAGTCATGCAATGTGTAAGGCAGAGTTTGAACTTGGAGTTTCTTGATTCCAGGTCCACCTCTCTATCCACTCCACCATCAAACTGTCTGGTATAGTGAAGAAGAATACTGCATTGGAAGACATGAATTTGAATTGTGGTTGTACTAAAGATGGCCTTTGTGACATTGAACAAGTAACTTTAGAGACAAAGTCAGCATTGTGGGAAGAATTCTCGACTTGAAGTCAGAAGATCTCACTTCATAGCACTTAACTGTGTGACTATAGGCATCATTTACCCCATCAAAGCCTCAGTTTCCTCATCTGTAAAATGGAGGGAATAATAGCACCAGCTTTACCTGCCTCCTTCACTGGATTGTTGTGAGAAAGGTGCTTTTAAATCTTAAAGTACTGTATCAGTGTGATCTGTTATTACTTAATCTCTACTTCTCTCAGTTTCTTCACCAGTAAAATTAGGGATCGGGTGATTTGCACATGATTATCTATAAGGTCCCTTCCAACTCTAAGTCCTGTGATTGTGTAGGTCATTTTGCCCACTCTCTCATGTGTTTTCTCCTCTAAAGATAGAGTTCCCATTTCCTTGAGTTTCACATTTGCTTGAGCCTTTATGAGACAGAAGGAGAGAGACAGAGAGAGAAAGGAAGAGAAACTTGGATTTGCTATGACTTATCACCCTCTGTTGATGAGAGGGGAGTCAGTTACTAAAAGCTGAAGCATCACAAAGTTCCCTTTCTTCTGCATTTTTGTCCCCAAAGTACACTAGAAATTTCACCCAATGAGGCCTCTGTTGGTGATGATCCTCAGGTGGTGAACCTCAAGCCTGCTGGTGGTATCAAGAAATGTACAGGACAGCCTGGACCCTGCTACCACCATACAGTATGTACTCATTGGCTTTGAGAACAGACAAAACTCTGTCAGTCTCTTGGACAACCAGGTCCTGATGCAATTCCAAAATATCCTTACCAAAGAAAAACAAGGTGGTTGGGAAACAGGGTGGGAGGAGGGTTTCCTACTTGTCTCTCCATTGATAGGATAATGCCCATTGCTGTGAGGCAGGGGGAGGGTTTAGGAAGGCAGGTTGAGAGGGGTGGAGATGTAGAAAAGGGGGAGGATGAGATCAACGGAGAGTATGAATAGGACTTTATTGAGTTATTTACAGAGACCATGTACGTGTGTGCATGCACGTGTGTGCTTAACAAGGTTTGCTAAATGTAACTATGGGTCTTTCAGAGTTGTTCTATTTTGAATGAGGTTTGAACTTATATCGACAGTCTGTCCCCATATTTTCCCCTGGGAGTCTCATGGAAAAGAGATGTTAACTTTATCCTATTGAATGTGTCCTGGAAAAAATAAAAGTTTTCCATTCAGTACCCTTTGACTGGCTCCTGTATTTTATAGGATCCTGGGATTCATTTCAAGTCTGCTATAGCAAATGTCTTATTACTTCCTTTGAAAGTGCCTATTGGTCACAACGAGTAGGGCCTGGACTGGACATCTGGAAAAAGGCAAGGGGGCCTATGCCCTAAAGAGCTGATGGACCTGTCCCAAACACTCTACTGCTGTTTTTATTTTGTTCGAATTATTTTGCTTTGCTAGTATTTCCATGGCAGATGCAGGCCTTTTACCCTACCAACTCCGCAGGGTCTTCGCAACCTGGCCCACAAAAATGAAAAAGAAAAGGAAAAAGACACAATCTAAGGTACAAAAACTATCAATGTAGCAAATACAAGAAGACCCAGAACAAGGTAAATTTTGGTAATAAGAAAGAACAATATGACCTGATATCCAATTATTCAGAAAGACATAGAGGACTAGTGTGGGGCAAGCAATAAGCATTAATTATTATGGAGATTAAAAGGGGAGTTAGTATGGGCAGAGTACCTGGGTGGCATTGGTAGATGAGTCATCCTTCAGTGACAGTGTTAATATTTAAAGTCCATCAGACCCTGGAAAAATGGAAATCAACAAAGAGTGTAGGGATAAAGAACAGAAATATTTGACTTATTTTGCCTTGGAGATCAGGGCTAATTGGTGGATGTTCCAGGAATGAAGATTTTTGTTAAATATAAGAAATAAAAACTTCCTAATAATTAGAACTGTCCAAAAATAGAATGGATTGCCTTCAGAAGCAGTGAATCTAGCATCAGTGTAGGTTTTCAAGAAGAAGAAGAAGAAGAGGCAGTTGAAGTATTTAATTAAGATGTTAATGTAGATTCACACATTAGGTTGGATACTAAATACTAGATGACCAATGAGGTCTCTTCCAATAACAGAACTCTGTGATTCATTGGTAACCAAGACTTAGGTAGTCAAATCTTTCAGAGGAAGGACTAATCTGGACATTAGAACCTAAGAAAAAGGGCAGGACCAAAGGAAATCTGTTACCATCATTAAATGTGAAAACTACTGTCTTAAATCTCCTTTAATCCCCTCTGCCCAGGATTAGCTTTGGTCTCAGAATATTTGGCAGAACTAATCATACAGATTAAATTGGTCCAACTATGGAGGAAAGAGATATTCAAGGGCTCCATTTTAGATAGTCATTTATAGCATCAGCTCTCCTTGGGTTCCTCAAGAAAGTGGAGAAGGGATTAGGATTTCAGGATATCCTTCCTCCCCACCCACTTTACTATCTGCAAATATCTTTATTGTTGCTCTTCAGTGACAAAATAATTGTGGATATTTGTTCTAGGCAGTTAGATGGCACAATGCCTAGCGGGTGGTGTTAAGATAATAGAAGGCAGTAGATAAGGGTATTTAGCAGATACTCAAAGGCCCACCTGGAGATTAATCTAAACTGATTGAATTAAGTGATTGTGATTGACTGCTGATTAGCCTTCTTCCAGTTAACTAGATTGTAAGTACATCTGGCTGGCCCTTAAGAGGGTATTATTCTCAGAAGCTAAAATCTTTGAACTTAACTTGAGACCACCTTCAGGTCCAGTGAACCAATGAATTTGAATGATGCTTGCCAATCATCTTGAAGAAACTCTCATTTCTGGAAGGAGAACATGAAGTAGGAAGTTGACACTGGCGGGGGACTTCTGCCTCTTTTGGTTCCACAGATTGGTTTGGTGGCAGGACTTCAAGTGGGAGGTTTAGGAAGGCGAGGATTTCCATGCTATAAGAAATCTGTTCTTGATCTTTCTCTTTCTTTACTATCTTATATCTTTTAATAAACCCTTAAAAAAAGAAAACCTAAACTCATTTATCAGTGATTTTAGCCAGTTTCCCCCTAAAACTGGGGGGATAGATTAGAACCCACATTTAGAATTTTGAAATACACAGTGTTGTTGTTTCTTGAGTCAAGAAGACCTGAGTTCAAATCTAGCTTCAGAAATATTCTGGTTGTGTTACCCTTGGGCAAATCACTTAACCTCTGTCTGCTTCAGTTTCCCCAACTGTAAAGTAAGAATAATAATAGCACATATCTCAGAGTGTGGTTGTGAGGATCAAATAAGATAGTATTTGTTAAGCATTTAGCACAGGAACTGCCACATAGTAGGTGCGTAATAAATACTAACTTCCTTCCTCTCTAGGTCTAGTAGATACAACTTGCTTTGAGTACTAATGATCTTACCAATTCTGACAGAAGTACATCTGAATTAGACTCCTTTATATTCTTTTTTCTTAGATTCCCATGTTTATATTAGTGTTGATTGAAGGGTCCAAAGTGAAAGTAGGAGTGGGACAGGCTATTGCAGCTGGTGCAAGTGGCAGGCCATGGATGGAGATACAGGTTTACTTAGCACTGGAGAAGGCTGACAGTGGCTACCTGAGAGTCAGGCACATGAATCTCCAGGCACAAGACAAGCTACAAATCACTAGTACAAAAGGAGGTTATAGGGGAATCAGGCAGAAACATTCCTCCTGGGGTGGGTGGAGGACAAGGAATCTAATTAGTGAGGATAGTCCAAAGTTGGAGCAGAGCCATTTTTTTTAAAGGCTTCATGCTTAAGAAACAGCCTTAGACTCCCTTTTTCTATAACTGACTATCTAGAGCTAAGATTGGTTATGGGGTCTGGAATGGAAATGTAAGTTTTCAAATGTACCTTAAGAATGCCCAGATTGGGGGCAGCTAGATGGCGCAGTGGTAAAGCACCAGCCCTGGATTTAGGAGTACCTGAGTTCAAATCCAGCCTCAGACACTTGACACTTACTGGCTGTGTGACCGTGGGCAAGTCACTTAACCCTCATTACCCTTCAAAAAAAAAAAAAAAGAAAGAAAAAAGAATGCCCATATGAATTCCATTTACCTCTTGGTGCTTTGGCAATGGCTGTGGTCCATGCCTGGAATGCACTTCTTCCTCTTGGCAAGCCCTGCCCTCATTATCGACTTCCTCACTTCACATTGCTGTTTAAGTAAGGGTCAAACCATGTTCGCTTCAACATCACCGCCCTTGACTCACTCTCTAGACATTCCCTCACCTGTAGACTTACTGTGCCTTTCTAACACCTCCTTATGCATAGTTCTTCAGAGCAGAGACTATCTTGTTTGCTTGTATTTTTACTTAGCACTGCCTGGTATATAGTAAATACTTAATAAATCATTTGTCTGTCTGTCTATCAAGTTTTCTTCAAAGCTTAGCTCAAATACTACCTCCTACATTAGACCTTTCTTATACCTGCAACCCCAGCTAATGATATCCCAAAATTACTTTATCTACAATTCATATAGGGCAGTAAGGTGGTTCAGTGGATAAAGCACCAGGCCTGGAGTCAGGAAGATCTGAGTTCAAATTTGGCCTTGGACCCTTACTAGTTGTGCAATGCAGGGCAAGTCATTTAACTCTGTTTGCCTCAGCTTCCGAATCTGTAAAATGAGCTAGAGAAGAAAATGGCAAACCATTTCAGTATCTTTGCCAAGAAAACCCTAAATGGGGTCACAAAAAGGCAGATAAGACTGACCAGTGACTTCACAACAGCATTTCATATGCATTCATTTGTGCACCTGTTTTCCCCAGTAGAAGGAAGTAAGCTGAATGAGTATAGAGGATTTTATTTTTATCTTCACTTGTCCAGTACCTAGCACAGTATCTGGGATATATTCCACACTTAATAAATACTTGGGGTTTTTTGGTTTTGGGATCGATTGCAGAGGGGACCCTTCAAGAATACCTCAAATTGGCCAGTCGTCAATTTCTTATTTCCTCTCCCCAGGTATGAAGCAAATCTGTATACACTGGACTCTCCCAAGGAGCCCCTCCTCATACATCAGACCCCAACACTCCCCACCCTTCCAAACCCGAGATATCAGTTCTGAAGAAAAAAGAAGCTCAAACAGCAGAACCTGACTAGGCACTCAGATAGGGAAAAAGCCTTGCTAAAAACGGCCTTTTCTGGATCTCACCCCTACGTTCTTCCTGAGAGGTGGGAGAAATGTGAGGTAGCAGGGATCTGGGGAGTCTGCAGTTGCCTTGGTTTCTGTAAAATGTCTCCACCCCTCAGTTGGTTTTGAAAGTAACAGTCTGTTTCACTTGAAATGGGAATGCACGCTGAGTTCTCTTCTCAGCTTATAAATTATGCCGTATTAACACTGGCAACAGTTTCATTTTAGCTGTGTAAACATGAGGCAGCACAGAATGGGAAGGGGATTGGAAGGGCCAGGTGCCAGAGCCCAGCAGAGAAGTGAAAGCCAGCTCTCTTCTTATGCTAGTTGCTGATCCCTGAGACAACAAGGAGGGGACTTTGGGGAGCAGTGTGGGTCAGTAGGCCTGGCCAAAGCTGTGACTACTGCTGTCTGGTCCCATTGTCCTTGATTATTAATATCTTTGGCATTGGGTTTGGCATTATGGTAGGAAGAGTATGTGGTAACCCAAGTGGAATAATTCAAAGGGAATCAAAGTTGGGAAAGGCAACCGTGTTTTAACTCACCTCTCATTTGCTTGCCCCTGCACCTGAAATTCCACTATTAGAAAGACATTAAAAGGAGATTAAGGCAACTTGTCTCCCTGAGTCCTCTCTTAAAATACAAATAATTCATGGTTTGGGTGACATCATTCATTCATTCACTTGCTCAATGAAAATTTATTACTATGTGAAAATAATTGGACAATTATAGAAAATATACAAGAAATGGTTCCTGCAACAAATCATCCTTATCATTCTACTCTCCTATCCACTGGAACCATAGTGTCTACCCCTGAAACCATGCTGGGCTTTGTTAAAGTAAACTTTGGCCTTAGATTGCCAAGAAAACAGGCCTCTGTATCATTTCCCATTCACCATTTCCAAATCATGTTGCCTTAGGTCTTTGGCTTATCCTAACTTCCCTTTATGTGTTGTCTTCCTCCATTAAAATATAAATTCTTTGAAGACAGGGATTATCTTGCTTTGTTGCACTTTTAAGTATTTAGTACAGTATCTAGGACATAGTAATTTCTTACTAAAAGTTTCCACTTTTACTTAGCTGATAAACTTAGGTTCTGATGGATGGATCAAGTTGAATTGCAATGTTTTGATAAGACCTAGAGTGGTAGAAAAGCTTTGGCAAAAGGAACTCTGTCTAAATGGCAGGTAAAATCCACACTTGGGTACCTTAAGCAACCAGGTGTAGAATGAGTTAACTGACTATCTGAGTGGGAAAGGGGATGCCAAAAATACAGGCAAGGCCTGCAAGAGGAAGTAGTAGGCCACAGAAGAACATTAACCTACTTTCAGATTTTACTTATATCCATCATGGGCTATCCTGTCCATGTATCTTTGGGTAGAGAGAAGGGAGTTCAGGAAGACACTTTCCAACATGGCAAAAGTCTGTGTCATAATTTACTACTATAGAAGGTGAGATGTTTTACTTAAAACTGACCAAGAAAAGAATTGCAGAATTACAATTATAACTTAAATGATTAGGGTTCTTGGAATAATTTTCTACACTAAGGGAGAAATTCAACCCAATTCCATTGAAATCCAATTATCAAAATAGCATTTTAATTTTTTTTTTTAATTTTTGCAGGCCAGGGTCACACAGCTGGTAAGTGTGTCAAGTACCTGATGCTGGATTTGAACGCAGGTCCTCCTGAATCCAAGGCTGGTGCTTTATCCACCTTGCCACCTAGGTGCCCCTGGGCATGGGAGTTCTAATGAATTTGGCTGTAGGCCCTACTCATTGGGGCAACCTTCAGCATATCACTATACTTTCTTCCTTTCTATTACAGGTAATACTGCTCTGTCTCAAAGAATTTACTGGCAGAAGTAACCACTAAAAATGATCATGTAGCTTTTGTATAGACTATAGTTCCCTAGGAATTGTTTAAGTATTTAAATTAGGTTAACTAAATCAATGAAACATAAATGATGAAGGATATGACAAAAGGATATTATGAACATAACCTCTCATGATGGAGCAAATTGGGAGAATAGTTTTTGTTCAAAATTAATTTTGGATTGCAGAATTATGAATCTGTAGTACTTTTGGTTTTAGAGCAATTAAATAAGAAACATTAAATATTAAACAAGATTAAAAATTAAATAAGAAACATATTATTTGGGTACTTTAATCCTATTACTATGAAATCAACTTGTACTTGTATCACATTCTGAAATTTTACTCTGAAAGGGAATATTTATATCATCATATCTCCAGTTATGGATGAAGAATTTCCAGGCTCAGATTCTAGGATAGGGTTCACATTCTGGAATACAATACATTTGAGGAGTACATAGGAATCTATGGGATCATAGATCATTGTGCAATAAGGAACCTTAGAGATCATCTAGTCCAAACCCTCTATTTTATATGAGGAAAGTTTTGTCTCAGAAAGATTGAGGAGGGCGGAGGAAAAGCAGTGAACTTTCAAACTCATGACATGATAACTCCAAAAGACATCCAAATAATGCCATAGGACAATGCCTGGAGCAGCAAAATCTATAGAAGAATGTGCTGAAATCATCTTCTAACCAAGAATGGCTTGGAAGGTCAGAAGGAGGGAGCTACTGTGCTGATACAGGAGTCAAGCCCAACCCCACAGTCACACAGACACAGATCCAGTCCCAGAAAGGCCTCCCCAGAGAAGGAGACCCCCAGAACCTCAAATAAGCTGAAGCACCAGTGTCATCTGGAAATAAGCTCACAGTCTTGTGAGAGAGCTGAGCCCTTGGCAGGGGGGGGAGACTACAGGGGTCTACACTGGTGCTGAGGCAGAACTTGGGTTTTTTACCCCTGCTGGGAACCAGGAGGTAGGCTTGAGTAGCAGTGGACTAGGTGGGGGAGGGGCACAGGCTTGTCAGAGCTGACAACCACAATATACAAAGCTGGTTGATTAGAAAGTTGGTATGGGGTCATCTATGGACCAGGGAACAGGCCAGGCGAGTGAAGAACATACTCCTCCTTAAATCATACCACCTGGGAAATCTGAAGCTTTGGATACTGCAGCCTGGAAACAGTGCCCCACTTTAAGAAGCTAAAAGTCAAGTAAAAGAAAGGCAAGATGGGGAGACAGAAAAAGGTGAGAACCATAGAAAGTTTCTTGAGTGACAAGGAAGATTGAGGTACATGCTCAGAGGAAGATGTTAACATCAGGGCCCCTATATCTAAAGCTTCCAAGAAAAATATGAATTGGTCTCAGGCCATAAAGGCGCTCAAAAAGGACTTGAAGATATAGTTAGAGAAGTAGAGGGAAAAATGGAAAAAGAAATGAGGGTGAAGCAGGAAGAATATGAGAAAAAAGTCAACAGCTTGAAAAGCCAAATTGGCCAAATGGAAAAGGAGTACAAAAGCTCTCTGATGAAAATAATTGCCTAAGAATTAGGATTGAACAAATGGAAGCTAGTGCATTTATGAGAAAACAAGACACAAAAAAGCAAATGTGAAATATCTTCTTGGAAAAACTGCTGACCTGAAAATAGATACAGGAGAGATCATTTGAAAATTATTGGTCTGCCTGAAAACCATGATCAAGGAAAGAACTTAGACATCATCTTCCAAGAAATTGTCAGGGAAAATTGCCCTGATATTCTAGAAGCAGAAGGTAAAACAGAAATGGAAAGAATCTACTGATCACCTCCAGAAAGAGATCCCAAAAGGAAAACTCCTAGGATATTATAGCCAAATTCCATAGCTCTCAGGTCAAGGAGAAAATATTGCAAGCTGCCAAAAAGAAAGAATTCAAGTACTGTGGAACCCCAGGCAGGATAGCACAAGATCTAGCAGCTTCTACATTAAAGAACCTGAGGGCATGGAATATGATATTCCAGAGGGAAAAGGAATTGGGATTACAACCAAGAATCACCTATCCAGCAAAACTTATCATAATCTTTCAGAGGAAAATATGTGACTTTAATGAAAAAGAGGACATTCAAGTATTTGTGATGAAAAGACCTGAACTGAATGGCAAATTTGACTTTCAAATACAAGACCCTAGAGAATCATAAAAAAATGGAGTTGGGGGACATACCTGGGGTCATGCAGTGATTGTCTTGTCTCTGAGGCTGGGTTTTGGCTGGGATCTCCTGGGTCCAGGGTGGATGCTTTGTCCCCTGGTCACCTAGCTGCTCCATGATGACATCTTTAGGGTTAAATTGAGGGGTGAGGGGAAAGTACTGGGGGAAGGGGAAGGGGAGAGGTAGCATGAGGTGAAATCCTACATGAAAGAAACAAGGAAAGGGCTCATGGATTGGGGGAAGAGATGGGGGAGGAGCAGGGCAGTAAATGAATTTTACACTCATCAGAAAAGGCTCAAAGACCTTAAACTCTTGAGTTTGGATTGAGTTGGATTATTGGGTGTTTCTGTGTGAGAGGCTTTGCTTTCAAGATTAGGCTTGAATTGAGTTGGATTATTGGGCATTTCAGTCTGAGATGCCTTGCAATTAAGGTTGGGCTTGGATTGAGTTGGGTCACTTATTGTTTCAGTCTGAGAAACAGACTCCGATTTAGGATGGGGCCTGGATTCTCCTTGTCCTATATCCCTAGTATCATAATCCCTGCTTGCCCTGGACCAGATTTTCCAATAAAGTGAATGTTCAGGTGGACATTGGCATAGGATTCTTTGCAAATGGCTCAATGTTTGGGGATTAAATGGCCCATGTTTGGGCCATTCTTCCTGTAATGCCTTAGGCCACATAAAACACAGTTCGATAAGCTTTCCTCTGGCCATGTTTGTTTTTGCTATAAATTTTCCTTTATCCCAATCCATGGGTAGCTTTCCTAATGGGGAATTCTGGGGAATAATACTCATTCTAATATCCTCCATGATATTCAGAACTTTTCATACCACATAACAAAGCCCGGCAAAACTAAGAATAGAAATAAAAATATATTCATTAAATTCAAACGGACTAAGCATCAACTTGACCTTTTCCACTTCTCTGATTAGTGAAGCTAAAGTTAGAAAAGGGGTACTTAGGAAGTTTTAAAAATCCATTTGAAAATTTAAAGGGAAAACAGCTGATACTTAGCAGTACTTTTGAATTTAAAGGGACAGAATAGGGGAAATTTCTTACCCAACCGGAAGATCAGAAGATGGAGGTTCAGCTTTCTTCTTTGTGGCCAGCCAAACTGGCCACAAATCTAAATGTGGGTCCTAATCTATTCCCCCCCAGTTTTTGGGGGGATGCTGGCTAATATCACTGATAAAATCAGCAAGATTTTTGGCTTTTCAGTATTTATTAAAGTGTATTATAAAAGAGTGAAGAGAGAGAGAAAGAGAGAGATTGAGAACAGATTTCTTATAGCATGGAAAATCCTAGTTTAGATCTATTTGGTATAGCCAGAGAGAAAAAAAAAAACAACCTTCCTTTCCTAGCACCCCATGTGAAGTCCCCTCACCATGCCAAAGTCCTGGATGAAAAGAGGCCTTCTCTTTTTCTCTGTCTCTCCCGCCATGCACCAGTTCCTCAACCAAAAGAGAGAGATCCAGGGAGCTAACCTACGCTTCTTAGTTCCTGTCTCTCTCCCCAAAAGGGGAGGTCCTTCAAGCTAATTGGTTGAGAGTGGTCTCTTGCTGATGTCAGTAGTACACAGCCTCTGAGAACAACACATCAGTCAGGGCCAGCCAGGCGTGGTCTCCATCCAATCACCCTTAAGTAAGTACTCAGTCAGTTTCTCAGTCTCACCCAATTCAAACAATTCTGAATCAATCTTCAGGTTGGGCCCCTGGGCCTCTGCCAAATCCCATTATTTTATCACAAGTCCCATCAATCATAAGATTAATCAAGTCACTACTATGTATAAGGCATGACAAACCTATCAAGCTTTCTGCTATACTATGTGGAACATTCTTAAATGCCCAAGGAACAGCGAATAATCCAGCATGGTTGCAACATACATGTATGTTCCCTACTTTTAACTGGGAGGTAGAAGCTCCTCTAAAGGTAGTTTTGGCTAGAATGTGGCCTTAAATGTCAATCTAAAGAGTTTAGATTTAATTCAGGAGAAAGTGGGACACAATTGAAAGTCTTTTTTTTTTTTTCAGAAAATCTTTGAGCTAGGGAATGAATCAACATGTATTTAGGAAGACTAATATGAAAGTAAGTAGTGAGTTGGGGGCAGCTAGGTGGCACAGTGGATAAAGCACTGGCCCTGGATTCAGGAGGACCTGAGTTCAAATTCAGCCTCAGACACTTGACACTTACTAGTTGTGTGACTCTGAGCAAGTCACTTAACCCTCATTGCCCCTTGCCAAAAAAAAAAAAAGAAAAGAAAAGAAAAAGAAAGTAAGTTGTGAGGATAATGTTGGAGGTATGGGGGAGGGGGAATGTGAATGGAAGATAGAGAAACCCATCAAAAGCTACTTGTGTAGGTGAGTGGAAGCAAACAGATAGAAATGGGAGCCACTAATTCATACATAAGAATACTTATGAGCCACAAATCGACTTAGTTTTAAAATATGAAGTTACCTGTGTTTCTTTGCATTTTAATTTATTTTGTCAACTATTTTCCAATTACATTTTTTTTTGGTGAGGCAATGGGGTTAAGTGACTTGCTGAGGGTCACACAGCTAGTAATTGTTAAATGTCTGAGGCCAGATTTGAACTCAGGTCCTCCTGAATCCAGGACTGGTGCTCTATCCACCGTGCCACCTACCTGCCCCCCTCCAATTACATTTTTATCTGATTCAGTACTTTGTGAGTATTGCAGGGGACATGTAGAAAAAGGTATAGGCCATGTTTGATACCTCTGGTCTAGACCTATTGGTAATAAGGGCCTAAAATAAGATAAAATAGGAGGTGTAGAAATGACTGGAGGAACTGAAATACTGTAGTCATAAAGAGATGTGATAAACCTATAGTTACCTTATATTTCCTCAATCAGCTTCAAGGGACAGCAAAATATAAAATGCTTGGAATTGTTCAAATAAATAGGTAGGTAATATGAGGTATAGACTACAAAACACTATAACTGATTTGTAGTGAACATTTTGGAACTTACAAATTCAAGTGAGAATTGCTGTTCAAAGCAGTCACCCTTGGCAGAGGTGTTTTTTTTTTTTTTTTCAATGAACTGCCGTGGCTAGAAACAGTGTTGAAATTCATCTTTGGGGACTACCTTTATAGCCAATTCACAAACCACAAATGAAGACTAATCATATGTAAGGCCCACTTCATCTTTGACCAAGAACTTATTTCTTCTCTATACTGAGAGTTACTTTTGGACAATTCCAGTAAACAAACTCACCACCAGAGAAAGATTTACACTATGAGTACATTCAAAAGGATTTGTCCCAGAACTGAAGACAATCCCCAAAGCTGAGTCCCAAGCATTATGCTGAATCATGGCAACATTCTCGAAATAGGTGTATATATAGCCTTTTAAGGTGATGACTTTGAAAGGGAAAATACTTTATCTGAAAGTGTGAATTCTGGCATATCTGTTGAAAAATCAGTCACATTGTTTTTATAGTCAAAACTCCTAAGTGTAGATTTTAGAGGCCATTTACAAAGTCTGGAGACCAGCAAAACTTCTAGGTGATGGAATTCCACACTGCACCAGTTAGGAGTATGGTGTAATAATAACACCATTTTTCATAGTGCCATTAAGTCATATAAAGTACTTTCCTCACAATAACTCATGGTGGTATTTAGTCCAAGTATTCTCACTTTGCTGAAGAATACATAGAGGTTAGGATAGGTTAACAGATTTTTCCACTGTTGCACAATTTGTAATTCCTGGTTAGGGTATGAAACAAAGTCTCCTTATTCCAAGGCCAGTGAGCTTCAATTCAGTTCAACGTATGCATTGATGACTATGTTCCGAGAGCTGTGTTTTTCTCCCAGTATGCAAAGACAAAAATGAAACAGATTTTTCCCTCAAGGAAAACATATTCTACTAGGGGGAATGAAACATATTAGTTCACTATTCTTTTCCTAGCCATATATGACATAACATGAATCTGGGACTGAGTGCTTGCTAGAGTTTACACTGTAATAAGCAGGATTAAGCCAAGGGAATTCTTTTAGTGTAGCATATCTCCATATGCCCTGTATATAGATGATGCTTTTTAGATGACAGAGGTCATGTTTTTTCAATATGTCATTCGATCCCTTTTGGTATTTCTCTTCCATCCCACTTTATGCTACAAATTTAATTTTCATCTGCAAGATGCAAGTTTTTAATTTCTTCATATGTCCATATATATTTAGGTGGTGAGCTAATTTGTAGTAAATTAAATCCTAACTGAACCAAATGAAGATACTGGCTATCAATGTAGTTACAGTAATTTTGCTTTGGAACACAAAGGTGTCTATTCATTTTAACCCATTTTGTAGCACTTATGGCCCTTTAATGTGACACCCTTTTTATTTATACTCCTGTGCATGTCACTGTTTGGGTAATCATCTATTCAAATCCATAGTTGAAGAGCCCTCATAAATGCTCCTTTTTACCAGCTCAAACCAGAGGATCATTAATTCAAGCAAAGGCAATGAAATATAATAACTAGGCAAAATTGTGAAATTCAATCAAGTTTGATACTCTCACACCAATTCCCACATTTGCCCCTGGAGAGTTGGCTCTCAACTAAACTACTGTGTTGCATTAATACAAAAAGAGGGTCTGGGGGTTGGGGCTAGTAATATATAAATTGTTCTTGGGAAGCTGTTACTTGCCCTAGGTGTAGGAAATTCTAGATTTCTCTGAAAGGGAACCTACTTATCACTGAAATCTGGAAAGTCTTGAGTGGTGCTTCTAGGCACTGAACTTGAAAGAAATTCTGGAGCTCAGATAATTTTATTCCCATATCTCCCTGGCTTCCCTAATCCTGATAGTTCTCTAACCACATGTATTTTTTCCTTTTGATATGGGGGGAAATGGGGTACGGGTTAGATCAGGGGTTGGGGTTCTTAGGAATTCCTCTTTAAAGTATTACACCCTCTTGCCCACCAAAGTAGTTAGAATAAGGTGGTAGATTATTTAGGAGCAAGGGAAGGGAAGGGTGGGGGGAGGGAAACCATGAAAGAAATCCTTGGACTTCTCATGGGGAGATTGGCATAAAGCACATGGCTCAGAGGTACCAAATCTCTTCAAACACAAGACTGGAAGGTACTTTTATAGAGGACTGATGGGGGTGGACCATCTGTCCATGAAAAGTTCCTTTAATGAGGGAGGACCATCCCCCACTGGTGGTAGCTGGGGGAATTGGGTGAGGAGTAGAGGACCATCACCCACTGGTAGTGACTAGAGGAATTGGGAGAGGGGTGGCTACAGAACTCTCTTCAGGACACAAAGGCCGCAGCCACACCCAAATTTATCTCCCCAGGGTAAGGGAGACCAGAATGAAGGGTAGGAATCCCAAGTTAGCTCAGTCTGATTTGGTTCAGTTTATCTCTCTAGGTGTTATCTGTCCTCTGGTTTAGTTTCTCAAGGAGAAGGTTCCTTGATGTGCCCCAGAGAACTTCTGGGATGCTCTGAACCCCATGACACTTTCCTCGCCTTTCCTTGCCATTCCTTACTTTCCTTTCTTCCTTCCTTCCTTCCTTCCTTCCTTCCTTCCTTCCTTCCTTCCTTCCTTCCTTCCTTCCTTCCTTCCTTCCTTCCTTCCTTCCTTCCTTCCTTCCTTTCTTTCTCTTTCTTTCTTTCTTTCTTTCTTTCTTTCTTTCTTTCTTTCTTTCTTTCTTTCTTTCTTTCTTTCTTTCTTTCTTTCTTTCTTCCTTCCTTCCTTCCTTCCTTCCTTCCTTCCTTCCTTCCTTCCTTCCTTCCTTCCTTCCTTTCTTTCTTTCTTTCTTTCTTTCTTTCTTTCTTTCTTTCTTTCTTTCTTTCTTTCTTTCTTTCTTTCTTTCTTTCTTTCTTTCTTTCCTGCTTGGTCACTTACATTGTACTTTCAAATTTCAAGATAGATTCTCCTAGTGCTTTCCAAAAGCATAGACTATCCTGACTCCCTTAGTTTTGATGAAAGTAGATAGAGAATCTATACTCACGATCAGTAGAGAATTCCCTCCAGTTTCCCACCTTAATGTCCACCCACATTGCAGTCTTTGGCCAAAGATCATGGTGTGACTGCTGGGCTATTTTGGGTACTGGAATGAATGCTGGCCGTCTGAGGCTTCAGGAATCTTTTGTTAAATACCCTGCCTCTGTGAGGTTTTTATTTTTAATAAAATGGAATCTTGAGCATATATTCCTGGCAAATCTCTTGAGGGAGGGGGGTCAGCGTCTTGAACATGCTAGATGCCATCCCTGCCTTCATACTGATTACTACTTCCATCTTTGGTGGGTTTGACTGAAAACTCATAATTCAGATGACTCTTTCATCAACACACTCTCTGAGCAAATATTCAGATAGATTCTAAGGGGAAAAAAAAGATGGAAACAGTTGTAATTTTAAATATCTATTTAAGTACCAGAGTGACTATCTGCCATTCAAAAGCAAAGGGGACTCAGGCATTTCAGTTTGCTTTTAAGAATTTCACAGGGAAAGCTGCATTATGACTGAACATTTTGCAAGCGGGGTCTGTGGCAAAGACAAAGCAAGAAGGGTTTATAGGCATGGTATGAGAAAGACCCCTCTCATTCCTCCCTCCAGAAATCAACTTGTCCCCTACCCCCAAGAAACCTCCCAACAGAGGAAAGGACTATATTTGATTTTTTAAGGTATCTGTAGTGAGAATGATTTTTTTTAAATATGCTTTCAAATCCTCAGGGACTTTCCAATTTATCAAGAAAGACACATTCTTCCTAATGAAAGGTTACTGACCTTCATGAATGTGACAGTTCAATTACAGCCCATTCATATGCAGAACAGCCGTTGATAAAGGATTTGGGAAATGTGACTAGCATAGCAAAAGAAAGGAGAAAGAGAGAGAGAGAGAGAGAGGGAGAAATCTAGGAAATTATTATTATTTTTTGTGAAAAAAGAAAAATTAGATTTGCCCAGGTAGGCAAACCTTTCCTTTAGAGGCCCAGTGACCCATTAGATTTGCTTAGATAAAAATACTGGTCCCCCCCCATCCCCACCCCGCCACCCCATTCCTTTTTTTTCTTCCTAATATTTCTGTCTTTTTAATCCTCTGAACTACTAAACCTAACAAATCAGAAAGCCCTTGGGGTTCTGAAATGCAGAGTTTCAAACATTTCTTCCCCCCATCACCACCTTTGACTGTTAGAGAGCACTGGAATGGATCCTACTGCTATTTTTAGTGTTCAGCTAGTATTTAAATTCTTCAATGGATGGTGGAAAGTTAAAGCCGAGGAGAGTGGGCACTGCCTCGCCCTGGTCCCTACCTCTCACCCCAAACACACACGTGCAGTCTCTCACACATAGAACCCAGCCAGCCAGTATCTGGAGCAGACGTTGGCCAGACTCTCTGGAGCCAGCCTTTAGCTGGGCAGAGGGTGATACCTGCAAATCCCTGTTTGCTGAGCTGCTCCAGGTGTGGGAAAGATGTTCAGACTGACAGCAGTGGCAGATACTGGGTAAACAGGCAGGGGTGACATTCATGCAGATCTCCCTGAAAGATCCCAGAAGGAGGAGATTTTCAGCAACTGCCAGCCAGAATCCATCTTCAGAAAGAAAAGCTTTTTTTAAAAAAATACCAATTTGAGGTACCTTAAAATCTAGACTATGTTTCCTCCCCACCTGGAAGTAGAACATAAAACTATTTTACATTTGTATCAACAGTTTCGTTCTCAACACTAATTTTCTTTTTTTTTTCTTTCTTTTTTTTTTGCGGGGCAATGGGGGTTAAATGACTTGCCCAGGGTCACATGGCTAGTAAGTATCAAGTGTCTGAGGCCGGATTTGAACTCAGGTACTCCTGAATCCAGGGCTGGTGCTTTATCTACTGCACCACCTAGCTGCCCCCTCAACACTAATTTTCAAAGGCATAACTTTAGGATTAAAAGGTGTTAAGGGCTAAAATTCTAGCTAAACTGTCTAAAATATCTAATGAGTGGTCGCCAATAAATTATAAGCTTTAGCAAGAGTTAGACTTTTAAGCATTTATTAAGGAGAATAAGAATTTGGTAAAGAGAGAGAGAAAGGCCTAGATTCCTATCTATTAAAGGGAGAGCACATTTCTAGCTCCGCTCTCCACCAGAGTCCAAAGGAAAGGGAGCGAGACCAAGTGCCAGTCTCTTCCCTCCTCCTCCCACTAGCCCGCGTCACTTCCTGACACCAAAGAAAAGACTCCTGGTCTTGCCCTCAAAGACCTTCGTTTCATGGGCAGAACTCTTCTACAGTAAGCCTCCAGCAGGTGGCGTCATTCCAATCGTTACAAAGGAAAACTGTACTAGGCTAACATGAAGCACCCCCATGGATGTCTATATGTGTGCATGCTAACAAATGTATGTGTAGTATTTGTTTTGCTGTATTCCTTTTCTTCCCTTCAAGCCTTCTTGTCAAGCCAAACATACCTGTCACCAAATAATTTTTTCGCTTCCAATCTTTCTGCTCTAATCTCTTCCTTTCAAGTTGCTTCTTCCATGATGTAATATTAGACCCATGGCCTCTCTTCACATCTCTCCATAAAGTCTACACCTTGTAAGTTCATTTTCACAGTTTGTCTATCACACTAAGCTTCATTTTAAGGAGGAAGGGGTCAAGGGGAAAGAAATAACCAGAGAGGACACCAGTATCAATGCCTATTTGATACTGAGCCAGTTGCAAAATTCAACTTAGCACTGGCTCAAGGGAATGGTGTAGTGCAATAGACTATAAGATTATATAGTTATAACTGGAAGAGTATTTAGAGGCAACTTAGACAAACCATTCTAATTTTATTGATAATGAAAACTGAGGCCCATAGAGACAAAGTGGTCCCATTAAAGTCACAGAGGTAGTACACTTTTCAGGTATATGGTGTACCTACTTACATAGGCAGACCATGTCCCCAGAGAGTGGCTGCTACTCCTGTTTTGGATTCCAGGGATAACCCTGAGGGTCACTGGTATACTGGTATTTCTAGCACTGTTATTCATGACCCCATATGATGTCCCCACTATCAAAAAATAGAAGCTTTTAGTAAAGGGATTTGCTGAGAAGGTATAGCAAAAACATTAGTTATTAAACACACACACACACACACACACACACACACACACACACACACACACACACACACACACCTCCCTCAAACTGAGATCTCTTCATGCACACAAGGTCCCTAGGGGACATAGTCTCAGAAAAGGTAACAAGGCACAAGTGAAGAGACAACATATGTGACCAGGGGATAACTCTCAAATTCTTGGTTTTGGGGGAATTCTTTTCTTTCTTTGTAGAGTCTTCATGAGATCTTGTTCAGATGTAGGTGCTTGCTGGGTTCCAAGGATCAATGCTTTTTTAGAGTCAACAGTCTGAACTGCTCTCTAGTATGAGAGGTCTCACTCATCAAAGCCATCACTGTCTTTGGGTTATTGTACTCTACCTAGAGTGCCTGTACTTCTCTGTTGGCCACTGTAGATATGGCAGCCACTACTGTGATTCCAGTCAATGATGGGACCTTTGATGACTTCTATAGATCTCCCAAATTGATGTCACCTGAGGTGAGGAATGTTAAAGGGAGATCCACTCTTCCCTTAAGCAATTTTCCCTCAGAGGTTTGATTGGAATCCCCCTAATAATAGACTGAACTGCTAGATTCATTTTGAACTAGCCTGCTCTGTGTGTGACACACTGTATATGTATATGTATGTGCATATGTATATGTGTATGTGTATTGCATGTGCATGTGTTTGTGTATGTGTACATACACATATACATCTATAACATGTATATATGTATGCACACATAATGTATGTATGTGTGTACATTCACACACACATATATATATATATATCGTATATATGTACATGCGTATATCTGATTTCTTCAGCTTCATAATATATTTCTTATGAGACACCATCCCTCTTTATCCAATGATGAAATTCATATGGAATTAATTAAGGACCTCTTCACACCCAGTCTATATTTCCTTCTTTGATTATATTAATTGGGCTGGAGGGGAACCTCTCCCACCCTTATAACCCTTATCATCTCCCCTCCAGTTAAACATTTGCTGACCTCACCAAATCATTTGGAGTATTTTGGGCAAATCCAAACCTGGAGAACTCTACAAGGAACTGAGGAGTTTCAGGAATTATTCTTTTTCAGTGCCTCTCCAGTGATTTGTACTAAAGACCCTTAGTAACTAAGTTTTACGTGGTATAGTTCATAAACAATTGGCAAATAAGCCTTTATCCATAATTCCATATACAAAGTAATGCAACTTTATAAACATATCATTTTGCACAATTCTACAAGAATTGTAGAATTCTAGAAAGTTGGGATTTGAACTGGGTACCAAATTGAGCACACTTCATTAACATACTGCAGGGTCCTAGAATCAAAATCAAGGGAGGAGATAGATTTGAATCATGAGTCCACCAACTGTATGACATTGTGAAAGTTACCGAACCTTTTGGGCATATGGAAAATGAGACCATAGGATTTTTATAATTTCTGTAGACCCCTCCCATCTCACACTCTCAACCATTATTACAGTGAACTGATAAATTTAACAATGAATGATATTTAACTCCCACTGGTGGGGACTGGTGAGGCCTTCAATAAATTCCTTGAGTTAGTTATTATCAGAAATTGAGAAAAAAAGCACTCTATCACATTTCTTTTATGAGACAAATACAGTCCAAAGACCTAAACCAAGCAAGGATAAAGCAATGCATACCTGTTACTGAGAGAACTGTGAGTACTGGATAGGGACATTATGTATTGGCCTATCATGTTGTTAGGAGTAGCCTTTTTTTCCATTGCGCATGTAACCCAAATTGTTGGATTCTTCAGAACAGCCTAAGTTAACACTGACCTGTGGCTTTTGCCACATTTGTGTTTTGAGGGAGTGATGTGACTTTTTCACTTACAACCAGGGAGACCATTTGGTAAGAGGGAAGAGCCCAATGTACCTTTACTTTCCCCGTGAGGTTCTGAGGTGATATGGTCCTTGAGAAATGGGTCTAGTTATTTGGTCTTTTCATTTACTCTTTTTTGTTTTAGGTTCAGCTGAGTGAAGTTTCGAATTTTGCAGGCAAGCACAAGTGAATGGAGTGCAGGAATCCAGGGTTTGTGTTATAGCCAGTTTAGCATTGATGCTCAGAGAGCTAAGTATCTAGGATGGAAGCTGGCAGTGATCCTGACTTTGGACTTGAACTTTGTGGGACCAGTTTTATATAGGAATAAATCTAAGTTCTGACACTAATTATTACCTCCTTCACTCCCCCCAACTATGGTAGTGAGGGAACTTATGTCCATGGGTATCAGGGAATAATTGTATGTTGGGGAATTGGTTTTTTTTGTTTTGTTTTGTTTTTTTGCTATATCTGTGATATAAAGATCTCTTTACTAAAGCTATCTTATGTTAAAGGGTTAAATGGGAATTATGTATTAATCACTGGACCTCTAAAATGTGAAGGGGGAACATTTAGTAGGGGTTTGAGCCAATGACATAAAAAAGAGACCCCTCAAACTCTCCTAGGTACCTGAGAACCCTGAAGAGGTAAACATAATAAGCACGGGGGTGGGGGAGGTTGGAGGGGGGGAAGACAGCTAGGTGGTGCAGTGGATAAAGCACCAGCCCTGGATCCAGGAGGACCTGAGTTCAAATCCAACCTCAGACACTTGACACTTACTAGCTGTGTGACCCTGGGCAAGTCACTTAATCCTCAGTGTCCTGCAAAAACCCCCCAAACAAACAAACAAAAAAACCCTAATAAGCATGGCCAAGAAAAAATGGGGTCAGAGTCAATCACATTACATTTATAATAGTGAACATTTAAAGAATAGCCTGTTCACACAATAACCCTGTGAGATACCCCCCCCCAAATTGTTACCATTTCATAAATATGAATATTGAGGCTACAATTTGAAAATCTCTTCCCAAAATAGCTAGTAATAGATGGGGGAATTGGATCCACATCTGTCTACAGATGCAGTCCACACTGCCTCTTTTTCCCTACTAAGTTTGGCATAGAATCTCTCACCACCTCTGTCATTTCATTTGTCATTTTTATAGGAAGCAATGTCCAACCCTTCATATCCCAGTCATAAGTCAGGGTTTCATGTGGACCTGAGATAGAAGAAAGTTATTTTAAAAGTATTATACTGCACCTCATCAGGCTGATCCTTCAGTTCAGGTATTCCATCACGAACTCCTCAGTTACACATAATTACTGAAGGAAATTGTGATCCTCCTAAGAATTTAAAGGCTATGGTGTGCAACGCAAGGCTTAATATCAGCTACAGTAAATATTTTACAGTGTCATCTCCCTTGCCTCAGATTTTCATTTTCCTCTTTTTGTAATTCAACTCACTTCTCTTTTTAATCAGAAAGGGACAGGGAGGAGGATAGTACACTGGTCATACTATGAAAGTCACCAACAATTGGTGTTGGGCCAGTTGGCTCTCCCTTGTGAGCCCTGTAAAAGGAGAAGGCTGGATTATCTGGCTCCCAAATTCTAAATTCATGCAATTCTATAGTATTTCCAATAAATCAACAAGCATATTTAAGTGCCCATTATCTTCCAGATAACTTATGCTAGATATTGGGGATACCAAAAAAAAATGAAATAGTCCCTGCCTTCATGGAGCTTTCATTCTATCAGAAGAAATGCTCTAAGGGGCAGCTAGGTGGCACAGTGGATAAAGAACCAGCTCTGGATTCAGGAGGACCTGAGTTCAAATTTGACTTCAGACACTTGACACTTCTAGCTGTGTGACCCTGGGCAATTCACTTAACCCTCATTGGCACCCCCCCAAATGTTCTATCAAAGAGTTAGGAAATAAACAGTTTGATTTCTCCTAATCTTTAAGTTTAAAGGAACACTTCTTAACAATTTGGGCTATTTAAAAGTGGATTGAACAAGGGGGTAGTGAGTTCCCTAGGCTTCTAGGTGCTCAAGGAAAAGTTAGATCACTCCTTGCTGCTGGGGTTGCAAATAGAATTTGTGATATGGGTAAAGTAAGATTAGATGGATTCTGGAACACCATCCAACTCTGAGTCTATGATCTGGTAGTATGCCTACCAGTATTTTCTGACTAACTATCCAAAAGGGTTTCATTTGTCCTTCTGGTGCTTTTCTCTTGGGGGCTTTGAAGACCTCAGCAAGTTTTATTAATTTGATGAATCAATTAATCACTGAGTATTTATTAAGAACCTATTGTATGCCAGGTACTGTGGTAAGGCTAAGGAGATAAAGATAAAATGAAGAAACAATAGTTACTACTAAGGAGCTTTTTAGCAACACAACTTCCTTGGTAGGTAATTATGGTGACTATTTTTATGACTAGGTGAACCAAGACTTGTTAAAATGATATGACTTGGGGCGACTAGGTGGCACAGTGGATAAAGCACCGGCCCTGGATTCAGGAGTACCTGAGTTCAAATCCAGCCTCAGACACTTGACACTTACTAGCTGTGTGACCCTGGGCAAGTCACTTAACCCCCATTGCCCTGCAAAACAAACAAACAAACAAAAAACCGATATGACTTATCCAATGCAGCCAAAATTAGAAGGTAAGCAGAAAGCTGAGAAACAACTTTTTACAGCCATTGTTTCTGATAAAGACTGCATTTCTAAAATGTATAGGGAACTAAATAAAATTTATGAGAATGCAAGTCATTCCCTAATTGAGAAATGGTCAAAGGATATGAACAGGCAGTTTTCAGATGAAGAAATCAAAGCTATCTATTGACTTATGAAAAAAATGCTCTAAATCATTATTGATTAGAGAAATGCAAATTAAAACAACTCAGAGGTACCACCTCACACCTATCTGTTGGCTAATATGACATAAAAGGAAAATAGGGAAGGAAACTTGACTCATTTTGTTTCCATCAGCTAGTTGGTGAAGTGGATAGAGCAACATCCTTGGAGTCAGGAGGACCTGAGTTCAAATTTGTCGTCAGACACTTACTAGCTGTGTGACCCTGAGCAAGTCACTTAACCCCATTGGACTCAGTTTCTTCATATGTAAAATGAGCTGAAGAAGGGAATAGCAACATATTCTGCCAAGAAAACCCTAAATGAAGTTACAATGAATCCAACACTATTGAAAAACTACTGACCAACACATCCCACTTTTGCCTTTTAGGCAATTATAAATTTGCATAGAATGAACACCTCCCTCTGTTGCAGTCATCCGAGGAGTGAGATCAATTTTGGCACTATTCTTCCAAGGTTTATCAGACCTGGCCCAATTCTCTAGGAATATGGAAGTTTTGAATTCATGACAAAGGAACAAACTGGGGCTTTTGGGGTTTCTTGTATACCCTGAAACTCCCTTTAGAATCTCTTGGCCTGTGATTCTACCAGAATCACGCAGGGGTTTAAAAGGTTTTAAGCAGCTTAACCCAGCCTTCTTCTTAAAGCAATCAATCAGCATTTATTATATATACACTGTTCCAGACACTGGGGCTATGAATATAAAGAATGAAATAATTTTAATTCTCAGTACTCGAAAAAGAAAAAAAGAAGTTGGAAGTGAATGAGATATTCTTTCAAATTTTGCATAACAGAACTGAGCAAGAGGTGGTGTCCCATTGTGGAAACTTTCCATTGGGGGGAGGGGGAGGGGACAGTCACTGTGGAATCCAAAGGCCTGGTTTGAGTCCTGCCTGTGCTTCTTGCTACATGTGTGACTTTGAATACATCCTTTAACTTCTCCTGGATTCACTTTCTTTATCTGAGACAATACTTTAGCTGTCACATTGAAAGTCATAACAGAGCTAGCATTTGGGAAACCATCCATCCACATTAGGCTTGCTAGCTCATCTGTAAAAGGAGGGAGTTGGAATAGATGACATCTAAAATCCCTCTTAGATATGACAAAATAAGGACATGTCAGCCAATAAATATTTATTAACCCCCTCATGTGTGCCAGGCACTGTGCCAAGCATTGGGGATAGAAATACAAATAAGAGCATTATTGCCCTCAGGGAGATTACATTCTTATGGGGAAAGATAATATCAGAAGAAGCTGAAAAGACTGGGTGTGGGGTAAAGGGGGAGAGGAGGGAAAGTACCCAATGGGAAGGCACCTTAGAGAAGTCCAAATGACAGAAAGATTTGGGAAAATGAAATGAGAAGGCTGGTGGGAACCCATTTCTTAAATGGAGGCTTTGGAGTTCAAGAATCCATCAATCAGATGGGAAGGGGGTATGATGAAGTTTCAAAGCTGATTTGATATTTTCAGGATACTGAGATTTCCAGTGATGGTGGGAAAGGTCACACGAGGAAGGTGATTTAACACAGTCAATGGCAGTGCTAGACCTGTCAGTACCAGGCAGGCCCAACCAGTAGGACTGAATTCATATCTTGATTCAAACATTTACTATCTGTGAGACCAGGGGTAGATTTCTGAGTTGTTTTTTTCCATACCATAAGAGGATTGAAGCATTTTATCTCTGAAGTTCTGATGTCTCCTCTAGGTCAGGAAAGTTTGTGTTCTTATTACATATAGCCTAGTTATGTGAACATGAGCAGATCATTGAACCTCATTGAACCTTAGTTTTCTCATCTGTAAAATGGGGAAATTAATACACATACCTTAGGGTGTTTTGTTAGTTTCAGAAAAAAAATAACTCATAGGTAGCATTTTGCAAACCTTGAAGTTCTGTATAATAGTAAGTTATTAAAAATGAAAGTCTTAGAATAGATGCCCTTGGAGTGTCTTTTCAGCTTTAAATTCTGTTCTATTTATTTAGCTGAACTGTGAAATAAATATATGGGGCTTCACTGTAAGAAGCATTTTGCAAGTCAAGCATCTTAGATATCAACTCTTTCAGGAAAAATAAGAGACTGTGATTCTTAGAACTGGGTTAATATTTAGGTTGTATGAGCTTCCTAGGATCATTGTTGTTCAGTCATTTCAGTTGTGTCTAACTTTCTGTGACCCCATTCGGGTTTTGTTTTTTTTTTTTGACAAAGATATGGGATGGGATGGTTTTGCCCTTTCTTTACCCAGCTCATTTTACAGATGAGGTAACTGAAGCAAACAGAGTTAAGTGACTTGCCCAGGATCATACAGCTAGTAAGTGTCAAGTTTCTGAGGCTGGGTTTTGAATCTCAGTTTCTTAATCTGCAAAACGAGAATGAACATTTCTTTAAATAGGAGGCATTATGGTGAAGTAGAACAGAGCCCTGTATTGAAAGTCATGAAATCTGGGTTGTATGGCTTGTTGTGATCCTCACCTGGCCTCAGTTTCCTAATTTGTGAAATGAAGGTCTTGAACTAGAATGATCTCTAAGACACCTTCTACTTGTACTATTTGGAGATTTCTAAATCAGAATATTTAAGAAAAAAAACTTAGTAACTAAATATGTTTATCTAAGCTCTCTTTGATGTTCATCAAAATTTGGTTTGGCTGGAGAAGACACAGTTTTTGTATACAACTTCCTCATTAAATCCTTTGCATCCTTAATTAGAACCTGGCTCTTATGACTTGGTGAGACTAAGATACATTCCCCGGAGTTGAGATGTAGGATTTTGGGTTTCTTTAAGTAGAATTCAAGTGGTTCAGTAAACTCCATTTAATTGGGGCACACTTGATTGGGAAAGTTGCTGAAATGGGAAACCAATTAAATCTAATGATAATTAGTATGTACTGCTGCTTAATTGGGATGGGTGGTCCATTGATTTGGGACCACTGTGAGTAATTAAATGATGCTCTAGGAAAGTAAGAGAAGTGGTCTTGGGGGTGTTATTAAAGACTGAAAGCTGTTTATTTCCTCTCCTGATCTTGGATCATAGATTTAAAGCTGGAAGAGATTACTGAGTGCATCTAGTCCAACCTCTCTCATTTTACAGATCAGGAAACTGAGGCCCAGAGAAAGTAAGAGATTTGCCTAAGGTCACCCAGGTAGCAAGTGTCAGGGCTGGAATTTCAACTAGGGCTAGGATATGAACCAAGGTACAAGGTGAACTGGGTCAAAGCTTCATGAAGGAAGGGATCATTTCTTATTATTTGTATCAATTCCTCCTCCTCCTCTTCTTCACCCCCAACACCTGGCATAATGCTCTGCACACACTATGCCTGAGATAAGTATTACCTAAATGAATGAATGACCAAAGTTCAATTCCCTTTTTGGAACTTTCAAAACTTTCTCTTTGCATAGTTATTCTGAAATGTAGATTGCATATTTTATTAAAAGTAATTTTGGACCATGAAAAAATGGAAAGAATTCCAGACCTGGAGTAGAAAAAAATGGGTTTGGATCCTACCTCAGACACTGATTGACAGTGGGCAAATTACTTAATCTCTCCAATCTTCAATCTTCATTTGTAAAATGAGGATAATAATAATGACACCAATTACCTCAACAATATAGATGGGAAGTAAGCCTCTTTTCCAAGTCTGAAAGCACTATGAAATTAATTATTGATGGTAATAATATTGATAATAATAAAGCAACATTCTGATGATGTTCCTACTTACTGAGAAACCTTCAGTTGTTTTCTGTTTTATACTGAAGAAAATTCCAACACCTCATTTTGGCACACCAGGTTTCCCACAATTTTTCTCCCTCCTACCTTTTTAGGCTTGTCTTATATGATTTCCTCATACTACTTTGTACATTCTAGATAACCTGAATTACTGAATGTTCTGCTCACAGCTTCTAGTTCCCTGGATGGAAGCCTAGAAAGCTCAGTGGCCCTTTGGAATCATGGGCATTAGAGAATTATGTGACACTGGAAATGACAATGGAGAAGGGCTGGCAGAACACTATGGAGTTAGGCCCTGGACCAAGCCTCCTGGACAAACCAAGTTTCTGGACCAGTTGGGAGGGAGAATCAAGTAGCAGCAAAAGAGTATCATAATGTGGAAAACCAAATCTGGACCTCTCTGATAATTAGTACAATGAGTTGACTACATTGGTCCTAAAGGAAGCTGGGACCTGCCAGATGGTTTAGCAAAAACATGAGCTTTCCCCTTGTAGGATGACCTTAGTGCCACAGTACTACTATGTTTTGAAGATTTTATAATCTTATAGTGCTATGAGGTAGCATTATAAGTCTGGATATCAGCATAGATATCTAGGGAAAGTGAAGGAAATCTGTCTCTCACAGCACCCTTTTTTCCCTTTTCTAAGGGGACTTTAGTCATAGGACAGTGCAAACCTCCCAAAAGATTAGAGAGACTGTAGGGATCCCTGGGTAGATGAGGCCCACTAGAGAAAGAAGAAAGAATTGTTTCAATTGCTTCTGTGCTGAGATGTAAGTGTTGGTGTTTTCTGTTGGGTAAAATAAAGCCAGTCCCATATCCTATGTCTTATCATCCTGAAGGCTGGCATCCTGAAAGTTACTCTTTTATTTTCGGGGTGGGGGGGGAGGTGGGATAAGACAATTTGTGATATTTCCAGGGGACTGGGGCATGAACCAGAAAGAAAGAAAGAAAGAAAGAAAGAAAGAAAGAAAGAAAGAAAGAAAGAAAGAAAGAAAGAAAGAAAGAAAGAAAGAAAGAAAGAAAGAAAGAAAGAAAGAAAGAAAGAAAGATATTTAAGCGATGACCCAAAATTGGCTCAGTCCATATAAATCTAGAGCTCTGCTTCTACGTCAAGTGTTACAGTCATCAGCAATATCAATCATCATTGTTATGATGTCTAACTACTCTATCAGTCAAGGAAAACATTCCCCACCATATTTTTGCTACTTCTCTTATTACACCTTCACATTATACTTTTTGTTATAATTTTCTGTGTCCAAGTCATCTCCTCCAAATAATTAAGAAGTTTCATAAAGGCTTGGTGTATTTCTTATGCATGTATCGCAATTAACAAGCTAGTTAGTGGTGGAGATAAGAATAATAATCTGGAGCTTCTAACTTTTAACCCTACTCTTTTGTCACTGGGATTACAATTAACATGGTAGAAAAATTCAATTTCTTTCATTAAAATTTCTTTTTACTGACAAAATGCTTCTTCATCAAGGTTACGCAACTTTGTATTAGTCCAAGTCCTAGAATAAAATGAGGGGGGAAAGAGGAGGATTAAGAGTATAAAAGGAACAATTATGCATAATGTTTGAACAGACTAGGTACGTAGGAAAAAGATATGATTGGAGATGATAAGGTAAAGAGGTACAGGATGGAAAGGAAAAGAGTTTTGTAGACTGCAAAAGTAAAAAGATCTCAAAGCAAGACAACTCACGACATTAGAGTTCAGGAAATGGATTTTAGGAAGTGGGGGAAACAGAATAATGTTACAATGAAGTGCAGGGGGATAAAGCAATGGCCCTGGATTCAGGAGGACTTGAGTTCAAATCCGACCTCAGAGACTTGATGCTTACTAGGTGTGTGACCCTGGGCAAATCATTTAACCCTTATTGCCCCACCAAAAAAAAAAAAAAAAGAAAAGAAAAAGAAAGTGAAGTGAAGGAAAAGTCAACAACAGGAAATTTTGCCATAGCTATAACATCTTGGGGAAAAATGAAGAGTAGAATTGCAGTGTTAGAACTCGAAGGGACCTTAAATATTATCCAAACTTGTCATTAGGAACCTGAAATTAAGTGACTTGTCCAAGTTTAAAAAATTATTCCCAATCAGACTTTAAATTAATTATTATGAGTATTCGTTCTATTTGCTCGGAGATGAATGTGGTCCATTATATTGACTCCTAATTTTATCTATGCAATTTTTAGACAATCAACATGATCCCTAAGCACTTTGTATAAAGACACTACATCAAAACAGAAATGTGGTGATTAAATAATTTGTATGTTGCTACCTTTCCTTTCCTATTTGATTTGCCTCTCAGGGTGTTGTGACTATTTGAAAAATCAGCACTTACATATACCCTACCCCACATAAAACCCTTACTGGCCTAGATCACTGGTGCTTCATGACTGAGCTTGGAACTTAACTCTGTCTCTCTCTGTCTTTCTGTCTCTATCTCTTTGTCTGTCTGTCTCTGTCTCTGTCTTTCTGCCTCTGTCTGTCTCTGTCTCTGCCTCTCTGTCTGCCTGTCTCTCCCCTCACTAGCCTGTAATAGCTAGAGTCCAGCTAAATTATAATTTAAATAAGTAATCTGGAGATTTTTGCATATGTGAAAATAATGAAAGGTCTAAGAACAGTAATGACAAGGTACCAAAGTAAAAAGAACTCATGTGTGTGTGCATATCAAAACTGAATTTACTTTGTGCCATTTAAGTTATTCTTAGATTATTCACATTTCAGTTTTAAACAAGTGACTATAATTCCTGTCTTGACTTTCCTTTTTATTCTTCAGTTATTCCAATTGTGTAAGTTGAGAATTGTTTTATTTTTTAGACACTGAAACATTTTTGTGTGCTTTTTATTTTGCATCTTTAAACATGTGTTATTGATGACTAATATTTTTCCATCACAGTCATTTCCAGAAATACACTTCCTATTACATGACTTTGTGACAAAGAAAACCAGTGTAAGTACCATTCAGAAATCATAGTCCTTTTCTGTAAGCCAAGAGATAATTTTTTTCATTATTTGTTCTTCAAAATCAAGATAAGTCAATTATAATTACTCAGAGTTTTCACCAGAAGTGAATTGAATGGCTCCCATGTTTATTCCCATTATATGTACTTTCAGAATTCTTATTTTTGTTACTGTGGCCATCTTATATATTATGTACTAAAAATGTATTCTTTATCAGTTCATTCAAGTCTTTCTGAGTTTTTGAGAATTTATCCCATTTGATATATCGAAAAATTTCAAGTCTCCAGTTAAGTAGAAAGCATATATTTACATATAGATGTGTACGTGGGGGTGCACATGTATGTAACATCAATGAACGACTACCCACAAAACTGCTTGGTTGACTAGCCCAAGATCAAAAGTGATTAGCCATGTGGATGATGTTGTCAGCGATCGCACATCGAATAAGATTCTGACTGCTGGGGCTCAGAGCTGAAGTGGCGTGAGCTCCATGCTCTGTTGAACAATTTCCCCTTTTCTTTTGCATTTTGTGAATATCATAAAAACCACAAGAAGCTGGATACCGTGGTAACGAAGTCCGATTCCCCTTGAAGGGCTTGTCTTAAAGTAAAGATGTTTCCCTATTTGATTAGGGAGGGTAATATAGGAACCCTTTTCTTCTTTAAAAAGATGTCCATCAGGAATAGAAGGGACTACGCTGTCTCTTTAAAACTCCCTCTCCTCTGTCACTCTGAAAGCTCAGTCAGGCGCACAAGGAACAGTGCTTTGGGGCAAACTGCAGTAAACTCACCAGCAAAGGCATGGAGGCTTTGTTCACCAGAGGGACAGAACAGTTCACTGGAGCTCCAGCCCGGATGAACTTTACATACTGCATGCTTTCCTGCTTGATTAAAAATGTACTCATGCTTAAAGGCAAATTGCCGGCAGGGTTTCTTAATAAGACGGGAGCCCACAGATAGATTTATCCGAGGTGCTTTGTGTAACCATCTTTCAGGAAGATGACTTTGTTTGCAAAGTTACTGGAGGTCGGAACGACAACTTCTGTGCAGTTCATTGGTGGGGTTTTCTGAATCAGTTCATGTGGAAATCGACTTGCACCTGAGCAAATACTGAAGGGTGTAGGATGGGGGAAGGAATAGCTTTCACTTTGCAACCACAAATGTTACTGTGTCTTATGCACATTTCTTAGGAAAACATTTTTTTCTCACCTGAATTTGCTTTGTATGAAATAGTAAGAATGAATTTCTGTGATGTGCACCATCTCGTGTCCTTTCACAACTCCAGCCTTTGGGAGGGCCCATGCACCTGGAGAGAAGGCCCAGGGAGTGTGGGGTGTGGATAGGAGGGATCATACCTTCTTCAGAACAGCACAAGACTTCACTTCATAAGGAGTCATTCATGCCGATGGATATCAGAATTCACAAAATGCCCTAGAGAATCACATAAAAATAAAGTCAAGATAAAATAAGCAATCCACATCTAGAAGGAAATAATTGTTATTACCAGTGGTAGCTTTAGTGGGAAGAGGCATCTAACCTGAATATGCCATAATTAATGATCCCAAAATAGAACTGAGGTTCCAGAAGCCTGATCACACAGGTAACATTGGTGCCTCCACCGAGGGAAGTAGAGAGTGATAACACGGGAGCTGTGATAAAACTTTATTTCATCAGGTATATGGTCTCAGAGTCTTTTGAGGGGAGCATTAACTGGGACTGCGGCTTTAACACATTTGCCTCTCACCTATTGAATTTCCCAATTCTCCTTCTTCTTAGCCCCATTTTTTCTCTGTTCCCTTCTTTTTCTCTCTGGCTGCTTCACTCTTCTCATCTCTCTTCCCAATAGCTATTGCTCTGTTGGATTATGCTTATTTGAAGAGTCTTTGTGTAATGTCAGTCTTGACTTCTTCACAGAGAGGCGAAAAGTACTTTGTAAATTTAATGATAAAACAGAACAAAGAATAAAGGAAAGAGACCGCAGACAATTAAAAGGTAAAGGGAAAAATCTGTTGGGTTGGTCATGAGATGCTAAGTTAATAATGTGAAAAAATACATAAAAGGAGATAGAGAAGATAAGACTTTTGCACCTTTGGGAATGTGACTATGAGACTAGGAGGTGCTGAAAAGGAAGATAATGCACATGGATGTGTTTATACTTCAAGGCCTGAGATCAAAGATGTGGCATTATGTTTGGGCACTGATGACATTTTCAGACACTGACTCTGAGCCAAGTATATGTCATATGAGGTCATTTCAAACTACTGATATTTGTTGTTGTTGTTCAGTTGTGTCCAACTCTTCATGACCCTTGGACCATAGCAGGTGATTCCAATGTCACATCTTTTAGCATATTAATGCTGTTCTTTTTTTAAAGCAAAGATACTGATTTGTCATTTTCTTCTTCAGTGGATCACCTTTTGTCAGAACTCTCCACTATGACCTGTCCATCTTGGGTAACCTGCATGGCATAACTCAGTTTCATTTAGCTATATAAGCTCTAGCTTGACAAGGCAGTGAGTGATCCAGGAGGGGCTGATATTAGGGAGCTAATTTTTGTTGTTGTTGTTGTTGTTTTTTTTGCAGGGCAATGAGGGTTAAGTGACTTGCCCAGGGTCACACAGCTAGTTAAGTCTCAAGTGTCTGAGGCTGGATTTGAACTCAGGTCCTCCTGAATCCAAAGCCAGTGCTTTATCCACTGCACCACCTAGCTGCCCCCAGGAGCTAATTTTTATTAGTAATTGATATACCTATATAATCTTGTCTAGGATCAAAACAGAAATGTTTAGTTTAATAAATACAACAATCAAATCTGTTGGATAAATGGAGGGGGCATATCCCATTTTCATAGTTTGTTGTTCAGAAAGATAGGATCGCAGAAGAATTACTTAAATCAGTGGGTAGGGGGAAGTAAGACCCTATTATCATTAGAATTGAGACACATTATTTAACAAATGAGTAATTCAATTGATGTACACATAGATGCATTCCATTTTGGTAATTTGAATTATTATTGGTGACTATCACTTTTTCTAATTAGATCTACATCAAAGTCACAAGATAATAATATCATTTATATAGTACTTTAAGGTTTGAAAAAACAATTTACATATGCTAGCCTATTAAATCTTCACAACCATTTGAAATGTTATTGTCATCCCCATATTATAAATGAAGAAAGTTACTTGCCCAGTGTCACAAAGCTAAGAAGTAAATGACTGAATTATAATTAGAACTCATGTCCTCTTGATTCCTAGTCCAGCACTCTATTTCTTGCCTAAGATCACAGCTTGAGACTTGGGAAGGACCTTACAAACCATCTAATCTCACCTCAATTCACAGAGCCTTATCTTATTATTATATTATTGAGTTTCAGAGCACATATTTGAACTCAGGTCCCCTTACTCTAAATACATCACTCCTTTTACTAAATCACCTAATCATGCTTTAATGCTTCATCAATGCACAGAAGCAGATTCTTGAAGGATGTACCAGAAGACTCTGAGATCCAGAGACATAGACTTTGAGAAATGGCCCCTTGAAGACCATTTGCCTATTGTGTGTAGAACAACTGAGATAAATTTGAAAAAGTCAGTTACAGGAAGAATGGCCACATTAAATAGATTACTAAGCCTTGGGGTATACATAGGGGGGAGGAGGGGAAGGAATTATCTTCAGTGGTGACCTCAGACACCTACTAATGGTATGATCCTAGGCATGGAATTTATCCTCTGCCTCGGCTTCCTCTTCTGTAAAATTAGAAACCTTATGGTACTCTGGACATGGTAGCTATTATACTCAATCTGTTTCCGTGTCGATTCCACCTTTACAAAATTTCTTCATTATTGCACCTTTTCTCCTCTGACATTGTCTCCATCCTGGTCCAGGTCCTCATCATCTGGACAATTGCAATAGCCTGATGGCTTGTCTCTGCACCACAAGCTCTTTTCCACTCCAGCCTGTCTGACTCAGCTATCCAAGCAATTTTCCTAGAGCACAGTTCTAACCATTCAATAGATTCTAGTGACTTCCTATTCTATCCAGGATCAAATCTAAAACTGGCTTTTCAATCATCCCTTCTTGCCTATGATCCATTGACTCTGACCTCTGAACAGTTCCTTACACAAGGACTTTGTCTTCCTACTCTGTGCATTTTCCCTGACTGTCTCCAAAACTTGGATTTTTTTTCCTTTTTACCTCTGCTTCCTTGCTTCTTAGCTCCCTTCAAGTCTTAGCTGAAATTCCACTTGTGCTAGAAGCCTTTTCTGTCTCTTCTTAATGCTACTGCCTTCCCTCTGAAATAATTTCTAATTTATTCTGTATATATCTTCTATGTAAGTAGTTGTTTGCATCTTATCTCCTCTGTCAGACTGAATTTCTCAAAGGCAAGGACAAGTTTTACCTTAATTCCATCCATCCATAGTTAACACAGTGTTGGCTCAGAGTAGGCACTTAATAAATGCTTGTTAACTTGACTGGATCTGAACAATCTTCTCTTATCCTTCCCCTGCACAAATAAAGATTTGTTTTGCTGAAGGCCAAGGAAGTAGAAAAGAGGAAAAATCCCACAAAACTTTGGGTCATTTCACTGAGCCTCCTCTATGAACAAAAGAATTGTTGTATGTTTGCCCATCTTGTCCAGATAAGGAACTACTCTCCTTACCATAACACCTGGCATCAAGCATCCAATCTCATACCTTTACTGAGTATTCCTAACAGGAGAACAAAAAGAACAGGGGAGAAGGAAAGCAATGGGAGAAAAAAAATAAGGCATAATTAAAGGAAAGTTAAAAGATATGTTGAACTAGATCCAGCAAAGGGGAAAAAAGCAAAACAGGAAAGAGATACACTGGGATGTGGGTCCAAACACAAAGAAAATGAACTTAGCTGAACAGAAAGGTCATGTGGATCTGAATCAGTTCTCTCAGGTCTGATAGCTTCCTTCTGTTTCAGGCCCAGGGTCTACATCTGGTATCACTTCTTCAGTGACTGAAACAGAAGTGAATATCATTAAGCAACTGCTGCTTGTTCAGCACTGTTGTAGGCACTGTGGAAAGTACAGAAGAAAAAGAAATATAGCTCCTGCCCTTGAGGAGTTTACTTATTTAAGAAACAACTTGAGGACAATATCATATGACATAGAAATCAAATGTGAACACCACATGTCCTGATGTGTGTGTGTGTGTGTGTGTGTGTGTGTGTGTGTTATAGTCAATCATAGAAGGTCAGAGGTGTTAGCACTTGAAGGGAACTTAGAGAGGATCTGGATCAACCCCTGAAACTAAGACATAGACAGAAGCAAAATGTCTAAGGTCATCCATTTAGCAAACGACAGGTAAGACACAAATTCAGTTCTTTTGATTTAGATCTAGTACTCTTTCTTTCATTTTTGTCGTTTTATAAACAGATTTCTCTTGATATCTTTTGACCACACATTGCCTAGATTTCTTCCTATATCCCACCCTTTCCACAGAGTCATCTTTTAGAACAATGATTTTTTAAAAAGAAATAATACATTAAAACAAAACAACTCATCAAAAATTCTGATGTTATGTGCAATGTTCACTATCCAAGGACACTGATGTCTACAAAAGAGCAGGGGAAAGTATCTTCTTATATAATTTCTTTGGGGCCAAGTTTGGCTTTATAATTTTAGATTATTCGGTTTTAATTGTTTCATGGCTGTTCTTTCCATTTATGCTATTGTAGTCATTGTATACATCATTTTCCTGTCCCTGCTTTATTTGCCATAAGTTTATATGTCTCTCCATGCTCCTCTGTATTGATAATGCTTGTTATTTCTTTTTTTTTGTTTTGTTTTTTGTTTTTTTGCGGAGCAATGAGGGTTAAGTGACTTGCTCGGGGTCACACAACTAGTAAGCATCAAGTGTCAGAGGCTGGATTTGAACTCAGATCCTCCTGAATCCAGGGATGGTGCTTTATCCACTGTGCCATCTAGCTTCTCCCAATGCTTGTTATTTCTTATAGCACAATACTGTTCCTTAATCTCAGGTGCTTACACTTTGATCTTTCCCTACTTGATGGATATTTGCTTTCTTTTAAGTTCTTTGTTAACACAAAACGTACTGATATAAACATTTTGGTATATATGGAGCATTTCTTTTCATCTTGGTGTATGTGTGTAGCAGTGGAATCTTTGGGTCAGCAAATATAGTAACTATATCCTTTCAAGGTTGGTTATATCAATCCACCACTCCCCAAACAATTTGAGCCTGTCTTTCTACAATCCCTCTGACATTGATTATTCTTGTCTTTTATCATCATTGACAATTTGGTAGCTGTGAAGTGAACCCTCAGGGTTGTTTTGAATTTTATTTCTCTTATTAGTGATTTGGAGCATTTTTACATATAGTTATTAATAATTTGCCATTCTTCCTTTCAGAACTGTTTGTTCATATCCTTTGCTTCCAGTACTTTTTTCAAAAGCTCATTATGGGCTAGGTTAGTTGGGGGCTAAAAGATGCTGATGTTTGAACTATACTTGAAAGTTTGCATATATAAATAGCTGAGCCCCGACCCAATCTCAATCCAATTATGGTGGACCACTTAGGTTTTGAAGGGCTTTGTCTTTTGAGATGAAAAATTAATCTCTTTTTTGGCTAATAAGCTAAGAAGAGCTGCCTACTGAGTCAACTTTAGAGAGACAGCAAGTATTTCTTATATGGTATATGTTTTTAGCTGAGGACTAGTAAGATGAAATCCTTTGAGAAATTATAAATCTTATTTGGAAGGGTTTTGTGTTCTTTGACTTAACTCAGTCACCTTAATGTTGTCTATTGAGAGGAACAACATCTATGTTGACTTCCTCTTCCATTTGGACTCTACATTGGACATTATCTGTGACAGTGATAAATATATTTGGCAAGCATACATCTTCCAGTTTTCTATGTTGCTTGATATTAATAATCAGAACTCATGAACAAAGTTTTTCCCCATATTGCATCTCTAAACGAATCTTAAATGATCTCACTATGTATGTTGGAGATGTTATTGGCTGAGAAACTTTAAAGTGGAATTCTGTTCTAGTGAATGAAATGCTTTTAAAAAAAATTCATTAAACAGGTACAGTAGGATCTAGTATGTTCTGTAACTTTTAGTCAGATGTGACTATAAAAATGTGATATTCTGCAGAATATCATTTCAGAAAACCTACCTGTTTACCACTCAAATGTTCCTCAAGGATACCATCAATAAGTATATATGTAAATAATTTTTCATACATTCTTTATAGAGAATAGAAAGTAGCCATAATGATGAATAATTACAGATGTATTCCTGCTCACTTTTCCCCCATCAGTAATGTGATCTGTTATTTTTTCCCCTCTAATTGTTTGATATCTTTCCCTCTTTCAGATATCTTGAAAATTTCACAATGGCCTCAAAATTGTGTCATCTCCAGCATGAACTTCCACTGTGTATACTTTATAGCCAAGCCATTTTTCTGGTCTTTATTTGTCTTAGGGTTGCCTCTAAATGGGTAACCAAAATCATACCCTAGGCCCTGAATTCCTGATCAGTGAGAATTCTCCATATCTAGACTAGGCCCAAACTCATCATATTACTGTTTTAAATATTTCTAATTCTTCATACAGAATGTTGGATTCTAACATAGTTGTCCAAAGTTGGTGGTTCCATGATAATTATTGAAAATAATTTGTCATAATTATGTTGACATATATTTACCATTTTTCATCTCGTTCTTGTCTTCCTTAGTTTTATGCTCTTGGGATGATCTATTACAATAAAGTTTCACATCCTATTTTCTGTAAATTTATTTTCCCTGTTTCACTTCTCAATATTTTATGAAACAGGGGCAGCTAGATGGTGCAGTAGATAAAGCATAGGCCTTGGATTCAGGAGGACCTGAATTCAAATCCAGCCTCAGACACTTGACACTAGATGTGGGACCCTGGGCAAGTCACTTAACCCTCATTGCCCTGCAAAAGAAAACCCCCAACCCCCCAATATTTAATGAAACAATATTACTCATAATTTTCTACCATCATCCTCTGTAAGATCTGCAAATATGTGTGTATTCAAAACTGATGTTGCCCTTCCTTGGCAAAACTACCTAGTGTTATTTGCTTAAGAAGTATCAAGGTTATTTGCCTCTTTTACTGTGGTAATTATATTAAATTTTGTAGGAAAAAAAGATAGTAGATGTTGATATCTGTTCCTTTGCCCATTTCCCTCTTTTGAACCACTAATAGTTTGAATAGAACAGGTTGGGGTTGACTTAATTGCATATCATACTTTTTTTTCTCATATTTGTCTTTTATCTAATTTGGTATTACTTTTAAACTTTTGACTAAATATAGATGAACTGATTCAGAGGTGACTTTCATGAGGGTAACCATTTATTTCCTCTAACATATATATCATTTGTTTTTGAGATGTTTGCTTCTCTCCAAGTCTAGAACCTTCCCACTCCTTTAAGGAATGAATCTCTTTCTGTCTCTCTCTGACTCTGTCTCTCTGTCTCTGTCTCTTTCTCTCTCTGTCTCACTCACTCACTCACTCTGTCTCTGTGTGTGTGTGTGTGTGTGTGTGTGTGTGTGTGTGTGTGTGTCCATCTCTCCCAGTTTATATATGCCATTGCCCTCTTTTATTTCTTGGTCCTTAGTTATATTTACAATACATTGTTCTTTATACCTATCTTTTCATTGAATTTTACTGAGAATTAAAGTAGGTTTATGCTTAATTTAGAGGTCTAATCAAGCCTCTGTTGGATTTTGTTCTACCTACTCACTTTCTGTAATGGACATTGGTACATAAGGAGGAATTATCTTTGTTTATGGTGGTCATTTTTGCTTGTTCTGACCATGGCACCACTAAGAAGCATGACTAATAAATTCCTTAAGGACCCTCTGTCAATATCTCATCAGGATGTGGCACTGATCCTGAGTTCTCAAAGGCTATACCAGTGGAATATTATGTAATCTCTGAAATATTCTACCATAGTGGAAAAGGCTCCAAATATAGATAAAGCAATAGACATTGTCTGAGGACTAGCCCAGTTAAGTATATGAAGGTTGGAGACTCAGTTATCAATGAAACAAATAAAAATCGAAAATGGTCCTCAATGCTAAAGCCTCTCTTCTGCTGTGTAGAGGGGTAGAGGTACAATAAAGGGGGTGGAGGGTGCTCTGAAACTCACTGTTTTTATATCATCTTATATACATGGGTTTAAACTGTTGGTACTCTAAAGATGAAGTCCTTGTCAAAATATGACTGGATATACTGTATCATACTGATATTGACATTTTCATTATATATGAAAGAATGTATCAGGAAATTACAGTTAATTGAGAGGAGGGTTCACACTTTCTGCTTGGTGAGGCAAATGATGAATTGGGAAAAAGTAATTTTGTGGTATGTCCAAAAGCAACAAGAAATATCCTCTCAAGGAACACAGTTTATGTTCATAAGTGAACTACTAATTAAATTTGCAGTGAGCATAAAATATGCTTCAATATAACTGATCAAGGTGGAACCTAAAAAAATAACAGGGAGTTCTGTTTTAAATTGTTTTTCCACTTAAATCAAAGTGGGAATGCTATATTATGTTACCAAGAGTAGTTTGTTCATTCATTCATTCATTCATTCATTCATTCATTCATTCATTCATTCATTCATTCTTCAACAAATATTAAGAACCATGAATTAGGTGCTGGAGAGATAGTAAAATATTTAAAAAGACCCTAAACAAACATTGTCATTGCCCTAATTCTTTAAACACCTTTATAAGCAAAAATAATAACTAACATGTATATGGGACTTTATGATTTTCATAGTTTTTTATTCATAGTAACAGAATTAGGTAGCAAGTGAAAATTTGTTATTCCTATTTTACTGATAAAGTAGTTGAGGATGAGGAAGACTGTGATTTACTCGTTATCACACAGTTAGTCTGAATCTAGTTTTTTTTAAAAAGTTTCTTAAGTTCCAGAAGTTGGTGACCTTTTCAGTACAATAAACTGTACTTAGCTTTTGACTGTTTCTTTATAGATTTTCTGATGTGGGCTATTTGTGCCACTACAATGCTTCCTTCCTTTCATTGCTTTTTGCCTCCATCCCTCTCTTCCTTCCTTTCTTCCTTCCTCCATTCCTCCCACCTCCCTCCCTCCCTTTCTCCCTCCCATCCTCTATTACTTCCTTCCTCCATTCCTTCCTTCCTTTCTCCCTGCCTTCCTTCTTCTATTCCTCCCACCTCTCTTCCTCACTCCCTTCCTCCATCCCTTCCTTCCTTCTTTCTTCTCTTCCCTCCCTCCCTCCCTCCCTCCCTCCCAAATTACTTCCTCCCTCCATTCCTTCCTTCCTTCCTTCCTTCCTTCCTTCGTTCCTTCCTTCCTTCCTTCCTTCCTTCCTTCCTTCCTTCCTTCCTTCCTTCCTTCCTTCCTTCGTTCCTTCTTCCTTCCTTCCTTCCTTCCTTCCTTCCTTCCTTCCTTCCTTCCTTCCTTCCTTCCTTCCTTCTTTTCCTCACCTGTGTTTGCTTCTTATTGCCTCCCTCCCATTCACTACTAATCCAGTCAGGCTATGCCCAGGGAATGCAAATTAATTTGTCATTAACCTGACCAAAATATAATTAGGAAGGTAAATCTACTGTGAAAAATCATACAACACATTAATTTAACTGTTGTTACTCTTAATGCATTTCAAAGCCAAATATAAATAACTTTGGGATTATTTGCTGTTTTGGATTACCCAGGCCACAGCTTTATTTCACTGATGTGGATAATCAAGAGTTGAGGGTAGAACAATTTATCTGGGATAGTATAATGCAAATCTTGCATAACATTGGCTAAGCAAAGAGGAGACAGTCTAATTTGTAGCTGCCTCTCTTCCCTCCTCTCATATTTGTTGGGGTAACAAAGCTCTCCCCAAAACACTTTTAGTCAGCATTCACGTACAGCAAACTGGTTTTTCTATTAAAACAATAATTTTAAAAATAATTAAGATTTTACAGTATTTTAAATCTTACATATTGCTTTACATATATTAATTCATTTGATTCTCAACAAATTGTTTTCCTTTCAATTTATTTAAAAAAATAGCATTGTTCAGGAATTACTAAACTAAAGGAAAACTCTTAGAAGATCTAGGAAATAGCCTTCCACTCATCAGAATTAGCTCAAAGACCTTAATCTCATCAGAGTTGACTCAAAGAAGGAATAATATACACACTCAATTGGATGGAATAATCTAACCTTGCAGGAAAGTAGGAGGGGAAGGAGATAAGGAGGGAGGGGTGAAAGAAGGGAGGGCAGAATGGGGGAGGGCAAGGCAGAAGCAAAACACTTTTGAGGAGGGATAGGGTAAAAGAAGAGAGAAAATAGAGTAAATATCAGGGGAAGGGAATAGGATGAAGGGAAACACTTTACAATAGTAATTGTGAAAAAAATTTGAAGCAGAGGCAAGAGTAAAGTAAGATGATGATGATGATGGATGATGATGGATGGAGTGATGGAAGGATTGATGATGATTGGAGGAAGATGAGAGTTGATTGATGATGACTGACTGATGAGGAGGATTGAATGAAGATGAGGGTTGATTGACAATGATGAGGATTGACTGAGGATGATGAGGATTGATGGATGCTGACTGATTGATGATTGGTTGATTATGATGATGGGTTTATTGTAAGGAAATCTCTCTTTAAAGTACTATATAAATGTAGTTTACTATAAAAAACAAAATGAGCCGGATATTATCAGAAACACCTGGAGGGACCTGAATGAGCTGATGCACAGTGAAATCTATACAAAATAACAGTAATATTGTGAGATGATCTGCTCTGAATGACTTGGTTATTTTCAGCAATGCAATGATCCAAGAAGATTCTGAAGGTCTTATGAAAATGCAGTCCATCTACAGAGAAAAAACTGAAGGTACTTGAATACAAATTTGTGAGAAAATTATTAATAATAGGGTATTTTGGAGTTCTATGAAACCCAGAGAGCCTGGCCAGACCTTTCTTGGGACCAGCCATGAGTCAGGAGAATTTCACAGGAAATGTGGTTGGACCTTGGACTGTGAATAGGGATTAAAACTACACCCACCTGAAGGGTTTTATTTCCCCTCTGACATCAGCATGAACTCCTCCAGACCACCTTCAGATCCAGTGAACCAATAGATTTGAATGATGCTAGCCAATTAGCTTTAATCAATGTGTAAGGGCAGGCTCTCATCTGGCCTACAGGGAGCTTACGCTCACTGATTGGCCTCTTAGCCCTGGAACTCAGTGAAAGTAGCCACAGCCCACTATCATTGCCCACTATCTCTCTCTCCTCTTTCCTAGCTAGCTAGGCTTTCCTAACTTTCTGAGCCATGTGCTCTCTTTAATAATATTTAATATGCTTTAATAAATGCATAATGCCCCCAAATTGGTTCAGTAGCCTCTAATTTCTAAGTAACAAATATATAATAAGCCCCAGTTATGTTTGCTAAACTTGGGACAATAACTAGGCAATCCCATAAGTTTTTATTTGCCACAGATTGGAACATATATTTTTTTGCTAGTTTATTTATGGGAAACAGAAAAAAAATTATGAGCAGGATGCTATCAGAAAAACCTAGAAAGACCTACATGAACTAATGCAGAGTGAAATGTACTGTATACAAAATAACAGCAATATTATAAGATGATCTGCTGTGAATGACTTGGTTATTTTCAGCAATGCAATGATCTAAGATAACTCTGAAGGACTTATGAAAATTACAATCCATCCACAGAGAAATTACTGATGTTATCTGAAAACAGATTGAAGCCTAATTTTTTTTTATATTTCCTTAATCTGAAAGTTTGGTTTTTTGGGGGGTTTTGCCTGTTTTCTTTCACAACCTGGCTAATGTGGAGATGTTTTGCATGACTACTCATGTATAACTTATATTGAATTGCTTGAGTTCTGGGTGGGGGGTGGGAGTACTGGGGAGGGAGGGAGGAAGAGAAGTTGGAACACCAAGTTTTAAAAAATTGATGTCAAAATTTGTAATTTGGAAGAATAAAATTCTAAATAATTAAAAAAAAAGATCTAGGTCATAATGAAAGGAAACTTGATTAAGAGCATTAATCCGAGGTACAGCACCACTCTCTCTATGGCCCATTACTTTTGTAGAGAGCTGCAAGTTTTGGTTTCCCAGTAGAGAGAGAGAAAGAGGGAAGTATGCAAGCAAAAGGGACTAGCAATGGTGGCTCAAGGGGTGGTTCTATGAAGAGGAAAGACATAGATCAGGTTAGATGGTGAGCACTACTGATCAGAGATTCAGTCTTCATCTAGCTTTCTCCTGCCTATTGCCTCTATGACTAAAAAGAAATAAAAAAAAATAGCAATTTCTTTTATTAGTTCTATGGAAAGGGCAAAACATGATATAGTATACCTCATTTTGTCTGTGTTTTTGCTTGAGTGACTTCATTATGCCCAGGACATATAACTAGGTCATAGAGAAATATAACAGGTTTATGGAGAAAGTGAGGTTTTGCCCACAAATGAGCCCTCAGAGCTCTTTTTTTAATAGGATGAGTCCATAGTAACCACACCCTTTAGGCCAGTAAAAGGGCATGGCCAGGGGCGGCTAGGTGGTGCAGTGGATAGAGAACCGGCCCTGGAGTCAGGAGTACCTGAGTTCAAATCCGGCCTCAGACACTTAATACTTACTAGCTGTGTGATCCTGGGCAAGTCACTTAACCCCAATTGCCTCACTAAAAAAAAAAAAATTAATTAAATTTAAAAAAAAAAAAAGAAAAGAGGGCATGGCCACCCAGAGAGGGGAGAAGGTAGAAGAAGATAGAATATTAGCTACATTCTAAGAACCACCGAGACCTTGTCATTAGGAAGCACTTCCACATAGTGGAGTTGAGTACTCCCAGGGAATGCATGGGAATTGCCTAGTACCACATTCATTGTGTTGCATAGAGCTAAGACAGAGGTAGGTAATGCTATCTAGAAATTAAATTATAATTTAAGAATTGTTGGTTGTCGAAACTAAAAGGAATGTTGACAATTATCTAGCCCAATTCTCTTATTGTACAGGTAAGGAAACTGTGGCCCAAGGGCAAGGGAAATTATATGACTTACACAAGTTCATTCACTAATAAAGAACAGAACCTGAACTCAAATGTAGATTTCTCATTCTCTCTAAGCCCAGTCTTTGAATCCTAGACTCACAAAAAAACCCCAATCAACCAACCAAACAAAAAAACCCATTGTGACCTTGAAGAAGTGACTTATCTGCAAAATGAACGAATTGACCTAGATTTCTAAGTTTCCTTCCAGCAATAACATTGTAAAATTCTATAGAGGCTTGGGGTTTGCCAGAAAGAGTTTCAGAAGAGCACAAAAGTCATTCTTTTCCTTCCCTTCCTCCCATCTTTTCCTTAGTTCACCTTGTTTAGCAAACCTCAGATGTATGACAGGCTTTTGGGTAATCTGTCTGTATTAGACTTTGATTTGATCTCCCAGACAGGGGAAAGAAAGATTACTTGAAGAAGGGTTATTGTCATTAACTGAGAGGCAAAGCCAGGGTGGAGTGGCTGATTTCCTCTTCTATGTTTTCCTGGTCTTTATCTATAGGAACTTATGTGACAAGTATATTGACTGTTCCCATACCTTTCATTTCCTCAATGTCCCCAGCCCCAAATCCTCCTACAACAACAATAACAACAAAGATTTAGAAAGAATGGAGCAAATAAATTTTTATCATTTTATTGGCCCTCTATTTTGTTTCTATTGCTGGTATATTATTGATTTTTAATGAAAAATTTTCAATGATATATTTTGTTTTTACTCACCTATTATACCTGGTGTATCCTTTCCTTAACCCTTCAAAGAAAATCATTCCTTATACTAAAGAATTAAAAATGAGGAAACAAATAGTTCAGCTAAACTAGCCAACAGCAAGTCTGAGGTTATATGCAGTGACCTTTAGCCATTGCTTTGCACCTCTGCCTCTGTGTCTGTGAAGAATAGGGGTATATGGTAAGATTTTTTTCAGCTCTTCTTTTAAATCAACTTGCTCATTATAATTTTTTAGCATTCAATTTTCATTTTGTTTGTTAGTGTTGTTGCTCTTACTTCGTACTTCATTTTGTATCAGTTCACATAGATTTAAACCTAGAAAGGACCTTAGAGAAAATTGAGTCCAACCCCCTCATTTTATAGATGAGGAAACTGAGACCCACAGCAATTTAGTGACTTGCTTAGGGGAACACAAGGAGTAAGTGTCTGAGGAAGAATTTGGACCCAAGTCTTCCTGACTCCAAGTCCAATGCCTTATCCATTATGACACACTACCTCTCTAGTTCTGTAAGTACCTCTGATAGTTTGAATGGCACAATACTAAGCCTGTAAATGAACAAGTATTATAACTGTTATCATGTTGGTACAGCCCAGCCATGAACACTAGTCAGTGCTCTAGATATGCAATTTCTTCTTAATTTCTTTAGGAAGTATTTTGTGGGCAGCTAGGTGGTACAGTAGATAAAGTACCAGCCCTGGATTCAGGAGGACTTGAGTTCAAATCCAGATTCAGACACTTGACACTTACTAGCTGTGTGATGCTGAGCAAGTCACTTAATGCTCATTGCCCCACCAAAAAAAAAAAAAGGAAGTGTTTTGTAATTTCATTGGAGTGATACTGAATGTGCTTGAGGAGCTCGACTCCCAGACATTTTGTGAATTTCATAGTTACTTTCAGTAGAATTTCCTTTTCTATTATGTCTCTTAGGTCTTGATATTGCGATATTAAAATCCTGTTAGTTTTTGTGGGTTTATTTTAAAGTTTTTAATGTTACTGAAAAGATTGTCTTAATTAGTTTCTTCGTTGATTCCCTAAGATTTGAAAAGTATAACACCATGTCATCAAGTATTAGGAATATTTTTGTCTCATTTTTTGGGGTCTACACTTATGCCTTTTATTTCTTTGTCTTATCTTATTGCTTTTGCTAGTTTTTCTATGACTCTGACAAACAAGAATGAGGAAAGATTGAGGAGGGATCCTTTCTTTATTCCTGTATTTACTGAGAAAGTGCCTAATGTTTTTCTACTTCACGTAATGGTGGTTTGGGGTTTTAGATAGATACTTTTAAAATCATATTTAAGAAAAAGATACCTATATGCCTACACATTGTTTATGTATTGTATTTTTGATGTTTTTGCTGTTAATGTGATTAATTACATTAATTGCTTTGCAAATATTCAGCCATCCTTGTATCCCCTAAGTTATAAAACCAACTTGATCATAATGAATTTGATAAATTATTATATTCTTCTATTATTTCATTTAAAATTTGTGGCTCAGTATTTATGGATAATATTTATTTATTCTTCTTTTTTTTCCTTACCTTTCTCTCAATTACTGTTCCCTAATATTAGGACTTTATAGTAGTTGCCTAAGAAAAAGAGATTGGTAGAGGACTTTTTTCTTATTTTTATGAGGATAATTGGTGTTTTATAAATATTGACTGTCATTTAAAAGTTTTATAGACTTCCTTTATAAATCATCTGGACCAAAAATAGAAGCAAAACTAAAAACAAAACAAAAACAAGAAACCACAGGAACTATGAAAAGGCAATTAGTGCAATTTTTCCCCTCTCTTTGGCAGTTCAGATGGAGTTTTCTTCCATAGTTCTTTTATATCTTGTTGAAGATTCTTCTCTGAGATTGCATAATTTAAAATTATTGTCCTTGCAAAATTGGGGAGATCAGCATCAATATTGATCAAAGTCCCTAAACTCCCTACTATTTCACTACATCTCAGCCATACATAAGGATAGTCACATTCTGGAGCTCACCACCATACACTGATCCACCATGCTATTTCTTAGCCAGTACTAGACTCTTTTGATGATTACCACTTTGTAATAGTTTGAGATCTTATATGGATAGGCCACTTTTTCACATTTTTTTCTTTAATTCCCTGTTTATCCTTGTTTTTTTTGTTCTTCCAGATGTTATTTTTTCTATCTTTATAAAATAATTTTGGTAGTTTAATTGGTATGGTACTTAGTAAGTAAATCAATTTTAGTAGAATCATAATTTTTATTATATTGGCTCAGCCTATGCATGAGCAATTTTAATTTTTCCAATTTTTCAGATCTATTTTTATTTGTGTAAAAAAATGTTTTGTAATTGGGTTCATGTAGTTTCTGGGTTTGTCTTGGCAGGTGGACTCCCAAGTACTTTATATTGTCTACCATTATTTTATGGTATTTTGGGGGGTGGGGGTGGGGCAATGAGGTTAAGTGACTTACCCAGGGTCACACTGCTAGTAAGTGTCAAATGTCTGAGGCCAGATTTGAACTCAGGTCCTCCTGAATCCAGGGCTGGTGCTTTAGCTACCTAGCTGATCTCTCTACCATTATTTTAAATGGAATTTCTCTTTCTATCTCTTGCTACTGGAGCTGTCCAATACTTTAATGTAGAAGCTGATAAATATTGTATTGTTCTGATTGTGACAGCATAGTATTTATGTTGTTTCTTTCTGGGCTGCTTAAAATATTTTCTCTTTGATCTGTGACTTCTGAAATTTGGCTATAATATTCCTTGAAATTTTCATTTAGGGATCTATTTTAGGAGGTGATCAGTGGATTCTTTCAACTTCTATTTTGCCCTCTGGTTATAAAATATCAGGGCAGTTTTCCTTGATAATTTATTGAAAGATGATTCCCAGGCTCTTTTTTATTATCATCTCTTTCAGAGAGTCTGAACATTCTTAAACTTTCTCTTCTCGAACTATTTTACAGGTCATTTATATTTCCAATGAGATAGGTCACATTTTTTAATTTTCTTTTGATTTTGTTGCATTGTTTCTTGATGTCTGTAATGATTGGAATGACGCCACCTGCTGGAGATTTACTGTAGAAAAGCTCTGCCATGAAGTGAAGGCCTTTGAGGGCAAGACCAGGAGTCTTTTCTTTGGCATCAGGAAGTGACGTCTGCTTGTGGGAGGAAGAAGGGGGAGCCTGGCACTCTGACTGGGGCTCTTTCCTGAGGACTCTGGTGGAGAAGGGAGTTAGAAATGTGCTCTCCCTTTAATAGATAGATGAATGTAGGCCTTTCTCTCTCTCTTTACCAAATTCTTATTCTCCTTAATAAATGCTTAAAAGCCTAACTCTTGCTAAAGCTTATACTTTATTGGCAACCACTCATTAGATATTTTAGACAGACTAGCTAGAATTTTAGCCCTTAACATGCCTCATACAGTCATTAGCTTCCACTTGCCCAATTATAATTTTTGAGGAACTGTTTTCTTCATTGAGCTTTTGTACCACCTTTTCCATTTGGCCAATACTTCTTTTTAAGGAGTTATTTTCTTCAGTGAATTTTTATATACCTTTTTTTCAATTTGGCCAATTCTGCTTTTTTAAGGAATTCTTCTCTTCAGTAGATTTTTATTTTCTTCTCTTTTACCTGTTCTTATTTTTAAGGTGTTATTTTTCTTCAGTATTTTTGTGCCTCCTTTACCAAGCAGTTGACTTTTTCCATCATTTTCTTGAACCACTGTCATTTATTTTCCCAATTTTTCCTTTACTTCTCTTGTTTGATTTTTAAAATCCTTTTTGTTCTCTTCTAGGAATTCTTTTTGGGCCTGAGACCAATTCACATTTTTCTTTGAGGCTTTTAGATGTATCATTTTTGTACTTTATTTTCTTTTTATGAGTTTGTGTTTTGATCTTTCTTGTGACCATAGTAGCATTCTATGATCAATTTCCGTTGTTGTTGTTGTTGTTGTTTGCTCATTTCTCAGCCTATTTCTTGACTTTCAACTTTATGTTAAAGTTGGGCTCTGCTCCTATAGTCACACCGTCCCAAACTTCAGATTTTTTGCAGCCATTTTCAGAGCTATTTCTGGGAGGCTGGGAGTTTTCAGTTCTTCCAAGGTGGTATGATCTAAGAAAAGGTGAAAAGGTGTGTTTACTACTCTTCTGGCCTATGCTCTGGTCTGTGAGTGACCACAAGTATTGTTTTCTGCCTCAGAACTGTGACTAAATCCCCTAATCCTTTATGGCCACAAGCTCTGGTGTGCTCATGCTCCTCACCCTGGGACTATAACCTGATTCTGAATATAGGCAATGCAACATGGTCCTGTATCCAGTGCTAGCAAAGGGGCTCCTGTAATCTCCTTTTGTGCAATTTTCTGAAAGCCTTACAGTCTATGGACTGAGACCTCCTGAAACCTGGCTTGCCTAGGCATGACCTGCTGTTGTATTTCTGGGGGAGGGGAGATTGCACTTGGCTGTGCTCCACCCTCACCCGAGTTAGACAGACTTATCCTTCTGAACTTCTAAGTTGTCTTGGGCTGGTAAATGGTTCTACTTCCTCCTTTTGTTGGTTCTACCACTCCAGAATTCACTTTGAAGCTTTATTTAAATTTTATTTGGAGGGGAATTTGGGAAAGCTTAGGTGAGTTCCTACCTATACTCTGCCATCTAGGCTCTCTCCCCACAATAATTTCCAAGAAAAAATTATATTGGAAATTTTTTTCAATAGGATTGTAGCTCTGCAAACATGAACCAACCTATCTCTTTAGTTTTATTGTACATTAACTCCTCTCTGACACACTGTGATTCAGTCAAACTTACTTTTTCTCTCTTCCTCACACATGACGCTCATTATCCTATCTCTCTACCTTGGAAATAGCTATTCCCTTCCCCAATGTCTGTAATGTACTCCCTCCTCTCCTTGATTTCACAAATTTCCATCTCTATTCAAGATGCAACTCAAGCATGACCATCTGCATGAAGATTTTCCTGATTCCTCTCTATTCCTAGTACTGATTCTCCTTTTAAGCTATATTGCATTTAACCACTTTGTATTTATCCTCTTTATATTTATTCTGTATTAACTTATATATGCTATTATTGTCCCTTTCATTTATGAGCCTATTTGTGAATTGAGAATATTTCTGTCTCTGTATTTGTATCCCAATAGCCTAGGATAGTGCCTGGCACACAGTAGTTACCTAAGATATAACTGATGATTGATTTATATTTTGTTAAACAGTCCTCTTTTTAAAAATTCTTCTTTTTGTTGACATGACTGTAGTTTCTGATAATTTTTAAAATTTATTCTGGGTTTTGGATTTCACTTCATTTTTTATTTTGTTAATTTAATTCTCTCTTCTCCCTTGCAAAAATTCTCATTTGAAGAGTGTGACATGGTTTGCCCTAGCCGTACTTTCTCAGAGCCAGGTCTATTATATTTTACCCCATATAAAGTACCCTGAGAAGGTTAGAATGTCTCTATCTCTCTTTTTTGTGAGGCAATGGGGGTTAAGTGACTTTTCCAGGGTCACACAGCTAGTAAGTGTCAAGTGTCTGAGGCTGGATTTGAATTCTGGTCCTCCTGAATCTAGTGCTGATGCTTTATCTACTGTGCCATCTAGCTGTCCTCCTCTTCCATAGGCTTGATCCCCAAAATCTTAGCATCTTTCATTCTTAGTGGACTTATGCCTAACATTCTAGTCTCTTTTAAAAATGTAACATCAGATTAGTTTTATTGTTTTGTTTTTTCTTTGTTTTTGTTTGTTTGTTTTGGTGAGGCAATTGGGGTTAAGTGACTTGCCCAGGGTCACACAGCTAGTAAGTTTTAAGTATTTGAGGCCGCATTTGAACTCACGTCCTCCTGAATCCAGGACTGGTGCACTATTCACTTGGCCACCTAGCTGCCCCACAGATTAGTTTATATAGAGGGATATTTATTTCTAATTACATTGATAACAAACATCTAAACATTTTGCTCAACTTTTCAATGTTTCCCCCATGTTATCTTGATTTCCTGGGGAGGGAATTAGTTTTATGGTTTAGGTCAGTTTCTAAGTAGTATTAGTACCATCAAGTTCAAGTGAAAAGACCATATTGGTTGGCATCTTCAGACACTTGCTCCAAAGGGTGTCTTTTCTGGACGGGATACAACCCCCAATCTTGAACCCCCATGTGTCAAGTTCCTAAGCTTAATGGATATGTGGTATAGACTGTTTCCTAAAGAAATCACAGACATCTTGGCCTATACTCTAAAGTTTTGTATTACCCTGGAAACATGGGTTTTCCTACTTATGTACCTCATTGCTAGGCTTTTGGAAGTATGTGCTCTCTCCTCTATATGGACAACATGTAATTTGGTGGAAGAATGTGACCCAGATTTATGGGTTTGATTGAGCTATTTTTATTATATCTGATTTTGGCCTTTCACTTAATGTTTGATATTTCAGAGGTAAAAATGTCATTGTTACTTATTTGTGTAAATGGGAAGAACACTGGTTGGAGCTCAGAAGAGATTGATGTGAGTATGAGTCATATATTTCACTTGTATTAGGTTTACCACAAGAGCCCTGAGAAGGATTTGTAACAATATGGTAGCAGTGGCCATATACTCTTTTGAGAAAACTTCCCTGCCAGTATGAGTACAGGTTGGGCTGAATTTGATAGTCTAGGGAAAGTCAAGGAGTACAGGGGCCATGCCACTTGTCATGCTCTCATTACAACTGGCATGCTCAAACACTTCATTTTTTATGTTTAGGCTTATTTTTCAGGGTGTCATTTTGGGTTGCAGTTTCTTTAACTATGTTATTTGGAATATTATATTCTATTCCATTGTTCAATTTCTGGTGACTAAAATCAAATAAACTAGTGTCATTTGGATTTCCTTCCCTTGGCATTTGAAAGTGTTTCTCCAGGATGCTTACAGAATTTGTTTTGCTTTGTTTGTTGTTAGAGGTTTTTTTTTTTATTATTTTAACTACCATGTTTCTTGGTGGTTTAAGCATTTATTTCTCTTTTTTAAAGCAATCTGGAATTTTTTAGCAGTACTTTTTCTGTATTCAGAACTTCTGGGCATGTTTCTTTTATTGTTTTTTTATCACAGCATTCAGATTTTTTTTAATGTCATAATTTTCTGAGAGATACATAAATTGTTTCTGTGCTTTCTTGCCTTCCAGGTCAATCTTTTTTAAAGAGAATAAGTATTCTTTTAATGTTATTGCTTTTGTTACTCTTCTGCCAGATTTCCTTCAACTAAAGTTGAAAACAAAATTGTATTTTTATTTTTGACCCATTATCCTTTTACTTATGTATCGAAAATATACTCTACAAATTCATTTTTCCTAATCTACTATTTTAAATTTTTTCTCTTTGAAAGCTTGGAATATTCATTCTGAATTTCTACTCTTGCAGATTTCCTTTTTTAATAGTGCTTCCACATTTTCTTGTTACATACTCTCTCAGGAATCTGTAGGTTTCTGTGTTATCTCAGAGATTGATTCATTTTTCTTTGTCATATATTTGTTAAGAGAGCCTTGTAATCTCTTTGAGGATTTAGTATTCATCTTTCTTTCTAGTTTTGGCATTGTCATTATTATTTATAGACTTGTGCTCTCAGTTTTCTTTTTGAAATCTATATTGTTTTTGCCTTTTTTTTTTACATTCATCCATCACTCACATTCTGACTCCACCCACTTTGATGATGGCTATTCCTTGGGTTTGGGCTGTAAAATTCCTTTACCTTCCTATAACATTGGGGTATTTTTTTCTTAACTTACCAAGTTCCATCTGTAAATTTCCTCTGGAGGGACAAGACTGGTCCCATTTAGGTTTCAGTCCCCTTTAATTCAGGTTTAGAGCAGTTCTATATGTACTGAATATGTGGGTCACAGAAAACAGAAATTAACACAATTCCTTCTCTTCTCTCAAATGGGTAGACAAAATCAACATCTGAAAACATGTATTTTTCTGTAGGTGTGGGTATGTTGGGGAGGGGACTCTTTCCCTCCCTGGTGTGGCTGCTGATTCATCACAAAATGATTCATTTTAAAAGTGGAAAATTATAGGGAAAATACACAGTAGAAGTTGTTTAGCTTTCTTTCTGTTTATAGCCATGGGCCTCAGAATAATACTAATTCAAGCCATTCTAGGTTTTTCTTTTGATTTTCTTTTATTTTTAGACGTCTATGTTATTCTTTTGTTTCTATCCTGGGCTATATGCCATTCATTCCATTTTCTGAACATGTTATTTTGAAAAATCTATGCTATTTGGAGCATTTGTTCCCCAGCCATAGTAACTTCTTTGACAGTTTCCTTTTCCTATTTTTATTCTTCACCACCTATAGGAGCCATTTCTCTTTCTAGCTTTTGGCTATGGAATCAAACTTATTTATTCATATATTAATGAAAATAGCTTTCCAAAACTCTAGCTTGTATGAATCCATTGACTTCTTGTCATCAAGTCCAATGCTTTTGCTTTAAATATAATTTTTATACACATATATGCAGGTCTTTATGTGAATATACATGTTATATATACATACACACATAATTCACACATGTACATATATGTGTACAGATATAGAAAGAGACAGAGAGGGAGGAGGAGAGAGAGAAGGCAGCTAGGTGGCACAAAGGATAGATGTCAGGACAACCTATATTCAAAGCTAGCTTTAGACACTAGCTATGTGATATTGGGCAAGTCATTTAACCTCTATTTACCCCAGCTTCCTCATCTGCAACAGGAAGATAACAATATCATTTACCCCCCAGGGCTGTTGTGAGGATCAAATAAAATAATAATTGTAAATATGTAGTACAGTACACGGTACATAGTAAAACTACATAAATATTAGTTATTCTTAAACTGAGATCTAGAGGAGCCCATTGAATTGGTATTAAAATTAGCACTAGAGCCCCAATTTCTTGACTCTTAATCCAGAGTTCTTTTTGCTATACCACTAATGTTTTATAATGTTTCAAATTCCTAACCAGTAAGATTACAGATCACATTTTTTGTCATTCTCTCAAGTTTATTTACCCTTCACTTTCCACTTGCTCTTTTTCTTAAAATACAAAGTGAAATTTCCTTTTTCTATCTTCATAAAGGTAAAATTACCCATTAGGAAATTTAAAAAATTATCAGATATTTTGGCTTTAGTAGAATGGGATTCAGATATCACAAATCAAATAATAACAGAGTTAGAGGGAACCCCAGAGTCCATCTAGTCCGAACTGAATCTGATCACTAGAATATTGTTGATATGTTGTTCAGCCTCTCAGGTAGAACAATGCCAGTGAGGAAGATATCAATTTCAGCAAGTGATCAATCTATCTTTAAGCCCTTGATATCTGGCATATCTTGTTTCTGGGACAATGTTATCATTTAAATTAGGAAAGCATTATCTCTATTTTCTATATTACTGAAGAATCTATAGTATACTCTCAAAGAATACCACTTTCTTAAATCTTTACCACAATATCCTTGTGCTTTTAGTTTAATTTTAAAATTTTTTTCACATAGGGATTTTAGGAATAAATGAGATATACCCTTATCATTCATGATGTGCTCCAGTCCTATATATCTTAGTGGTTGGTATGAAATAAAATTTCTTAATATTAGTGATGGCTAAGGGGGCAGCTAGGTGGCACAGTGGATTAAGTATCAGTCCTAGATTCAGGAGGACCTGAGATCAAATCCGGCCTCAGACACTTGACATTTACTTACTGTGTGACCCTGGGCAAGTCACTTAACCCTCATTGTGCTGCCCCCAAAATATTAGTGATAGCTAGTATTGATATAGTATTTTAATATTTTTTATAATAATTTGTAATTTGATCTTCACAATACTTTTCGGAGACAGATGCTCTTGCTACCCTCCTTTTATAGATAGTAATACTAAGACTGAGAAGGGTCATAGAAACTTAGAATTCTCCACCTAATAACCGTCTGAGGCAGGATTCAAATTCAGGTCTTTTTGGCTCCACTAACCATTGCTCTTTTCACTCTTCCATAAGAATTATTCCTTCCTTTCTTTTTCTGACACTCTTTCCTAGTTTCTGCTAAGAATAATGGAGCTCTGCCTTACAATTATTCTAACTTTCATAAATACTTGCTGTCCCACACAGAGGTAGTTTTATAGTTTTATCTAGGCAATTTTTTTCCTCCTTAAATTTCATGTTACAATTATATTAGTGAGACGGGCAAACATTCTGCCAACAACGCTTTTCTTTGTACTTTTGATATGCCTTTAGTTCCTTGTCAGGAGTGTACCATCCATTATTATAAAGCAATATTTGAAAAAATAATATTGTTCTCTGATACCATCTTTGTAAGCCTAGTTGTTCAACTTCTATGTCTTTCCTTCTGTTTGAGAATCATGATATTTGATTAGAAAAGATTATGAAAATATCATCTTTGCCCCCAAGTCTTCCAGTTTCCTTTTCTGATTATCACATTTATTCTATTTGCAATCAACAGAAGTTAGTGATATGTAGTTTGGTTAGGTACTTCTGTTATATTGTGGGGACAAACTCTAGGAAAATAATATGCCTCCTGATCATTCATGTCAGATTTACATATAACCATGATATGAATTTATATTCTGAGAAATGTAGCTGAGTTAGGAAGGGTCTGGCAGACTTTGCCCAAGTCTATGCTCACATATTTGTACAGCGGAAAATGGGGAATATTAGCAGCTATAAATGCACTAGAATTTTGGGGAAATGCATTGGGTAAGACAATTATTTAGTTTTTTGGAATTCTCTGGACTTAATGAACACATTTTTATTTCTCTACTAAGTCTCTGTGGCAGAAACAAGTTTTCCAGCTTCTTTCAGTCCTTGGGGTCTAACACACTGAAGATACCGTCATATCAACATGGACTGGCTCTTGATCTACACTTGCTCTTCCCCTGATCTGGACCCCATCTCTCTCCATGTCCAAGTGTGTGTCCCTTCTACTGCCTGGGTGCTTGTGTAAAACCTTTATGTGCTGGCTGTGTCCTTGGTTAAAAATGACCCACCCCTCTATCCATCAACCACTACAATTTTTCTCTTCATCCTAAGCTTGATCATATAATTCTTCAAATTGCTAGTCCCTATGGACCCTACTTTTTCTGTGAATCACAGAATACTCCATCATATGTTATCGATTAATACTCTAGAGAAATAACCTGCTAAATCACTCCAATTGTGTATTTTTTTGTCTTTCCCTTATGTGTTACATATTTACACTTGCCAATTTCTTGACACTGGTTTGATTTCTTTCTGTCCTCTCAGATATTTTTATTTTTGGCTTTGTTCCTGGATTATTTCTTTCATCCTGTCTAGGAACTCTTCATTCTGACTAACAAGCCTCAAAATAAAGTGGCATTCCCTAAACCCATCAAATTTCTCCTCTACAAGGTAGGTTGTCTTACATTTATAACACACGTAATTGGTGATTGCTTCAGGAAGATAGGCATCATATATTCAGCAAAACACCAAAATAGTTTATTCTGATCCATATTTCCTACCTCTCAGGTTGAAGATGGTCTTTTGTAGGTCCTGTGGGAATTTTCCTTATAATGTATGCAAAGACAATGTTTTTCCTGTCTTTTTAGCTCATGGATTTCTGATTATGTGAACTCCTGGGAATTCAGTTCAATAAACAACAAGCATTTTAAAAAGTATTCACTAAGTTCAAGGCATTATGATAAGCCCTAGGAATACAAAGGCAAAACTGAAAAAGTCTCTGCCTTTAAGTATTTTGCATTCAACTCAAAGGCTACAATTCTTACATAGATGAGTTAAATACAAAGTAATTTGAGGGGGGTTACCTATCAATCTGTGGGATTAAGGAAGGACTCATATAGGAAGCAGCACCTGAGATGAACCCTGAAGGGAATTAGAGATGTGGAGCTGAGGACAAAGACTACTTCAGGAATGAGATATAACCTGTACTACAAAGTCATGTAAGAGTATCCTATGTATGGCACATGCTTGATGTAGCAACCACACCCTCCTCTTTCACTGGGCAGGTTTATTCAATCCCAATTTGCATTCACACTATCAGATTAGGGAAAAGAAAAGAGTGAGGGAAACTTCTAGGGGGATAGAAGTATGAAGAAATCCACAGACATGGTCCCCTAGCTATAACTAGCTCTCAAGGGGCTAAGCCTAGTATGGGGGTAGGGCATACTCTTACTTCTTACTAGTATAGCTCCTGAGCCCCCAACAATGGACTTCCCATTTACACAAATCAACCACAATAACATCATGAACTCTTGAACATAAAACATTTACTGAAGGAGAAGGCAAAGGTAATGATAACCGTAAAATATTTACTCAATGGAAGACAAAAATAGGAATTATCAAAACAAAACAGTCTAACCATAAAGAAACCAAGGGCATTAAGGCCTACAGTCAAGGATCTTGAGTTGGCCCAGGTTTGTGGGTTTTCCTATGCATATTCCTCATTCTTATTTTTCTTTTTCATACTAATCTGCCCTAAGGAGAACTGTCTTCACCAAAACTTCACTAAAGAATGCCTGCTAGATATGACTGCTCCTCTTCTTGTCTTCTCTACACTCCTCTTGAATGAAGGTATTTCTTTACCACACTTTACCTACAAAAGTCATGTTTAGCTCTTTTTGTAAGCAATAACTTTACATATTCTTTCAGTGCAACATTAGTACTAGTAAGCCCAATGTGAATTGATCTAATTGCTAAGAAGGAAAGCATAGAGAGAGGAGAGAAGGGGGTCCATGAGAAAATCTGAGGAATGTCCACAGTTAAGAAGAATAATATGGAGGATGGACAAGCAAAAGAGACTAAAAAAGAGCAGCCAGTCAGGTAAGAGGTCCACCAAGAGTGTCACAAAAACCAACAGAACAGAGTGTATCAAGAAGTAGTGGTTATCAGTGACAAATGCAACAAACAGTCCCAGAAGGAATAAAAATGAGTATTTACTATTCATTTGCCATATTTATAGGTCATTGCTATTTTGTAGAGAACTATTTCCTTTGAATGATGAAGTCAGTTCAGGTGGGTGATTTTAACCTCATTATTTAGAAATTGCCTTATGCCAAGAAAGGTAAAACAAAGATAGGTCAAGTACCTGACCAAGGAGAAATCCCTGTCCCAAGTAACTTCTTAAGACAATATTTTTTTAAAGGTAGTGAGCTAAAAACCCTCCTGGTCATCATCATGGGCAGGCTGTTTGCTCCCCTGCATTGGAATTGTTACAGACACAACCCTGATACATGGGTTGGGCTAGATGACTGTTGATAGGCCTTTTAACTTTCAAATTATTTTGTTTTGTGATATACAGAGGGACTGTGGGTAGAGCTGTAAATCGGGACAATTTTGTTCAGAGACAAATCTGGCAATCCACAGTGTATATTCTTTTTTTTTTCAGATTATGAGGAATTTTTTTTCCAAAATCATAATCATTGGGGCAGCTAGGTGGCGCAGTGGATAAAGCACTGGCCCTGGATTCAGGAGGACCTGAGTTCAAATCCGAGCTCAGACACTTGACATTTACTAGCTGTGTGACCCTGGGCAAGTCACTTAACCCTCATTGGCCTTCAAAAAAAAAGAAAATCATAATCATTCTTTATTTCTAAACCACCTCCCCCTACAAACTTCCCTTTTTCTTTTTAAATTTTTTTAAATTATAAAAGTATTTCATTATTTTCTGGTTACATGTAGAGATAGTTTTCAACATTTCTTTTTCTTTTTCTTTTTTTTTTGTGAGGCAATCGGGGTTAAGTGACTTGTCCAGGGTCACACAGCTAGTAAGTGTCAAGTGTCAGAAACTGGATTTGAACTCAGCACCTCCTGAATCCAGGGCCAATGCTTTATCCACTATGCCACCTGGCTGCCCCCAACATTTGTTTTTATAAGATTTCTAGTTTCAAATTTTTCTCCCTCCCTCCCCTCCCTGTCCCCTCCCCAAGACAGCAAGTAATCTGATATAGGTTATATATGTACAATCACATTAAACATATTTCTGCATTAGGCTTGCTGTGAAAGAAGAATCAAAGCAAAAAGGAAAAACCTCAAAAAAGAAAAACAAAAGCATCAAAAACAAAAGAAATAATATGGTTCAATCTGCATCCATGATCCACAGTTCATTTTTTTTTCTGGATTTGTAGAGCATTTTCCATGATGAGTCCTTTGGAATTATCTTGTACCATTGTATTGCTGAGAAGAATCTAGTCTATCACATTATATATTCTGAGTCAAAAACTGATCATATACCCTTTAATGTAGTGATTCTGCCACTATAACTATTCAAAATTCTGTGGAAGTCAATAAAAGGAAACAAAACTTATTTGTACAATAATATTTACTGTATTTAGTCATTGTAATAGTGAAATCCTGGAAATAATTCACATGTATTTTAGATTAAGGGATGACTGCATAAATGATGGAATAGGAATGCAATAGAATGGTACCAGAAAATGACAAATATAAAGAAATAAAAAATATCAAAAGACTTTTATGAAATTCTTTCAAATGAAGAAAGAAAATTCAAAATGTCCTTCACACTTAGAATGACTACATATAAAACTAAATAAAGAACAGCAAGAAAATCTCACAAATACAATGATGTAAGAGAGATTCAAAGGGAATACAGTGCAAATAAGGTTTTGATAAACTTATTTTTCCATTCATGAAAATGAACATGGTTTAACTTAGAGGCTTTATGCATAGTTGTATTCTTCATTTTGTTTGATTGTTCCTTTTCTTGAAAAAGTAACTTTTATGATATTAATTATTTTGTTTTGTTTTGTTTTGTTTTGTTTTGTTTTGTTACGGGGCAATGAGGGTTAAGTGACTTGCCCAGGGTCACCTACCTAGTAAGTGTCAAGAGTCTGAGGTCATATTTGAACTCAGGTCCTCCTGAATCCAGGGCCAATGCTTTATCCACTGTGCCATCTAGCTCCCCCCCTGATATTAATTATTTTAAAGTGGGCTGGGGAAGTTCAAAATTTTAAGCTATTAGACAAAATTCCTGCAGATAATATGCATCTCAAACATCCCCAAGGCAAGGTATAGAATGTAGCAGTTTACCAGTAGACCAGTGAACAAAGGTCGATAATGGTCTAGGCTAGTTTTTTTTTCTTGAAAGAGTGGAAAAAGAAGAGCTGATCCTTCATAGACACAGACAACTCTGAGATGAGAATTACTTCTCCAATCTTTAACTACAGGGTTGGGATAAAAATGAATGAATGAATGAGTGAATGAATGAATGAAAAATCATTAATTAAACATTATGTTCATGGCTCTGTGCTAAAAGCTTGGCATGCAAATAGAAAAGCAAAACAAATCACGAAGATTAGAATTGGTATTTGGAAGTTATTTAACTCCTTTTATAGGTGCTCTAATTAATATTTGAATTTTTTCCTTTGGATAGCTCTAACTTGAATTTGTTACTTCTTTGAATTAAACAGGGAAAATATACATAAGACTAACTGTGGGTGCCCTCAGTGCCCTGTAACTACATCTGATTTTACAAACCATTTACTTTTTTATTTTTTAACCTCTGCTTGGACTGGGCTGACATTGAGAAAATCTTTTTTACTTAAGGGCCTCCTGCTGTACAGCCTTATGAATTGTATTTCTTTTCATCTTGTCACAGAAACATAATTTTATCCATGTACAAAAAAAGAAAAAAAAATTCTTATTCCAAAAACGGTGTTGGTAGAAAACCTCCATGCTGTCAAATCTTCATGACTAATAAATGTTACCTGTACTGAGTCTCCTAATTATCTATAAAATTTTGGATTCTAGAGCCAACTATTTCAATATTTTACCATCTGCCAAAGGGTGCTCTTGGCAGTTTTCATCAGAAAAATAGGCGATAGGGTGAATAATTAAATATCAAGTTCAATACCAAAGTAAATACTAAACCAATGTTAAAATGATATTTAAAAATTCACTTAAACCAACCATGATAATATATTAGCTACCTCTAGGACTTTGGCATTTGCCTTTGAGTTTAAGAGTGAGGTTTGTCCAGTGACCATTTTCTATATAAGGAGAATAAATGAGGGAGGGAGGAACAAGATTTTTGGTGGTGGAGGGAGACTGAGATATCTAATTTAGAACTGATATCCCATTTCCAACATCACCCCTTGGTAGTCTATTCATTCTGAAATAGTTAGAAAGACCTTCAGGTGCAGGTCAGAGGAATTTTCAGAGATCATCTAGTCTAAGCCCTCATGTAACATCTAAGGAAAATGAATCCCAAAGAGGTTAAATTGGTAAAATAGGATTGGTATTTAGGAAAGAAATTAGAACTGAAAACAGAAATTTGAAATTCATTTGGTTTGGTATGATAACTGAATCCATGGGAGCTCATGAGGAGAGAATATATAGAGAGAAGAGAAGGCATAGGGCAGATCTCAGGACAGCCACATTTAGCACTTAGGAGGATAATGATCTATTTTTTTGCTTTTCTTTTGTTTTGCGTTTTGTGAGGCAATGGGAATTAAGTGACTTGCCCAGGGTTACACAGCTAGTGAGTGTCAAGTGTCTGTAGCCAGATTTGAACTCAGGTCCTCCTGAATCTAGGGCTGGCACTTCATCTACTGCGCCACCTAGCTGCCCCCAGGATAATGATCTATTATAGAAAACTGAAAAGTAATAGGTAAGCGGATAACCAAGAGGCATTTAGAGCTATAAGGGTTACAGATTGCCCTTAAGGCATTCTCTTGGACAATTTTGGGTTTTCCTTTTCTGAATCAGGTGCCTGCTGTTCTTAGGTTTTGTACTGAAGCCAGATTTCAGTCTACAGCCACAGATTTGTCAGACATAGAATAAATATTGAAAAACTGGGGAAATGTGGGATTCTATGACCATTGCTACTTTTATGATCTACAGGTGAACATTGTAGAGACATTAGGGGGCTACTCTTAGGAACATTCTATGGGCAAGACAGATGAAAAGGTCTGGAAAATTTCCAAATGAACAAGCATCTATGTTTGCTCCTAAAACATTTTATAGTACATTAATTTTGGAACAAGAAAATGTTTGTGATAAGGTATTTATATACTGCTACCAGGTCTTTATTCTCCCAAAAGATTTTACAAAATATTTTGCAATAGGCAATTATGTAAAATTAGTCAATATATCAGGTAATTATAATTACTTTACCACAATTATTTTACAGTTAGTTCTTCCCCTCTCCTCACCAGTGAACCTTCTCATAACAAATAAATAAGCTTAGCAACCAACAAAATAAGCATATCTGAAAATGACTGAAACATTCTGCTCCCATAGTCCCTCACATCTCTACTAAGAGGAGACATGTATATTTTTTTGATCTGTTCTCTCAAACTAATATTGATAATTGCTGTTAAGCTTAGTTGCCTTTTAGTGCTGTTTTATTTACATCATTATAGTCACTGTCTCTGTTGTTTTCTTGGTTCTGCTTATTCATTATATTGACTTTCATAGAGCATCATGTAGCTGGAACTGAGAAGAACCTTAAAAACCAACTGATCCACACTAATCCTTTTACAGGAGAAAAAAATAAAATCAAGAGTGGATAAGTTACCTGCCCAAAGTCCACATGTAATAATTGGTAGTGAAAGGATTTGAACCCAGGTCCTCTGACTCTTAAAACTAGTTTTCTTTTGAGTATGTTAATCAGTAATTACAGGACAACCTATAGTTCTTTCAATTCCTTTTAGTCATCATGTATTACAGGAGGTGAGAATTTCATTGATTTTATATTTAATGAAACTAGAATAAATATTGAGTCCCTCTTCCCCAATCATAGTAGTAAACACTTTGCTTTCAATTTTTGCAGGAAACTTTTGTCAGACATTCTTCATACATTCCTGTAAATCAACATTTTTTGAAAATACACATGAGCTTCTATTGTATAAAACTAAAAGAAAGTAAAGGTCTTTATTTTAAAATGAGGTGTTTACTGCCACCTAATTCATATTACAGCAAATCTATCCAATATTCAAGGGCAGAAATGTGATGACAGCATTTTTGCTGTGTTTTATAGAATTATTAGAAAAGCAGTGTGCTTATAACTACTGTTGCAAAACATCCAGGTATACATATAGTTTGGGATCCTTCCAAATATATCCTTCATGCAACAGGGTAAGTTTACATGGCAAACAGTCAATGAAGGTCCACATGAATAGACTGTTGGCATCAGGGATGCCTGGCAGCTAGAAAAATTAAAACGGTATTTTTTTTAATTATAAATTTATTTATTTAGAATTTTCCCCAAGTTACATGTAAAAATAAATTTTTCACATTTATTTTTTAAAACTTTGTGTTCCAAATTCTTTTCCTCCCTCCCTCCCTAAACCTCCCTAAGAAATCAAGCAATTCAATATGTTATGTATGTGCAGTCATGCAAAACATCTCCACATTAGTCAGGTTGTGAAAGAAAACAGGCAAAAGAACTTTAGAAAGTGGAACTAATAGAAGAAAAAATTATACTTCAATCTGTATTCAGATACCATCAGTTCTTTCTCTGTAAATGGATTGCATTTTTCATAAGTCCTTCTGATAGCATCCTGCTTATCATTTCTTTCACAGTGACTATTGCTAACTGTTTTACCCTCCATCCTATTCCCTCCCCTTGATATTTACTCTATTTTATATCTTCTTATACCCTGTCATTCCTCAAAAGTGTTTTGCTTTTTATTGCCCTCTCCTCCAATCTGCCTCCCTTCCTTTACCTGTGCCCCCTTATCCCCTCTCACTTTCCCACATGGCATATTACTATACCCACTTGAGTGTGTATGTTATTCCCTCTTTTTGCCACTTCTGATGACAGTAAGGCTCACTCACACCCCTGCTCCTTCCCCATCTTCCCCTCCACTCCATTTTGGCCTTGTATTTGAAAGTCAAATTTTCTATTCATCTTAGGTCTTTTCTTTTCTTTTCTTTTTTTTTTTTTTTTTTGCAGAGCAATGGGGGTTAAGTGACTTGCCCAGGGTCACACAGCTAGTAAGTGTCAAGTGTCTGAGGCCGGATTTGAACTTGGGTACTCCTGAATCCAGGGCGGGTGCTTTATCCACTGCGCCACCTAGCTGCCCCCCATCTTAGGTCTTTTCATCATGAATGCCTGAAAGTCCTCTTTTCCATTGGAGTCCCATTTTTCCCCTGAGAGATTATACTCAGTGTGGCTGGTGTAGGGGCTGAAATTTGATATATGGAGCATTAATTGGGTGACTCGCTGAAATATTGGGGTCCCAGAAATAATGAGGGACCTTTAGGTTCAAAGCTCCCTCCCCTCTGAACTGTCCTTTTAGATATTTCTCCCAGGCCAATAATAAAGTAGCCTTACAGCTTTTTTTTTTTTTTTTTTCACAAAAGGAGCAGATTTTATTACTTGGGAATTAATTAAACGACAAAGGTGAAATTAATAAAAATCAAAGATAAGGAAATAGGGAAAAAGAAATACAGATAAATTCTCTTAACTCTAAACTAAGTCTATGCAATCCCCAGATCATTTCCAATTAAACTAATTCAAAGGAATGCAGGGTTTTTAAAACTCACTGCACCTGGGATATCTGCTAGTTTCTCCGCATCACTGACAGGACTGAGGACCCAGCAGGAGAGCGCGAAAGCATTCTGGAAGTGCCTCTCCTCCCCTCAAAAAGCATTCAATCTCCCTCCCGCAAAAGGGGAGGTCCTTCAAAACTGCCTATGCAGAGTTTTCCTTCTGACCTCAGTAGCATACAAAACTTCAGGGTGGGCCAGGTGTGGCCCCTCCCAAATGAGTCAGCTAAAACTCCAATAATTTTTACCACAAATAATTTTTTACCACATTCCCCCCTTTGTTTCTTCAAAAAACATGTGTGGTTTGCTCAATGAAACAGCCAAAAATAACAGAATATAATACCCTATGCTAAGAAACAATATGTTAATAACAATATAGAAAAGGGAGAAAGGAAAGTTTGTCCAGAGAGGCGGTCCCTCATGAACTGGTGCTTTGACACTGGCCTGCAGAGGGAGGCCCTCTGCAGAGAATACATGTTATAAATGGTGTATATAATAACAGAAAGGAAAAAAGAAAAACAACAAAGTGAAACTGTGCATTTAAAGTCTTTGAGATATTGTCTTCTTCAAGTGGTCATCAGGAAAGACTGGACTCTGGTTTGGACTCTGGTTGTCTCTGGACTCACTTCCTGAGCTGTTGAACTGTTGGATTTTTACTAATCCTTAGCATAGCATTGCCAATGATCAAATGAAACAGTGAGAGTTCTTCAAAATATAAGTCATACTCAAACTCTCTCTCTCTCTCTCTCTTTCTCTCTCTCTCTCTCTCTCTCTCTCTCTCTCTCTCTCTATATATATATATATATATATATATATATCATATTACATTCCCCTCCTTTATATAATGCAGGGTTGAGGTAGTTCTGCAATCTATAACACTTCTTACCACCATGTGTCTGGATCAAAGGCAAATTTAGTAATGTGTCCATGATACCTGAAAATGTTATGGAAAGGTTACCATACCACATTTCATGGTTCTGAGACAGTGATAAATTAATTATCACTTTAAGTATCTGTTATTGTCATACTAGATAGAGAATTCATGTATAAGATGATGTGTTTACTTGTTCAAATAAGATTATGTAATAATGTCTAAAATTATCAGCTATTTACATTCATTTATCATTTATATGTCATTGTGACTGTGTATACTCTGGGTATGGTTTGGAATTATTCTATATATTACAAGTATATCCTCAGTTATGCAGCGTAATATGCATTTTTACCATCATATTGTCTTTGGTGAAATTAATATGAGATTTATGAATTATGGAAACTTATCATTTCAGAGACTAACTGCTCTTACAGTGAGCTTGATGCAGGCCCTGGAGAGAATATATGTACAACAGGAAGAGAGATGGGTACACGTAAGCCCATGATTTTCTTATGATGGTGACTATGTAGACCACAATTTCTGGACATAGTCCAGTTTCTTCCTCTCTCCCTCCTAAAATAGCCTGGTGTCATGGAAGCTCCAACACATGCACCTTGTTCAATTTTCATTCTTTTCTTTTTCTTTCACTCAGTCTGATGGCATGGTCAGAATCCATCCACCTGTGGCCTAGCACACTGGGCACATGATTCTTGGCTATAGTCCCACATTTTTTCTTGTTTCTTTTATGTGAGCTACTTTATCCCATTCCACCTCTCCCTTTCCATTTCTTCCAGAGCATTCCTCTCACCCCTTAATTTTATTTATTTTGTTTTGTTTTGTTTTTTGCAGGGCAATGAGGGTTAAGTGACTTGCCCAGGGTCACACAGTTAGTAAGTGTCAAGTGTCTGAGGCCGGATTTGAACTCAGGTACTCCTGAATCCAGGGCCGGTGCTTTACCACTGTGCTATCTAGCTGCCCCTCCTTAATTTTATTTTAAAGATGTAATCATGAGGCAGCTAGGTGACACAGTGGACAAAGCACCAACCCTGGACCAAGGAGGCCATGAGCCCAAATCTAGCCCCAGACATAAGTCAGCCCATCCTGCCTGTCCCCCCCCCCAAAAAAGAATAAACAAAAAATAAATGCTTTACAGATATCCCTTCATATTCAATTCACACCTGTGCCTGCTGTCTAAGTATATTCCTTTCAGCTGCCCTAATACTGAGAAAGTTCTTTTGATTTAGAAGTATTATCTTCCCATGTAGGAATATAAATAGTTTAACTTTTTAACATCCCTCATGATTTCTTTTTCCTGTTTACCTTTTTATCAGGGTCTTATATTTGAAAGTCAAATTTTCTATTCATCTTAGGTCTTTTCATCACGAATGTCTGAAAGTCCTCTTTTCCATTGAAGTCCTATTTTTCCCCTGGGAGCTTATAATCAGTTTGGCTGGGTACATGATTCTTGGCTGTAGTCCCAGTTCCTTTGCCCTCTGGAATATCATATCCCAAGTCCTCCAATCCTTTAATGTAGAAGCTGCTAGATCTTGTGCTATCTTGATTGTGGCTCTACAGTATTTGAATTGTTTCTATCTGCTTGCAAAATTTTCTCCTTGACTTGGGATCTCTGGAATTTGGCTATAATATTCCTGGATGTTTTCATTTGGGGATCTCTTTCAGGAGGTGATCAGTGGATTCTTTCAATTTCTATTTTACCTTCTGTTTCTAAAATATCAGGGAAATTTTCACTGACAATCTTTTGGAAGATGGTGTCTAAGTTCTTTTTTTGATCATGGTTTCAGGTAGTTCAATGATTTTAAAATGATCTCTCCTGGATCTATCTTCCAGGTCAGCTGTTTTACCAAGGAGATATTTCACATTGCCTGTATTTTTAAAAAAATTCATTTGGATTTGCTTTATTGTGTCTTGATTTCTCATAAATTCTTAAGCAATTATTTTCTTTGGAAAGCTTTTGTAACTCCTTTTCCATTAGGCCAATTTGGCTTTTCAAGCTGTTGACTTTTTTTTTTCATGACCCTACTGCATCACTCTCATTTCTCTTTCCATTTTTTCCTCTACCTCTTTTACTTTTCCTTCTACCTCCTTACTTTATCTTCAAAGTCCTTTTTGAGCACTTCCTGAGACCAATTCATATTTTTCTTGGAAGTTTTGCATGTAGGAGCTTTGACTTTGTTTTCTTCTTCTGTGGATGTATTTTCATCTATCTTGTCACCAAAGAAACTTTCAACGATCCACATCTTTTTCTGTCTGTTCATTATCCTAGCCTATTTCTTGGCTTTTAATTCCTTCTTAAAGTGGGGCACTGCTTCCAGGATGCACTGTCTCAAGCTTCAGGGGATCCCAGGTAGTATGATGTAAGGAGAAGCACATTTTCAGCTTGCCTGGCCTGTGCTCTGGCCTGTGCTCTGCTCTGTAAGTAACTATGAGCCTGTATACTCTTTAATCTGGAAGCAGAAATCTGATTCACTGTGGTTGCAAGTTTGGTGTGCCTGTGCCCCTCCCCCACTGAGCCTTTGCCACTGAAGTCTGCTTCCTGGGTAACACAACAGTGCTCTGCCTCAGCTCCAGCAGAGACTCCTACTATTTCCCCTTGCGAACCATGGGACCCTCTCACAAGTCCATGAGCTAAGTTCCAGAAGTAGCCACTGACTCTCATGATTCCAAGTCTCTGGAGGCATGCCCTGCCTGGGGCTGGAACTATGTGTAATGGCTGAGCTCCCCTTTCAGCCTGGTGTAGCAGACCTTCCCTGCCACCCTTTTAAGCCATCTTTGGCTGGAAAATGGTCTCACTCTGTTCTCACCACCACCACCACAACAATTAGTATCTATAAAATGCTTTAGGGTAAGAGATGTGGAAATGAATTGAGCCATTATTGATCATCAAGACAAACTTTCAGTTTTTCAGAATTCCAGGAAGGTGATAAAAATAAAGCACAGAAAGCAAAAATTGTTTATAGTGAGACCTCAGAAAGTGAACCTTAAGCAAGATTCCCTGTTACAAAACTGAATTCAATGTCTAATTTGTTTTCCCATCAGTTCCCTTTTGATAATTAGTGCTTCTTGTATCCCTTTGACCCAGAAAAGAACAAGTTCAAATCCAGGAAAGATAATATAGACCAATTTGTTATTTTGTTTTTGATATTCTATTCTGACAGTTGTTCAAGTAACTTGTATTTTATTCTTTGTAACTTTGATCATCTTACATGTCAGTTTCAATTAATTGCTGGCTTACCAAATTTGCTTCAAATTAATTTTTGCATGCCCTTTGTAACCTGGCAGGTTATTTATTACCTTCTCAGTATAGGATCACCATCTAGTGGTGAAAATATGTGACTATGGGCTACACAGCAACTGAATAATGTTTATATTCCATTTTTTCATTGGCATGGTTTCTAATGTATAGTGCTAAAAAGAGAGGGCACTTCCTATACAAATACTTTACTCTACTAAAATATTAAATTTTTGTTCATTTATCAACTCAACAAACATGTATTCACATCCTTAATAACTAAAACAAAGGTCTACTACATTCTAGTGCTTAATAAATGCTTATTGATTGATGATTGTTTTTTGCTATTTTACTTGTAAATTGTCAAAAAGTAAAATGTTAGTTTCCTTTAAATAAAACATTTTGTTGATCCATTTGTAGCAAAATAAAATATTTAAAAGTGAAATTTAGTCTGACAATTTATAACTATTTTCTGAATGAACAATAATTTCACATTTAACACTGAAGATATCATAATTTTTATATAGCAAAGTTATACAATAACAAAACATAGTGAATTGCATCAATTATGTATGGTAAAGATCTTGAGGATGACTCCATTTTTGCATGTGTTTTACTTTGCTACTGTGTACTGATTAAGTGTTTTCCTATTTGACTTATGGCTCTTTCTTGGTCTCAGGAGACAGTTCACTAGATAATGGTTCATATGTATTTTCATAATTCTTATCCCCTAAAACACCGCATTCCAAACATGGGCTAGCAGAGTATTCCAGGGGATTGTTTGAACTTCCTGTTGCATTTGTACTTCCACAATATGTATAAGGACTGAGATTTGAACTGATATTTTCTGACTCTAAGTTTTCAGCTCTTTCTATTACACTGTAAAACTTTTTTCTATGTGACTATCCCTATATGTAGCTGAGGTAGAGTAGAAGAACATGTCATGGTATAAAAGACCCTGGGAATTGGAAAGTAATGAAACTTAAGTGAGGAAATCAATTGCAATCATCTGGAGATGTGGTTATAAAGGTCCGAACTAAAAATGTGGATGTGTGAGTAAAGAAGAGTCAAATCCAAGAGAGATGCAATAAAAAATTATGAAATTTCACAACTTATTTGGGTAAGAGTGATAAGTTAAGGCTGACACTGAGGCTATGAACCTACATGACTAGAAGCATGGTGGTGACCTTGAAAGTAATAAGGAAGTTAGGAATGAGCAGAACTTGGGGACTAAGGTAAAGAGTGCTGTTTTGGATATGTTGAATTTGAGGTACTATAGGACATCCAGTTCAACATGTCCAATAGGCAGTTGGTGGAGTGGGACTGAACCTCAGGAGAGAGACTATGGCTGAATATAGATTTGGGAATTATCTGCTTAAAGATGATAACTAAATCCATGACAACTTGTGAAACCATCAAGTTCTAGTGTACAGAGAGAAAAGAAAAGAGGATCTAGGTCAGAGATTTGGAGATTACTCATGGTTAGCTGAGGTGACATGGTTAAAGGATACTAAAGCACAACCATACACAAAAAAGCACTTTTTATTTTAAGATCTGGATGATTATTTCAATGTAATTAGTTTCCTTTCTAATATTATGCCTTTATTTTATTCATTTAGACAATTATTCTTTGGAGTCCAAAGACTTCACTAGACTGTCAAAGAGGTCTGTGATATGTAAAAAAATTACAAACCTAGGGGCAGCTAGGTGGCATAGTGGATAGAGTACTGGTTCTGGAGTCAGGAGGATCTGAGTTCAGATTCACCCTCAGATACTTGACATTTACTGGCTGTGTGGCCATGGGCAGGTCACTTAACCCTGATTGCCTCACCAAAATAATAATAATAATAATAATAATAATAATAATAATAATAATAATAAAACCTTGATTATCTGATTCTCTATTATGACTTTATTAGTCACCTCTGTGCAGGATACTTCCAAGTTGAAATTTCTACCCCCACCTTTTCCCCATAATTTAAATTCAATATTTCTGTATGCTAAATATCTCCATGAGGACCTCAGATTTCCTAATTCACCTAACAAGAAGAATGTATTCAGAGTCAGAGAACCTGGGTTTGAATTCCGATTCTAATTCTGAGTACCAATGTAATCTTAACCTTTTTGAACCTCTTTTTTCTCCTCTGTGTAATGAGGGTACCACATGTGTTAATTCTAGTCATCTATGCTCTAAATGTTGTTGTTCAGTTGTTACAGTCATATTAAACTCTCTGTGACCCTATTTGGGGTTTTCTTGGCAAAGTTACTGAAGTGGTTTGCCATTTCCTTCTCCAGTACATTTTTTCTAACAGATAAGGAACTGTGGCAAATAGGAGTTACATGACTTGTCCAGGATCACACAGCTAGTAAGCCCAGATTTGAACTCACAACGATGAGTCTTCCTGACTTTAGGCCTAGCACTTTATTTACTGTGCCACCTAGCTGCCCTAAGTACAAGGTATAAGGTCTATGCTCTAAATCTATGATCCTATGATCATTGTCTTCCCATGAAACCTAAAATTCTCTGTGATTTTTCTAATAAGCTGATGGCACTATAATCCTCCCAATTTATCAGGCTCAATAATTTGGAGGGTTTGTTTTTTGTTTTCTGTTTTGCTTTTTCCTCTTCTCTTCTCTCTCTCTCTCTCCCCAGCCAGTTCATGTTCTTTTTATTCTATATTTTCACTCTATTTTCATTCCATCTAGTCAAAGTTCCCCACCCTTTGGGAGTTACTGTATGTCTATTTTTTGACATTGGATTGCTTAAATAATCTATTTTTTAATTTTCTAATCTGAGTATTTTATATGTTCATAAATATTCATCCATGTCCTAAGTTATCAGTTTTGTTAGCATATTATTGGACAAAATAGTTTCCAATAATTTCCTTTATTTCCTCTACACTTGCTATGAATTTTGTTTTAATTTTTACATTGGCAATTTGACCTTCCTCTCCTTAAAAGATATCTTAGCTATTTTTTAATCTGTTTTATTCCCCTATCCACCCAGTTTTTCATTTTATTTAGTTGTTTTTTGTTTTGTTATGTTTTTATTTTTCAGGTTTGTTTTTTGCTATATGTGTTCAGAGTGCTGTAATGATTCAGGCTTCTCTGTCTCATGGTGGGTCAAAGTACTGCAGTCTTTTAAAAATGTAATTTTATTATTTTTTCAATTATCAAAACCCCATCTTATCTCCCTTCCACTCCAGTCCCTCACAATTATTTTTAAAAAACACCCCAAACCCTGCAATAGATATGCAGAGTCAAGTAAAATAAAGTCCTATATTGGCCAAATTTTAACAAAATATATCATTCTAAACCTTGATTCCATTAACTCACTGGACGTGGGTAGAATCATGTATCCACTAGAATCATGGCTAGTCATTGTGTTGATCAGCATTCTCAAATCTTTCAAAAGTGTCTGTTTTTGTAATGTTGCCATTATTATATAAATTCTCCTAATTCTGATCATTCTAATTTACTTCAATCTGCATAATTTCACTTTTCTTTGAAGGTTTCTCTGAAATCATCCTTTTTATCATTTCTTATGACATACTGGTATTTTATTCCATGTAAGCCATAATTTGTTTATCTAATTTTAATAGCTATCCCTTTAAGACACTGCAGTTTTTATATCTCTCCCAAATCATACTGGGTGATTACACAATGGCTCCTTGGCTCCCTGCTCTCTCTTAGAATGTCTGTGGTAAGAGATCTGTAAGCTTTTCACTTGACTAGAGCTTCCCTATCATAGTGCTGAGTTTCTCTGTTCATGAGTATCTCTGTTCAGATTGATGGCAGTCTTTTGGCCTGTTGACCTGCACTCAAGCTGGCTTCTCTGATAGAATTCCTGTCCCAATACCCACAGACTTCTGGCTCTTCCCCCCTCCCCCCAGTCCTGGGCTTGATGAAGGTGCTTGCTGTTTCTTTTTGGATTTCTTGATCACTATCTGATCTGGTGTCCTTTTTATATCTTTGCTGGAGTATATATGGATAATCTGGGTTCCTCTATGACCTTTCTTATCACCATTTTAACCAGAAGTCCCATATCCAGTGTTTTTTGACACTTTCCAGGAAGAAAATATTACTTACATAAACCCATGTAACTTCTGAGTAGTCTGTAAGGTTTTGGCCTTTTTATTTCTCAAACCCAGGATATGTTTTCTGATATATATATATATATATATTTCACTGTCTTTTTTCCTTTCCCACCTCTAAAGTAGGAAAGTATCAAAGTACTTGATATGAGTTGGTTTGGAGCAGTGGTGTCAGGCATAAATAGAAATAGATCTCTGCAGGACACATATCAACTTAGAAAACCACAAATTAGCATTATCTCTGTTATATTATTTTTATTTTGTTAAACATCTCCCAACTTTAGTCTAATTTGTCTCTCACTGGAGAGTTTTGCAATCTGCAAGTTTGATGCCTCTGAGGATCTTATCAAGTACTGCAAAGAATTTTTCTGACCCATTATTCTCTAAAATTTATACTGATACATGAACTGCCATTATCTAAAGATAATAATACAGTGATAAATAATAAAGATAATAATACAGTGATCTTTTTTATTTTTTTCCATCATGAGCACTGCAAAATTATATGAACAAACGCCCCATGAAATATTGTTGCTTTTGCATCCACAGTGAAAAAAACCTCTATAGCCATCTTTGCTTTTCAAGGATTTTTCAAGGAGTCCCCTACCTTTCATTCAGCTAAAACTTCCTTTTTTGTTTCTTGATTTCAATTATTATGACCCTATTAATATTGAGGTAATTAACTTATTTTCTTGCCCTTTCCAAAAGTAGTGGTACTGTTGCTTTGTTATTTCTTGAGTAAAAGGATGGCTTGAAGAATTCAAAAGGAGTTGGAGGGGTTGAAGAGCAGCTGGTAGATAGTGAGATAGTTTCTGACATTTTCTTGGTAGGGCTGGAAGTAATGAAATTCAGTCTAAGACAAGTTAGTTAAAAGAGGGCTGAGGTCCTTCACCATTTGATCAACATCCATATCTGCTTTGCTCTAGGATAAGCACCAAAACTGAGTAGATTTACATTTGCAAGTAGTGCATAGATATCACTTCTTGAAATCAAGTATGGTATTGAATATTGTGGCTAAGTCATAGTCTTAGTGAAATTTTCCTTTACTTGTGAGTGGTGAATAGCTTAGCTCTGCTACTTACTACATTGTCACTTAACTTTAGTCTCTCATCAATAACATAAAAAGGAAAGGTTGGACTACATGGCTTCCAAGAGCCCTTCCATCTCTAAAGCTATGACCCCATAATCTTCTGATCTTAAAAGCATATCAATTTACTCATCTTATGCAAATTGTCACATTTAGAGTTTTTAGAGATTGGAACTAGATCTGTGATTTCATTCCTATGGAATCAGGAAATTCTTTTAGTGCTTTTCTGAAATTTATAACCTTAAAGAATTGCCAGAACACTGAGAGTTAAAGTGACTTGCTGTGTGACTTGAGGGTCACACAATTAATATGTGTCAGAGGTGGGACCTGATGTCTTCATGGTTATCACAACTTTCTAATGCTATCAGTCCCCAACCTGCTCTAATACTACTTTCTCTGGCTTGAGTGCTTTGTTGTGCAAGGATCTCAGGGACAATTCAAGCTGGGAAAGTACAAACTCAACATATCCTAGGCAGTCTAATCTAAGACAAAGCCTGATTAGTGCCTTTGTGATGTAAGATTTGCTAGCTTTTGACCCCAGTTTTTGGCCTGGGTAATACAACTATAGACATGCCCCTGGCTAGAGTTCCAGTAGAAAGCCCTGTTAACTAGTTGGAAGGCTCTTCAGGTTCAGAGAAAACTACAGACTCACACTTGATCTGAGTTCTTTATCCTGGTTGCTCAGGCACAGTTGCCTGCCTGGGTCTGTGAGCTAAATCCACAACCCAAATGGAGGTCTATTACTACTCTTGTCTAGTCTCCTCCTTGACCTCTCCTTGCCCTCATACACAACTGCAAGCATTTCCAGGATCCAGATGCTGGGTCCAAGTGACACATCTACTCACTGGCTCCCATTCCTACTCTTTGCACAGCATACAGCTTTAGGCAGTTTAGATCTGAGAACTTGCCCTCTTTCTGGGTATACAGTCCTGAAAGCCTCAAGTTAGTCTCTGTGTTGGAATGCTCTGCATAATATTTCCTCACTGGATCCCTTCCTGGTGACCTCAGGCCTCTGGTTGTCTCTTTATGATGACCTGAGCTGTAACAAGTATTCAGTCTGGTCCTCTTCTCTGATATTTGTTGGAGTAGTTCTGGGAGTTAGCTAGATTGTTCTGTTTCTTCTCACCTGACCATCTTTGCTTGTTTCCTTCTCCACCATAAAAATATAAGAACAAAAAAAAATAAGGCTTTCACAAGTGAGTCTCTCTTCTCATCTTTATCATCAATTGAGTAAAAGGTGCAGAAAAAACAAGACCCTCTATGATTTTTCTTTGTTGTCTAAAAAAAGCCCATTATTAGTTAGTGAAAAAGCACAGCTTTCATGGCTATTCTCTAACAAGATGATTCTCAGGTATATGTTAAGATCAAGCAAGACTGCTCAATAAATGCAATCATAGAAATAACTCTGTTCAACTTCTTATTATTAATAACAAGCCAGGCATAAAACAAGTACTAAGCTATTTGTCATTGTCATGAAGAACACCCAGTGAAATCTTCCAGTGGGAGAGGGATTTCCCATAGAAACTTCAGTGCTCAAGATGTTCCTGGTTATGGACGATGTTGCACTGATTGCATTAAGTTCTAGAGCATTGTAAGGCATCTTTAATGAAATCTATAATTACTCAAAATAAATTGGCCTAACAATCAATAAGAGAAAAACTAAATGGATGGGAAAATGTACCAATGTAGACCATATGTATTCTTGGAGAATTCCAGGATGAATGGCCTATTTATGGAAAAGGTCTGACCATCGTATCCCTCTACTCCATCATTTAGACACCCTGGCCTACTTGCTGTAACTTTTTTTTTTGCTTTTGGATGGTCTGTTATTTACCTATGATGCCCTCTTTTCTCACCTAAAATTCTTAGAATCTCAAGTCTTTCAAGACTCTGCTCAAGGGCCACTTTCTACTTCAAGGCTTTCTGTTTTTCCCTGCTGCTATTGCTTCCAGATTACATATCTTGTATGTACCTACCTTATTTGCATATTGTCTCTGCCATTAGAATGTAAACTCTGTGAAGGCAGAGACAGGTTTTTGTTTGTTTGTATCTGCAGTCATTAATACAGTGCAAATCATGTAGATCTGTCAGTGATGATAAGGTGACCTATGTTTTTAATCAACCTGTTTCAGTTTGAATAACTTTTCTAGCTCTTTAACCAGAGATTGCTTCTTAAGGATAGAGAATCCATCCTTAAGAATCCATCCTTCCACAGTAGCCTAGGACACCTCTAAGCTCATTTCAGACCTCAGTAAATACTTTAAGAATTGAATAGAATAGAATGAGCAGTCACCAGACTGCTATTTTTTGAACTTTACTCAATCCCTTTGCCCTTTAAAAAAAGTCAGACAATAGGAAGTCTCAGGATTATAGGCTGTGTCCTAGTTATGGAACTTGTCCATTTAGTTGGAAGAGAAGAGGCATTTCTAGTATGTCACCAGAATGCAGAATAGAAGCATCCAAAGAAGAATAAATGAGAGAAACTAACTGCAAACTGAAGAAATCCCTTGATAAAAAGAATAACTTCATATTCATGTAAAGACTGAGGTAAATGTTTAACAAAGTCAAGCTGGTTCACCCATTCCCACATCCCATGCTATGAAGTGCAAAGGTCAGAACTGGTATCATTGTCTGACGTGGGAAGTTCATTACATTTCCTCCAAACTCCATGAAACACCAATTGTATTTTATATCTTAGAACTTGACTTTTACAGAAATATTCTCTTTCTTATAATAGCACAAGGTCACATGCTGCAAAAGCCTTTACAATTCACAAGGGATATTCCTGTGAGGAGCGACAGCTATCCCAGATCGAAAGCAGTGTTCCCAATGAAATTTTACTTGGCTTTTTTCCTTTCCCCATGACCCCTAAGTGTTCATTGTGAAGACTGTTTTTACTTTATGATAATTCAGAATAAGTTCAAACCTTTAACCATCTTTCTTGAAATCCATCTCTCTGCCTATTAACTTATGAAGGCAAGATACTAGGCTTGCTTACAGTCAGATGTTATTAAGCTGAGTCTCTACCTTGCAAGAGACTTCACCTCTCTAGACCTCAATATTTTTATGAGAGAAATGAACTAGTCAATATTCTGGCAATAAGAACAATAATTTCTGTTAATAGAATGCTTTTCTGTGCTACTGAAATAAAATGCCTCATGGCTAATGCCAAAAGTAGAGTTTGTGAAGGTAATTGTCCCACCAAGTAAAACCACATTTTGCCTCAGCATTATCCTCACATCTATGGATACCTGGCTATCTTCTGCCAAGTGTAAGGTGTGCTTCTCAGGGTAAATAGTTTGTGAAACTGAGGTTTTGTCATTAATGAACATGAAATAACATAGTGTACTGATGTTAAGCCTGAGATTATTACCATGGAGAAAAGAGTACAGACCATCTGTGATAAAACAAAATGGTTTAGACAGGAAGATTATGTGTTTCTGGGTGTTTATGCCAGGCACATGAGTTCTAGCTGGAAATGAGACTCTTAGGATTATTTTATTACAGTAGAATCAGAACGTTTAAATGAGTCTTTAGTACTCCTGGTCTAAGGATTTATTAGGAAAGCTAATGAAATGTTAGCTCCTAGTAGATTAGGGGGAAGAGAACTTTGTCCTGAGTAATTGGAGTAGTACTTTCCAGGTGCCCACCTCAGATTCCCTAGATGCTAGATCTTTTCTGTGCTCCATGGCCAGAGCCATAGTGATGCCCTATGCTATATTTATGCAGTTAGCCAATCAGACAAGCCATTCACACTTTAGATGTGTCAATGGGGTAGAGTTAAAAGGAAGTTAAATTAATTTTATTAATTTTTCTAATTGTATTTTTATTTTCATTTTTTAAAAAGTATTTTAAAAAAACTTTATATCACATTCATTTCTGGCAGAAAATGAAGCTCCCAATCTCTAATCTGAACTTTTCACTCCCCCTATAGACGTGGAGCTCAAGCTCCTTTTAGTGACTTTCTATATATATTTTTCTAGTATTGTTGTATGTTATTCCTTTGGTTATATTTATTTCACTTTTCATTAGTTAATTCAGATCTCCCCTAAGTTTTTCAAAATTCCTCATATTTGTGATTTCTTACTGCACAGTAATATTCTTTTCCATTCATATACCACAAACAATTTTCCCCAGACAATCCTTAAATGATGGATCTACTTTGTTTCTAGTTTTTTGCTACCATAAAGAGTGCTGCTGCTATGGGCATTTTGGTACATAGTTGACCTTTCTTTCTTTTCTTTCTTTGAGCTCACTGGAGGTAGAATCTGTACAATAATGGGCTTGTCAGGTCCAGAGGTCATGGACAATTTAATCACTTTTCTTACTTAATTTTAAACTGATATCCAATAAGTTTGGACAAATCCATACCTCCACCAAAAGTCTATTAGTGTTCCTTTCTTCCCACTGCCCCTAAAACACTTAATCTAAGGTGTTTGGTTATTTTTTAAACTTTGCTACTTTGCACATTGTGAGAGGAGAACTTACAGTTGTTTTAATGTAATTTTGCCATTGAGGATTTGGAACATTATAACATGTTCATTTTACTTGACCACTTATCTATTGGGTAATGATTTTTGGTGTCATATGTTTGTGTCAAATCCTTATAGTTTTAATATCACTGTTAGTATATTTGATACAATTTTTTTTCTCTTCACTGCTACTTATTCTTTCTTTGTTGTATTTATTCTTGTAAAAATTTAAAATTTTTTTCACATATTAAAACTGCTTATTTTGAGCATATTATAGTATACATGTGTGTTCAGTGTGTTTGTCTATATGTACATACATGCACATATACATGTGTGTTTATATAAATATATATGTGTATGTATGTTTATATAATTAGGTTCTGACCTATCGTAAATGTAGGAGAGAGAGAGAGAGAGAGAGAGAGAGAGAGAGAGAGAGAGAGTATTTAAGGTAGGTCAGAACTTAATTTCAATATATCTTCTTTCTACCTTTCCAGTGTTTCTTGTCTAAAATTGAGTCTTCTCCCAGAAGTTCATGTTTTTAGGTTTATCAAACACTGGGCAATTTTTATTTATTACTTCTGTTTTTTGGCTTATTTAGTTTGTTCCACTAATCTTCTTTTCCCTATTTTTTCAAAAACCAGAATCACATTGTTCTGATGACCACTGCTTTATGGTATAGCCTGAGGTTTCATATGGAGACTCATTATTTGGTTATTTTCTTGTTTTTTTGTAATATAGTAGTATTAGCAGTAGCAGTAGTAATATTTTCTTTTCTTAGTGCCCTAATATAATATTAAATTAATAAGGGTAAAGCAAAATTTTGAGAAATATTTGTATCTTAAACTTTCCTATTCAGGAGTCTCCAAAGTCAATAAATTTTTTTCAGCAATATGTTAAGCTTTACATTTTTCTTCATATTTATGTTTTAGTTGGATTTTAAGAATTAAAATAGAAATATTAATGTTTCTTATTATGATTATTTTATCAAAATTTTTTTTGCAATTCATCTAGATTTGCTTTTAAATTTTAATTGCCATGCCATTGGGTTCATACATATTTAATAATGTCATTTCCCTCTATTTCTGATGGTATCTTTAAGCATAGTTTTTTCCCTTATTGTTCTTAACATTATCAGGTTTTATATGGAATCAGAAACATAATTACTGTTTTTTAAGAGTAGTAAAAAGTATAATAAATTTTACTCCATCCCTTCATTTTTTTTTTTTGGTGAGGCAATTGGGGTTAAGTGACTTGCCCAGAGTCACACAGCTAGTAACTGTAAGTGTCCAGACCGCATTTGAACTCAGGTCGCCCTTACTCCAAGGCCAGTGCTCTATCCACTGCACCACCTAGCTGCCCCCATCCCTTCATTTTTAATCTATATGTCTAAATAGTATAAATGCAACTCATTATTTGTATATGTGTGTATCTTGAATTCCCTATTCCCTTCCTTTTTATGGAGGAATTTAATCTATTTTCATTTAAGTTTATAGTTATTAAATTTGTTTTTCCTTTCATTAAAAATACACACATATTTTAAGCAATAGACTCTTTGTTGTTGTTGTTTTGCTTATATTAATCTCATTCTTCTCTGCTTCCTATCTCTTCCTTCCTATTACTCTGCTTAATTCCAAATTCCTTGAGTTTACTTTTAGTCATTTTTCCTTGTTGTTTTTTCCTGACTTTCCCCCTTTGGGTTTTCTAAGCATAAATAATATCTTCAAATGAGAATACTTGTGTCTCTTTTTTGTTAATATTTATATCTTTGATAATATTTTGTCTTATTGCTACAGCTATAATGTACACTATTATGTTAGATAATAGAGGGAAAGGGAGGCATCTTTGCTTTGCACTGTTTGTTCCATGAAAGCTCCAGTGTTTTCTACTGCAAATAATGCTAGCACTTGGTCATAATAAAGGATTTTCAATTCCTATGAGTCACAACAAAAAATAGTGTTATATTTTATATAATATCTTTTATGTATCTCTTAAAATAAACAACTTTAAAATTTTTACTCATTTGTTAAATAATGTTATTAATTATTTTAAATATTTGCCTAATAGTGAAACATCCTTTCTTGATTTAGCGTAATTAAATATATATATATATATATATCTTGGGTTTCTTTGCATGGCTTTATTTTTGCATCAATATTCATTTTTAAGTTTGGACTATAGTCCTTTCTGTCTGCAAAATTCATTTGATGAAATTCTGAAGCTTGACTGTACATTCTCTATGAGTTAAAATTTTAGTTTCTTTTTGCTGGTGTTGTGTGAATTCTTTACTCTGTACTTTATGGTCTGCTTCCAATATTTCTGGGGAATGTTGTGAGTGATATTCTAAATATAGTTTTCAGTTTTGTTTACATATTGTTCCTCTGGAAGATCTAAGATTCTTAAATAATCTCTTAGCCTCTCTCTCATTTTCCATTTTTGCTTTTTAGAACTAATATGTTCACCCAGTCTTATTCTTTTCACTTTGCTTTATTTTCCTTCTGTATCTGCATTTTGGATTTTTCTTTCCTTTTCAGATGATATACAGTTTTGGAGAACATATCTGTCTTTTATTCTAAATTCTCTATTATTTTGTTGTCAGACTTTGTTGGTTTTTTTTTCCTCTAAAACCTCTGATTTTTTACTATGTTCTTTTGATTCTTTGACATTTCCACTTTTTTTTTATTGTTCTTCTGCAGTTGTACATTATCAATTTAGAGCATTTTGGAGAATTTTCTGTCCAACTTGGGTTTCTTTGCATGGGCTTTATTTTTGCATCAATATTCATTTTTAAGTTTGGACTATAGTCCTTTCTGTCTGCAAAATTCATTTGATGAAATTCTGAAGCTTGACTCTGTACATTCTCAATGAGTTAAAATTTTAGTTTCTTTCTGCTGGTGTTGTGTGAATTCTTTACTCTGTACTTTATGGTCTGCTTCCAATATTTCTGGGGAATGTTGTGAGTGATATTCTAAATATAGTTTTCAGTTTTGTTTACATATTGTTCCTCTGGAAGATCTAAGATTTTTAAATAATCTCTTAGCCTCTCTCTTATTTTCCATTTTTGCTTTTTAGAACTAATATGTTCTCCCAGTCTTATTCTTTTCACTTTGCTTTATTTTCCTTCTGTATCTGCATTTTGGATTTTTCTTTTCTTTTCAGATGACATACAGTTTTGGAGAACATATCTGTCTTTTATTCTAAATTCTCTATTATTTTGTTGTCAGACTTTGTTGGTTTTTTTTCCTCTAAAACCTCTGATTTTTTACTATGTTCTTTTGATTCTTTGACATTTCCACTTTTTTTTATTGTTCTTCTGCAGTTGTACCATTATCAATTTAGAGCATTTTGGAGAATTTTCTGTCCAATTTCACTTTTCTTAGAGGATTTTTACTCATTTTTCTTTGTTGCCAAGTACTCATTAATAGATATATCCTTCACCTTTGTTTTCTCTTCCTCAGTCACTTTCCCCCTCTTTATATCAGTCATTCTGATTGTTTTTCTGATACCCTTCATGAAAAAATGCGTTTTTCCTTAAGTAGGCTTTTATTTTCTCTGTTCTTTTAACTAGACTGTTTGATTCAGAAAATTTGCATATTTCCTCTTCGTTAAGACTGATGAAGTTTTAAGTTCTCTGTTGCCCTCAAGGGTTTAGGATGACTCAATGGGTGACTGCCACCTAGTGACTACTTAGGGTGCTGCTGATGTCCCTATTCCCTGACTTTTCCAATCCTGCTTGGTCTCCTCTCTGCTGCTGATTTTTTTTTTTCAGTACCTAAGATGACTCTGGGAGCTGGTCGCAAAGCTAAGGTAAAACTCTGGGAAGTTTTTACATTTGTTGATACATATGCATACACACACATACATACATACAGGCATGTGTGTGTGTGTGTGTGTGTGTTGGGGGGAGAGAGAGAGAGAGAGAGAGAGAGAGAGAGAGAGAGAGAGAGAGAGAGAGAGAGAGAATCTGTTTCCTGAAGAATTTCATGGAGAATTCTCTCCCTACTGTGTCATATAGTACCCATTTGATGAGGAGGAAGACTGGGAATAACCTGAAGAGATGAGACTGATGTGTATGCCCAAAGAATTCAGCAAATACCTTAGATTTTTTTTAACAGACACACAACATCCATATGAAAGAATTCTCCAAATCACTAATGACAAGATAAGTGAAAATCAAAACAGCCTTGAAGTTTCAACTAATACTCATCAAATCAGCAAAGATGACAAAAGATAGCAAAATAAGGTTTGAATGGATGGTGGAAAGACTGGCACACTGATATACTATTGGAAAAGCTGTAAATTGTTCCAACAATACTGGAAAAAAGATTTTGAGTTAAATAAAGAAAGTTCCTAAAATGTTCAGACTTAGAAATCTCACTGGTATATGGCATTCCATGGAGGTCAATAATAAAAAGAAAGGTTTATGTACACCCAGATATTTATGGCAACATTTTATGTGATAGCAAAGTACTGGAAATTAAATAAATGCCCATCAATTGAGCAATGGTGAAAGAGTGTGGTAAATGAAAATAATCAAATACTATTGAAATCTATATAAATACAATGAATATGAAAAATGGGAAGCATGGGAAGTCATTCATAAACTGATAAAAATGAAATAAGCTGAGCCAGGAAAACAATAGACACAATGACTAAAGTAATTTAAAAGGAAAGAACAATAACAAAATAAAAACTGATTTTCTCACAATTATAATGACTGAGCTTGGTTCCAAAAGAAGAGATATGAGAATGTACTTCTCTCCCTTCTTTGCAGAGGCACTGGGTATGCAACACTAGATTCAATGTCAGACCTTGTTGGTTTGTTGATTAGTGTTACTGAACTTTTTTTTCCCTTTTAAATAATTCTTTGTGATAACAGAAGGACATATTGGGAAAAGGAAAGGATGTAAAAACAAAAAAAAATATGATAAGGATAGTTCTTTAAATCAGGAAGGACAAAATAAAAATGAGTTATAGGGAGCTGCCATCCAAGATTCTTTTTTTGTTTGTTTGTTTTGTGGGGCAATGGGGGTTAAGTGACTTGCCCAGGGTCACACAGCTAGTAAGTGTCAAGTGTCTGAGGCCAGATTTGAACTCAGGGACTTCTGAATCCAGGGTCAGTGCTTTACCCACTGGGCCACCCAGCTGCCCCCATATCCAAGATTCTTAAAGTGATAGAGAGTACTTAGCTACCCTTGATTAATTGGTTACCTAGTTTAGATGAACTTCACCATAAGTACTAAAAGGATAGGCAAATGTTATTGATGGGTCAACTCAATGAGAGCTGAAAGATGGTAAAGATTAAGAATATTATTCTCCATTCAGCCACCAAAGTGATTTTCCTGAAGTACAGATCTGACAATCCCACCAACCCCCTCATTTAATAAACTCGTTATCCCCTCCAGGATCAAATACATCCTCATTTTGTGGTTCAAAGCCCTTGATAACCTAGACCCTCCCTTATTCCACCCACCTATCATTTGAGTCTTCTTATATCCTACTTGTGAAACTGGCCTTCTTTCTGTTTTAACAAGACATTACCTCTCTTAACTCCTAGAATTTCCTCTGTCTCCATTCCAGGTTTGGAATGCCTATAATGCCCTCCCTCCTCATCTCTGCCTCCCGACTTCTTTGGTTTCCTTTAACTTTCAATTATCAATCTTTTATAGGAAGTATTTCCTTTAATAAATGTTTATTGACTGACTGAATGTCATTTTATCAACTGTTGTTGTTGTTGTTGTTGTTGTTTGTTCTTTGCTCTCAAAGAGGACCATGGCATTGAGAGGTGATGTCATGGTTTGAAGTGAATTGCATTTAAGTGAGGGAGGGCTATGCAAAGTCACCAGCCTCACTCTCTCCTCCAAATCCATCTGGGTCCAGTGGCAAGATATACACGAGGCGGACTAGAGATGGGCTCAGGTGATTGAGGCAATCAGGCTTACATGACTTGCTCAGGGTCATACAGCTAGTAAGTGTCTGGATTTGAACTCAGGTCTTGACTCCAGGGCCAGTGCTCTTTCCACTGCGCCATCAGGCTGCCCACTTTGTCAACTATATGAAAGATGAAGTATTTGTGTGTATGCATGCATGCGTGTGTGTGTATGTGTGTGTGTTTGGGGGTGGGGGAAGATACTTAAAGCAAAGGGGACAAGTAGGGGGTTTTTGCAGTTGTCCAGTTAAGAGGCAGCCTGGAACTAGAGTGCTAGCTATATGAATATAGAGAAGAAAATAGATGTTGAAAATATTGTGGAAATTATAAAATTTTGATGATCCATATCATAGGGAGGGAGGGAAAGAGTGGGAGGAATCAAGGATGAAATTGATGTTGTCAGTCTCAGTGACTGGAAGAATTGTGGAACCCTTCCCAGAAATAGGGTTGTTTGGAAGACAGATGGGTTTGGGGGATGATGGTGGGGAAGGAAGTAAATTCTGTTTTGACCATGTAGAGTTTGGTATGCCTATGGAGTGTCCAGTTATATAGGACTACAACTCTGGAAAGATACTATTGATGGATATATGGATCTGAGAGTGATCTGTATATGGATGATACTTGATACTATGGGAAATAATGTGATCACTGAGAGTGTAGAAAAATGAAAGGAGAGAGCCTAAGGCAAAGCCTTGGGGTATACCCAGAGTGACTAAGTAGATCATAGATAATGATCTAATACAGGGGATTAAGAAAGGGATGTCAAATATATAGGAGAATCAAGAGAGATCAGTATGGCAAAAAACCCAGAGAAGAGATAGTACCCAGTAGGAGAAAGGGAATAGTATTAAAGTTGCAAAGATTTCCAAAAAGAACAAGCACAAAGAATTTGGATATGGAAATTAATAGTTCCTTGTTGACTTTGAAGAGAGATGTTTCAGTTGAGTGATAAGGTCAAAAGGCAGATTGCAAAGGCTTGAGAAATAGATAGGAGTGAAAATGGATGCAGCAAGTGTAGACAGCCTTTATCTAGGAGTTTATGAAAGGGAAGAGAGATAAAGGATGATATCCTTCATTGGCATGAAGAATAAAGGGGATCTGGGAATGCTTGCAGACAGCAAGGAAGGAACCAGTAGAGAGAGAGGTTAAATATTACCAAGAAAGAATGATTATTGGGATAGTCTACTGGAGAAGGTCAGATGTATAGCAATGTTATATGTGAAGGGAGTTGGTCTTGCATAGGAGATTTTGCAGAGTTCAGAGTATAGGCATATGAGTTGGTACTGATATTTTCTTGGTTGTCTTATTTCTAGAAGGGAGAAAGTCTCTGATTTTCTTGATTATTTGATATCTTCCCCCTTTTTCAAATATCTTAAGAATGTATGTAATTTAGGGGCAGCTATGTGACACAGTAGATAGAGCACTGGCCCTAGAGTCAGGAGGACCTCAGTTCAAATCCAGCCCCAGACACTTCACTTACTAGCTGTATGACCCTGGGCAAGTCACTTAACCCCAATTGCCTCACCAAAAACAAACAAAAAGAATGTATGTAATTGTATGTAATTTGTTTTGCTTGACTATACATATTTACTATAAGGATTTTGTTTTTCTTTTCTTTCAATAGGGTTGGATATGGTGGGAGGAATGGGGAATAAATTTCTGTTACTTTTTTGTTTTTTAAATAACGAGATGGGGGAAGGGGTGTGCTGGTAAATGTTTAACAATTGGCTCCACAAAAAAAAAATGCAACCATGGACACAGTTTTAAGTTTAATTTGCATTCTCCATTATTTTCTCAAGTCTAGACATTCAACAAAACAAATCAAGCTTTGATTTGTAGCATTTGCCAATTTCAAAAGTGTAAATAGTCATACTGAAAAGTTAACAATCAGCTCCCCAAAGCGGGTATGATCTAGATCCAGCAGAGAGAGGTATTGGGGAAGGAGTGAAGAATACTACAGATATGGGATGTTACATACATCTTCAGATGAGGTCACTATATTATTAGTTTTATTCAATTACTTTATTACAAGAGACTTCTCACAGAGTGGGGGATTACCTGTAAATGTTTGTAATGCACAATTAAAACACATCAATAAAACTTTAAAAAAATGATCTGCTAGTATGCTAACAAATTATGTCACTTCAACACAGCTCTCCTCTGTGGCTACTTTACCAGCTCCAAACTATTCTTGCAACATTCACTTTCTTTAGTGACATTTTGAAGTCCCCATGTAGTGAATGCATCAGGGACTATGATATTGTTGTTCAGTCATTTTCAGTCACATCCAACTCTCTGTAACCACGTTTGGGGTTTTCTTGGGAAAGTTACTGGAGTAATTTACCATTTCACTCTCCAGATCACTTTACAGATGAGGAAACTGAGGCAACCAGGGTTGAATAATTTGCCCATGGTCACATAGTGGGTAAATGTCTGAGGCCAGAATTGAATTCACATAGATGAGTCTTCCTGACTACAGGTCTAGCACTTTCTCTCTCTCTCTCTCTCTCTCTCTCTCTCTCTCTCTCTCTCTCTCTCTCTCTCTCTCGTTTTTGTTTTTTGGTGAGGCAATTGGGGTTAAGTGACTTGCCCAGGGTCTCGCAGCTAGTAAGTGTCAAGGGTCTGAGGCTGGATTGGAGCCCAGGTTCTCCTTAACCCAGGGCCAGTGCTCTTTCCGCTGCACCACCTAGCTGTGCCCTAGCACTCTTTCTAATGTGCCACCTAGTGGCCTAGGGACTGTGATATTACAGACAACTCTCTGGGTGTCTGTCTTTGCTGGAGAAAAAAGAGTAACCTATTAAAATTTTCATATATTTTATATTTTTCATCTGTTTCTTGTCCTGCTTTCATGTTCATCTTTAAATGCCTTTAGGATGATCTAGCTTTCTTAGGTCATTCATGAATCTTTTTATAAACTTGTTTTCCCCTCCATGGTATCTTTCTATTTTATTAGGCAATATTGCTTATAATCTTATACCATCCTCCTCTGTAAGATTTTACAAATGAGTTTATATTTGAAACTGATGTTGCCCAAGGCTACCATATCTCTCCATTTGGCAAAGAGATCAAGTGTTTGTGGGCTGGAATGGTTTCTAGGCTCCTTTATCTTTTTGTTTTGGCAACTGAGTTACACAGGTTGAACTTCTTTAGGAAATGGTGATATTCTATGCAGATACATGCTTTTGTTCATCTTTTGCATTTCCTATTTTCCAACATCGGCAGTTTATTTAATTGTTAGTTTGGAATTACCTCATGTACATGTCCTATCTTTTTATTTTTATTCTTTCTTCTACTTTGGCATTGATTCCAACCCCCTTCCTCCTAACAAGCCAATGGTTTAAATGCTTACACATGAGTAGCTGTACGCAGAAATGTGTTTCCTACTGTGGAAAAAGTTTCCAGTCTGTTAGATATAATGTTCATTTTTTGGGGGGGGGGCGGGGTGAGGCAATTGGTGTTAAGTGACTTGCCTGGAGTCACACAGCTGGTAAGTGTCAAGTGTCTGAGGCCAGATTTGAATTCGGATCCTCCTGAATTCAGAGCTGGTGCTTAATCTACTGCACCACCAATCCGCTCCATATAATGTTCATTTTTTAATGATGCTATTCAGTACTTACTGTCTATAGTGCTTCCTGACACTCTTTTTGTTTGTTTGTTTGTTTTTTGTTTTTGCAGGGCAATGGGGGTTGTGACTTGCCCAGGGTCACACAGCTAGCAAGTGTCAAGTGTCTGAGGCCGGATTTGAACTCAGGTACTCCTGAATCCAGGGCCGGTGCTTTATCCACTGTGCCATCTAGCTGCCCCCCTGACACTCTTTTTGAAGAAAATGTTTAGAAGGTAAATGAGTGAGGCCTTTGTACAGTCTGAATAACGGTGGCCTTATATTTCTTAACTTCTGAACCATCTACCTTTTGTCTTCCTTTCACTGAAGTCTCCAAAAACCTCTTGAGTTGTTTGGAGAATGCCACTGCCTCCTCATTCTCCACAAATGATGCTTGTATATGAACTGCAAACATCTTTGTGGTGGATATTTTTGCAAATGTGCTTCGAGCACTGCAAGAGGAGACGATGTTTTCCCAGGAGATAGTGTGGCTTTCTACCCTCAAATGAACGTTAATAGTAATTCTTGTTTGCTTTGCCCTTGCAAGGAGAACCAGGCAACCATCCTTCTATTTCCTTTTGTCTTCAGGTTTCGTTTACAGTGGGAAGGTCAAGATTCCATTTCTCAGTGGGTCATCAGACAAGCATCTCACCTTGAGAATATCAACAATTACTGATTCTAGATAGAATAAAATGGTGCATTTTATCTCTTTTTTCCCATTCGTTCCAGTCTGCTGCTGTCACTGCAGAAGTGAAGTGGGAGACATTTTGTATTTTTCTTTGTTTCTTGGACTGCTAAAGCCAAATAATTCCTCACCAAGTGACCAGCCTGCCAGTGACCCACCTTTCTGTCCTAAGCCAGCACTTTCAAAGCAGACATGATCTCTTGCTAGTACTGTACTCAAAGCTTTTCCAGATGATAGAGACTATTGCTGGGGCATATACTTTGTTGACAAAATCTGAAAGAACCCAGAGTCCAAGTCACAATGAGGCACTGGAGTAGGATGTTTCTGGAGGAAATTTAGTCTCGATAGGATGAAAAATGTCCTAACAATTAAGGATATCCAAGCATAGGATGGCCTACCTTGTGAAGCAATGGGTTTCCTCTGGTTGAATGTCTTTGATCCAAAGCTGAAGAACCCTTTTGTTGGTTCTTGAACTCCACATGCATATGTAGACCTATCACTTTCATCTCTGGGGTGCCATGTTTTTCAGTCTATAGTTTATCTTTCAGATTTTTTCCCTCTGTATTTTCTACTTGTAAAAAGTTTGGCATTGTGTCCAATGCTACATTCCTTGCCCACTTTCTTAGTGCTTTCTGCACTGGCTTCTGCTGGTCTCTTTAAACTCTAGTGGGGCAGATCAAAAGGACTCAAAATGGTGGAGGACTAGGATGCCTGGGGCAAAGAAAACCAACATAACCCACTAATGAAGTTACCTTCCACAGACCAATAAAAACCATACACCCAAATACTTTTGCTTTTGGTGACACAGATACTCAGCTTAGTGGAAACACTGATTGGAATTCTTCAGTCTACTGCTTAAACACATTCTTTCCTGCTCAATCCTTTGTGGAGACTGATACCAGCTGGTCTCTACTCTCCATGGAAAAGTTCTTCATATCCTTGAAGACAGTTTTTAAATCTCCCCCATTTCTTCTTCAGATGGAATAATTCAGGCTCCTTTGACCTTTCCTCTTTTTTCCAGTCCTTAAATCATCTTTGTTGTGTTTTACTAAGTATGCCTCATCTCCCTTAGGTTGTAGAATCCAGAATTGGAAACAGCTTCCTGTAAGGATCTGGCCAAAGCTGTATTAAAAAGAGAAAATAGCTCTTAGCTATCTATACATTTCAGCACCAAGTTAGCATTTAAAACTAAGGTGCCTCAAGAATCTACTTGTTACTCACTATGGCCCTGTGATTTTTTTCCAATTCTATTAAAAGCCACAAACATTTTAAAGTTCCTACTGTGTGCAAGGGACTATATTTGAGGAAGCTGGAAGTTCAATGGATAGGATTCTGGGCTTGGAGTCAGGAAGACTCAAGTTCAAATCTGACCTGAGACACTTAGCTATTTGACTTTGGATAAGTCATTTAACCTCTGTTTGCCTTGGTTTCTTCAGCTGTAAAATGAAGATAACACCTACCTCACATGGTTATAGAGGATCAGTAAGAAAAAAAAACTGTAAAAAGTTTAGCACAGTGTTTGACTCATAGTACCCATATATAAATGCTTATTCCATTCCCTTAGGTACTATGGTACAAAGAAAGAAACAGAGAGAGAAAGAGGGAGAGGAAGAGGGAGAGGGAGGAAGAGCAAGATATCTTCAAAGAGGTTGTCATTTTACTGGGATACTGGGAATGGGAAGATTTGATATGGACAAAGATAAGTATAATTTGAGGTAACAAATGGGAGTACAGAAAAGATCTAAATATAACCTAGGGATATTCGAGGAGTAAAACTTTTTAACTTGGGTGTTGACTAGGGTCAGGAAAGACTTCTCAGAGAAGGTATGGGTATGAGGTAAGGAGTTGCCTGTGTAGATACATAAACTTGCAAGCAACCAACAAATCAATTGATTAGCAATTAGCAAGAACTTATTTAATGCTCAATACATACTAGGAAGAAAACAGGTGAATATATACAAACACACACACACACACACACACACACAAAGTAGATACAAGATAAACTTAGAGACAAAGATTGTTGTTGTTGTTGTTGTTTGTCTTTCATTTTCAAAAAGGACCAGGGCACTGGGGTGATGTTACGGCTTGCAGTGGATTAGATTTAAATGAGGCAGGACTGTGCATGGTCACCAACCTCACTCTCTCCACCAGAACCATCTGGGTCAATTGGCAAGATCTGTACCAGGATGACTGGAAATGGTCCCAGATGTCTTAAGGCAATTGGACTTAAGTGACTTACCCAGGGTCACACAGCTAAGAAGTGTCCAAGGTCAGATTTTAACTTGGTTCTTCCCAACTTCAGGGCCAGTGTTCTATCCACTGTGCCACCAAGCTGCTCAAAGAGAGAAAGATATTAGCAGATAGAGAGATCTGCAGTACCCCCTCCGAAAAAGTGGCACTTAAAATAAGTATTAAAGACAGTCAATGTCTCTCAGAATTGGAAGTCAAGTGGAAGAACATTCCAGATATGGTACAAAAGAGTACAAAGGCCTAGAAATGGGAAATGGGGTACCAACTGCAAGTAGGTCAGTATGGCTAGATTTTAAAGTGAATGGAGGGCAATAATGTGCAAGAACACTAGAAAGGTATGTAGGGGTCAAATTTAATATGGGGAGAGTTAATTGGGTGGTTTGCTATAATAATGGGGTTCAGAAAATAAGGAACCTCTAGGTCCAAAGTTTCCTCTCTTCCAAACTGCCTTTTTTAGTTATTTCTCCCAGGCTAATAAGAAAGGAGATTAACAGCCTCTTTTTCACAAACAAATCAGGTTTTATTAATAGGAATAAAATATATAACAAAGGTGAAGTTAATAAAGCCATGGACAAGGGAATAGGGGAAGAGCAAAATGGATAAGCTCCCTGGCTCTAGCAAAGACTGACTCAATCCCCAAACTTTCTTCCAGCTCAGCTAATTTGAAGAGCTGACCTCATTTCTATTAACTCACCACCTGGGGTCTGTGGTTTCTATGGGAGTCAACTGTGCAGTCCCTCTCCAGTCTGCTCTCAGAAGCTCACCAACAGGAAAGAGAGAGCTCCATGCCTCAGCGTTCTCTTTTTGACCTTTTCTTTCCCTCCCCCAAAAGGGAGGTCCTTCAAGTTGCATGGCTGAGATTGGGCCCCCTGCTGACATCAGCAGTATACGTCACTCAGGGCAGGCCATGTGTGGCCTATATCTAATCATCCCAAGTATCTACTTAGTCCTTTTCTCAAACAATACTAAATCAATCAGGTGGGACCACTGGGTGTGTGCCAAATTCCATTATTTTATCACAGGTAGGAAGGGACAGGTGGTGAAGACCTTTAAATGTCAAATAGAGAAGTTTCTATTTTATCCAATAAGTGAATGGAAGCCACTGGCATTCATTAAGTGGGAGGGTGACATGATTACTCCCTCTGCTTTAGGAAGATCACTGTATCACCTGTGAAAAGGATGGTTGGGAATGGGGAGAGACTTGAGTCAAGGAGACCAGCTAGGAGGCTATTACAATATCCAGGTGAGAAGAAATGAACTAGAGTGATAGTTATGTAGGAGGAGAGACAAGAGCATATTGTGAAGGTAGAAAAGATAAACTCTGGCAAAAGATTGGATAGGTGCATGGTAAGAGTGAGGAGTTAAGGATAACATTGAGGTTGCAAACCTGGGTGACTGGAAGGATAGTGGCATAATTAATAGAATTAGGAGAGTTGGGAGGAGGGTAGGATTTTGAGCTCTGTCTTGGTCGTGTTTGAGCAGGACTGGCATGTTCACAGATGTGCTTAAGAAAGACTATTTTAGAAACTGCACATTGCTTGTCTTTTCCCACCCTGTACAGCTTATTCATCTTCTCCCGGAAGATTACAAACTCTAGTATATAGAAGCAGTGTTGGCAATAAGGTCTAGGCTCCTTGGATGATTTTGAATCCTTCTCCTAAAAGGTGATGATTATACTTGTTTATTATACTCAATGGCCTTTATAATATTAAGGAACACACCATCCATTTCCAAAGCCAGATCACATATGAAAATGTGGGTTCAGAACTAATCCTTTTAGTACTCTATACATAGTCAATCCTCAACTTCTAAAGGGGCCGACTTTCCCAGAAAGTAGCAGGAAAATAAAAAAAAATTGGAATGTTGATACATTGAACCTGTGGGAAATAGGCAGGTAGGTTCCTGGGACCAACAAAACTGTGATCTTTCACTAGTGATTGCTGAAAATATAGTTTTCTGCATACAATTCTTTATAACAAAATGTTAATTCAGATATTATGCACTTTTCCTAACACAGTAACCATGAAATAACCCATAAAATGTGAGGGAGAATAGAGACAATACAAGAGGGCACAGGGAGTGGCAGAGGCTGTGATGTCAGAAGAACCATCTTTGTGCCTTTTTCCTTTCCTGGCATACTATCCCTCCTCACCTCTTCCTTTTGAAAACCTAATTTTCTTTTTATCTATCATCTATCTATTTATTTATCTATCTATTCATTCATTCATTTATTTATTCATTTATTTATTTATTCATTTATTTATTTATTTATTTATTTATTTATTTATTTATTTATTTATTTATTTATTTATTTATTTATTTATTTATTTATTTATTTATTTATTTATTTATTTTAGTGAGGCAATTGGGGTTAAGTGACTTGCCCAGGGTCACACCGCTAATAAGTGTTAAGTGTCTGAGGCCCGATTTGAACTCAGGTACTCCTGACTCCAGGGCCGGTGCTCTATCTACTGCACCACCTAGTTGCCCCAAACCTAATTTCCTTTAATACCTAACTGAAGCATTGCCTTCTGTTGGTGACCTTTCCTGGTTCCCAATGATAGTACTGCCTTCTTCTGCAAGGTTATTTTGTATATGTCTTATTTATATACATCCAGATGGATTTATGAACTCTCCATAAGGAATATAAGCTCCTTGAGATGTAAGACTGCTTGATTATTTTCATATTACCAGTGCTTAGTCCAATGCCTAACACAACATATTATTGGCCTTTTTCCCACCCTGGTCTATAGGGACTGGGTTAGGGATGGAATCTGTTATTTCATTAGTAGAAAAACCTCCTGGGTCAGGAAATCCCCTCTACCAAGGCAGGTCAGCACTTTCTTCAGAACTTATAATCTTATAGAGTTGCCTAGAACACTGAGAAATTAAATTACTTTCTCAGGGCCACCAAGTTCAAATATCTCAGAGAAGTGCCATGAACTCAAGTAGCCTAGTTCTCTATCTACTATGCTACATTGCCTCTGGCACATAGTACATTTTAAATAAATATTTGCTTATTTTATTAATTGATGATAAAGGGAAATGAAGATCACCCTTAGAACATTGGGAAACTTGTGAGAAGGCACGGACAAATGTCCCCCAGGATGTGTAGACACATGTGGGCTGCTACCTGCTTTGTTGGGGGAAAGAAAAATTAAGTTCATAGATGCATCTGAGTGTTCAACAATGCCTTAGATATACCTGTTGTTTGTGTTTTCTTCTTCAAAACCCAAATATGTTTTCTGTGTTCTTCTAGTCCTCTTTTCTCAGATAGAACAGTTAGTTGTCCATGGTGTAAAGGTTCAGAATATAAGATAGATATATTCACCACTTTCCCTACTTCCCCTCCCCCTCCCCCAGTCCTCATACTTTTGATTTAATGGATTTTGGCAGAAGTTCTGTTGTCTGACTGAAGGAGACTTGCTCAATTCAGAGGCTAGTATAAGAACTTCATATAAAGGTTAGAGCAACACCTTCCCTTCATCACCAGTAGCTTTATCTAGAAAATTTCTTGCTTATCTGCTCACTGCTCAACTTTATGCTGAATACGCAAGGAATAAAGAGCTGAGAAACAAATATGTTCTATTGGTATTGCTCTAATTTGTATTAGACCAGAGGTTCTCAAATTTTCTCAGTTTATGGTTCCCTTAGTGAATCAGTAATTTTTTCATGGCACCCCTAGCCCAAAAGAAATACCAAACAGTTCCATTTACAAAGAAGTTAGGTCCAAACAACTTAGTTAAGTATTTATGTACTAATGGCTTAGTATTTTCCAAAAAAAAAAAAAAAGAATTAAAAGAAAAAGTAATCTTTGTATTTCATTCCCAAATAACTACAATTAGTTACTAATGCACTATGTGTGCCTGTTGGACCTTGTACAACTTCTTAAACCTTGGAATCAGATCGAACACTGCCACCTTCATATCCTGGTACACCATTAATTATCATAAGGTACTTGCTTTTTTTTTTATCACAGCAACCACCAAAAAACTAGCTTTACAAAGATATGGTATTGAAAATGAGAGTGTTCAAGAAATTACTGGCACAGTCTAAATTACAAGTAAACAAAAACATATCTCAAGCATCAAGAACATCACTGAAAAGAATGTAGAGAGATCCAATGTTGAAATTGGGAACTACCTTGGGCTAGAAGTCACATGGTGTTTAGCAGATGCTAAGTATCACTGTGTTTCCTTTAAAGATTTAAAATATTATACTGTACCAGTATGAGTTTGCTGTGGCAGCCTGGGGTGCTGCATACAACATTTAGAAACCATGGTATTAGACTAGAGTTGGTGAAGTTAGTTGTGAAAAGTAATTAGGTTTGGTTTGGTTTTTGTTGTTGTTGTTGGGTTTTGTTGTGTGTGATTTATTTGATAATCAAGGTAAACTTTATGTAAGAATTTCAAGTAATTCTTAGCATAAAAATTAGGGCCAATTTCATCTTTAGTTTCAGATAACTTTGGGCAAATTCCTTAGCCTCTCTGTTTGTTTTTGTATGTTTTTTAGAATGGAGAGTGGTCATTTTTTCCCCCTACTTACCTCACAAGGAATTCTGTGAAGATAAATGTTATTACATCTAATGGGCTTTGAATATCTTTGTCATTATACTATATTGCATCTTGGAATTCACAAATCTAGAATTTCAGAGAGAGTACCCATCCTTCTTACTACCAGAGTAATATACTCTGGTCTGGGACCTACAAGGGGCATTTCAGATAGGTTACAGAGGCTCACCCATGAGGTGATCCTCTCAGGATAGGAATTCTGTATTTTACTTTCTAGTAGCCTCCCTGTGTAACCCATTAGGGATTTATCCTCTATTGCTTTATTTGGAAGGCTATTTATATTTTAAACCTGGGTGTGATCTTAGACCAATCACTTAATCTCCTAGAGCCTTTATTTCTTCATCTGTATAAAAAAAAGGATTATGCATTCAGCCTCTGACATCCCCTCTACCTTCAGTCTATGATCCTCTCAGCAGAAAGAACTCATAATCAATATGGTAAACATTTGAATTTTGATCTCTTGGACAGTTGTGTGTGTGTGTGAACTAATATATTCTGCCAAAAGGAAGGTAAGCTGCATTTCATGTCGTTCATGTGCTCTGAGTTCTAGTAAAATCAGACTGCTTTCTATTCCCTAGTTGTATCATGGCGTTTTGTATCTACTTCTATGATTTGGGGCACCATTTACATGCAATATACTCTCTTTGTGTCCCTGACTATTAAAATCCTAATTTTTTTCCTGCAAGGCCCAGCTCCTCTATCAATATTCTCCCCTACTCCTCTTCCCACTGCCCATTATAAGTGATTTTTTTTCATCTTGGAATCCTTTAATCTTTTCTACTCCTCTTGTTTGGCTCTCTCCTATACATTAGTCATTTTTACAAACTGTATTATAGCTCTTTACTGTGATTTTCTTCTTTCCTTTATTCTAGATAAACACACATACTAGATTGTAAACTCCTTGAGGTCAGGGGCTATCTTGTTTCATCTTTGTCTTTCTGGTTCCTAGCACAGTGTTCTGCACATAGCAGGTACTTTGCTGAATTGGAGTTGGATTTTATTACTCTTTACATTGCCCTGATAAATGTTAAAGTTAAACAAATTGCCTCGATTCTCAAGGAGAGCCAAGAGTAGAAATGGTCGCTTTGGAGCATTTCATCTAGAATACTAGTGAGGTCTCTAGGCCAACTCGTCTCTTTCGAAATGTGAGCCAGTAATACCACTATTAGGTCTGTATCCCAAAGGGATAATAAAAAGGGGAAAAGGACCCACATGTACAAAAATATTTATAGCAGCTCTCTTTGTGGTGGCAAAGAATTGGAAATTGAAGGGATGCCCATCAATTGGGGAATGGCCTGACAAGTTGTGATATATGAATGTAATTCAATACTATTGTCCTATAAGAAATGATGAGCAGGCAAATTTCAGAAAAAATGTGGAAAGACTTAAATGGACCAATGCTGGGTGAAGTGAGCAGAACCAGGAGAAATTTGTACACAGTGACATCAACATTGTGTGATGATCAACTGTGATAGTTAGCTCTTCTCAGCATTACAGTGATCCAAGACAATTCCAAAGGACTCATGATGGAAACTGGAAAATGCTCTCCACATGCAGAAAAAAGAACTGTGGAATCTGAATGCAGATTGAACCATACTGTTTCTACTTTTTTTGTTTTTCTATTTTTCTTTTTTTGAGGTTTTTCCTTTTTGTTCTGATTATTATTTCACAGCATGACTAATACAGAAACATGTTTAATGTAATTGTACATATATAACTTATGTCATATTGCTTTCTATCTCAGGGAAAGGGAAGGGGAGGGAGGGAGGGAGGGAGAAAAACTTGGAACTCAAAATCTTATAAAAACAAATGTTGAAAACTATCTTTACATGTAACTGGAAAATAATAAAATACATTTAAGATTAAAAAATGTGATCCCCAAAACATACATGTAGAGAAATATGAGATGGTTGTCATAAAGTTGACACTTATTCAACTACTAAATTATTTTTAATAGTCTTTAACACACTCAGCTTATTTCACAAGAAAAAATAGTAATGTTACCAATAAATGCAGTAAATAACAAATACAAGCAATCACTGCTTTGTTCAGTGTTAAAGGCAATCACAATATGTGCTGAGGCACATTCAAGTCACTCTTATGTGCTTCTAATAGGACGTTGTGAAATATACAATATGGGCAAATGTTAGTGGCCATCTTTGTTAACAAGATTTATTTTTTGGCAGTTATGTACTTCCTCCAAATTAATAGGCTGGATTTACTATTAAAGACTGGGTGCTTTTGAAAATAAATATTTCTGAATCTTACCTGAACCTTCCTAGCTGCAAAGGCAAATGACCACAGATCTGAGATATTGAAGTGACTTTCAAGAAGATCTAAACATATAACCCCTTCTTTTGACAGATTAGGAAACTGAGGCCTGAAGGTATAAGAGGCTTCCTCATACTTACATGGGTAGTAAATAGCAGAAGTTGGATTTAAATATAGGTTCTCTATCTCCAAATTCATTGTATTTTCCAGTACACTATATTGACTATCATAGGAGAGTTCAGGAATTGGTATTTGATTGAATGGGAACCCAGCGTTGATTTGGTAGTCCTATTATGGTGCTTTATTCACACAGAGCTTATTGTTTTTTTCTCACAGACTTTTCACAATCATATAACATTCTTTTGTTCTCTTTATAAGAATTTATCACTGTGGTCATCAAGATAAGAGAAAATAATCAGTCTGGCCATTTTCACCTTGGATAAATATGTTAGTTACTAATGTCCTTTAAAAAAAGAGGGATATCATGAAAGAGTTCCATCTTCAGTACTCTGACATTCAATGCCTCAAATTCCATTTTATCTTGACTACAGGGAGAGACTACCTTCTCTTAAGAGGGGGAAAATCAACAGCTTTCCAAAGAACATTGGACCTTTAAAAAAGAAGGATGTATGTGTGTCTTCCAGCTATAAGAGGACTTGATAGGAGTCTCTGCACCTGGTCTTATCAACTGTACTCTGGCAGCATCAAGGCTGAGGGGATGCATTGTAAGAACTCAGGCCTGGAGGAACACACTGGCCTTGTTTAAAAGCAGCAGGGTGAACCATACACACACACACACACACACACACACACACACACACACACACACACACACACACACACACACACATACACACACACACACATACTTTTGTTAAAAAGGCAACGATGCTTTCAAATTCACTGCAGAGCTGGGGGAAAGAAATTTACAAAGACAACAGGGTGAATACAAAAAATGCAATTATCTTTTATTCATTCATATTCCATTTGGTAAGAGAAAAATTATATGCTGTTAGTCTTGGTACCCTTTAAAAAACATTGAGAAATCAATCAATCAAATAAATTAGGTACTTTGGAATTTTACATCTGATGCCAAGGACACTCCACAGGGATTGCTTATGCATTCAGATTTGGGCTATTGTGTTTTGTTTTTTTTGGTGGGGAGGGGTCTAAAATATATTGCATTAAAGAAAAACATTTTGAAATAATTTACGGAACTAAAATATTGTAAGCACTGTTGACAGAGACTTAAAAACAATACAGGCAGGGGCTTTATTTGAAAAGGGAAAAAAGAAAAACAAAACTTGGCTCCATTAAATTCCATAAGCAGTGTCAGCACTTGGCTTTTCAAACTAAACTTCAAATATAGTGAAATCTTCCAAAACCCATTGGTGGCCTTGGTGTACAGTATGTGGAGAGTCTTTGGCAAATGCACTCCAGTTTTTGATCCATATTGTTTGGAAGAGAAAGGGAGGAATTCATTAAGTGAAGTCAATCACTCCTCCCAAGGCAGTTCTCAAATGCCTGGCAATGCTCTAGCTGGTTCTCCTCTGAATCCCAGGGCATATGTATCATCAGCTCAGCTTCTAATGCCACATTCTGTGCCTGTGTGTTCATGTATGCATGTGTGAGTGAGTGAGTGAATGAGTGAGTGTGTGTATGAATATGAGTATAAGTGGGGAGAGGAGCTGGAGAAAAGTAGGAGGGAGAGAGCCTTGCCAAAGAGAGATCCTTCCATTTGAATACCGATTGTCATGAGTAGACATCTGCATTCTTTATGTCTAATTGTGTATTTCTCTTGCCATATCCATTAGACTGTGAGCCCCCTGAGTGCAGCAACTGTCTTTTTGCCTCTTTTTGTGTGCCCAGAACTTAGCAATTGTCTGTCACATAGTAAGCATGTAATAATTGCTTATTGACCAAATTACTATTTGTCTATTTTGACTTACACACAGTTAACCCTACTATTATTGATTTTTACCACCCAAAGATCTTGATTAACTGACATGTTCCTGCTCTTCCAACATGAGAACCCTGAGGCTGTACAAGTTGTGGAAGTGTCTTATAAACCATCAAAGGAACTTCCAATGTTGTTTTGTAGGATTTTGGTATGAAGTATCTTGGCTTTTTCATTTTTTGGAAATCGATAATACAAATATTGTATATATGTTTTCTTTTTATTTTTTGGTCTGAACCTATGATTTCATTGGTGAAAGGAACTCCGTATGTTTAAATATTCTCTATGCAGTGGACAACTCCTCTGTCTTAATCAGGGTTTTTTGATCTTTTTTGTGTATCATGGACCATTTGGGGGGTCCAGTGAAGTCTACAGGCTCCTTCTCAGAATAATGTTGTAAAATACATGAAATAAAATACAAAAGATTTACAAAGAAAATCAATAATGTTTCAATAGTTATCTCTCATCTCTGTGTATATGTATTTAAAGTTCAAAAACCTCAGGCTAAGTCCCCTTTATCTGAGAAAGTTCCCTGGTACTGAGAAGTTCAATGATGTGCCATGATAGTAAGGACAGGATATATCAGAGGCAGAACATGAACCAAGGCTTCCCTGACTCCAAAGCTAGAGCCCTGTAATTTCTCCATGTTACCTCAGTTACTAAGTATCATTAATTAAACCCAACACCCCATTTCCCAGTTTTTTCAGAGAGCAGAGTTGGCTATTTATGATATAGCAAATGTGAGTTTATCCATGTTTCAATTGCTCACTGATGTCATCTGAACGTCAGTATCATCATACTTGGCAAATGTCACATGATGGTTTGAAGGTAGTAAGGACAAAATGCTGGGACTTGGAATTAGGATATTAATGCTAATTACATTTTTTAGATGTTCAGGCATCTTTCATTTAATGATCTCAAAAATTTTCACAATTATCTTCAGGTAGACAATAGATTGAATTTTTTAGTTCAATGGGGAAAGGCCACATCTAGTCCATCCTGTCTTGAGTATATTCTAAAAGAAGACTCAAACCATTTAGGGGACAATCTGAGCCAAGAACTGGGTGGCAAAAGAAACATAAGGGGAAGTATATTGAAAGAAGATGAAAGAATGAAGAGGAAAATGGGAGTGGTTCAAAGCTGGGTAAAATAATACAAAGTAATTTCAGGGAGAGGGTGGAGAACTGGTTAAAGGGTTAAGGGAAAGACTTTAGCTAAACTTTGAAAAGGTTATTGGATTCAACTGGTAACCTGGAATTTAAAAGTCAAATTTCATATAAGTGTTGGGATTGGAAGCCAGATTGAATGAGACTGACAAGTTGAATGAAAGGTTAGTGAGGAAATGGAAACTTGAGTCTAGAAAACTCTTTCTAGGAGTTTGTCTATAAAAGAAAGAAGAGAAATTAGATGCTAACTTGAGGGACTAGCATATTCAGGTAAAAGTTTTCTTAAAGATGAGAGAGACCTGGGACATGTTTGTAGTTGGTAGGCAAGGAGCCACTGGGTAAGGACAGATTGAAGGTATGGGAAAAAAGAGCATATGGTAGGGGGCCAATCACCCAGAGGAAACAAAAGGGGAAGAGATCAATAAAGAGGTTGGCTTTGGCAACTCCTCTATCAGAAAGTGAAGCAAAGGAAGATAGAATAAGAGATGTTAGAAAGAGGTTTTGAGTCAATCAGTCAATAAGCATTCTTTAAGTGCCTACTATTTTCCAGTCACTGTGATAAGCACTGGGAATACAAAGAAAGGTGGGGGGGGGGGGGGAAAGAGTCCCTGCTGTCAAGGAGCTCAGAGTCAAATCTATAGAGATGATATGCAAACAAGTATGTTCAAACAAGATATATACAGATTAAATTGGAGAAGGAAGACATTAATACTAAGGAAGATATGACAAAGCTTCCTGTAAAAGGTGGGGGATTTTGTCTTGGACTTAAAGGGAGCCAATATGTTCAGGAAATGTAGATAAGGAGGGACAGAATTTCAAATTTGGGGGCTGAGAGGATGAGACAGTCACTGGAAATGCCCAGAATCAGGAGATGGAGTGTTTTGTTCTAGAAAAAGCAGAGTAGTGTACTGGGGAAGAAGATGTAGCTCATGACAGATGACCTCTATTTTTTTTAGTAAAATAGAAAGTGAAATCCTCTGCTGAGACAGAGAGGGAAGGAGATGGTATAGGGGTCAAAGGAGAGAGGAGAAAGTTTGGAATAGCCACTGTGTAAAATGTGTTAGAGAATTACTCAAGAAAGAAACTTTCCCCTTAAACCTGATTCCTTTCCCACTTGACAAATTCGATTTGCCCCATTAAATTTACCAAATTTACCACATTCAAAACATTGCTCTTATCTGACCTTTCCTACTCACATAATACTCATGTTTAATCTGTTACTCTCTGACAATTCTGCCTCTACAATAACACCCATATATCTCTCTTCTCCTCTTTATTTTCATTGTCATCACCCTAATACACACCTTTATTCCTACCTTTCCATATTATTGCAATAGCCTTCTCCTAAATCTTCTCTATTTCATGGTCTCCTCCTTTCAATCTATCCTTCATCCAGCTGTGAAAGTAATCCCATTTATTTGGAAATATGGATATCTTACTCAAGAACTCAAAGATTATCACTAGTTCCTTATTGCTGTGATATTAAAGACAAGTTCAAACTTCTAGTATCCAAAGCCCTCACAAGTCTGGTAACACTCTACCTTTCCAACCTTACGTTTTTTTGTTTTTTTTTTTGGGGGGGGAGGCAATTGGAGTTAAGTGACTTGCCCAGGGTCACACAGCTAGTAAATGTCAAGTGTCTGAGGTCAGATTTAAACTCAGGTACTCTTGAATCCAGGGCCGATGCTTTATCCACTGTGCCACCTAGCTGCCCCTCCAACCTTACTTTTAATTACTCCCAACCAGGTTCTTCATATTCCAGCAAAACTAGCATCTCTTTTGACTCTTGAATGATCCCTAAGCTTTCACATCCTCATGATTTTTGCTTGTGACTTCAAATTTGCAATGTCCCCATTTCTTTGCCAGCTAAGTTTTACCCATTCTTTACAAACTAAGTCTGATGTTATCCTCTATGCAACATTTCCCTTGATCACCCTTTCTGAAATGAATTTCCCCTCTCAGACAACAGATAACACTTTATTTCTAGTTACTTTTGTTTATTTCTTATCCCTCTCCTAGACTGTCAAGCTATCAGGAAAGTAATGTTTTCTCACCTAAATTTTTATGTCTTCTTCCTATCTCCATCCTTACTAAAAGGATCTTCACATCGTAGGCCCTAAGAACATGTTTTTCCTAAATTATCCCCACTCTTGGAGTGGTATCTTAATGCTTTGGCTGGTGTTTTATTTATCCTCTGAGGCACAGAGATTTGGGGGGGGTGTTTGAGGTGCACATGTGAACATGTCTAGTAATTAGTTGTATTTGGCATATTGTTAGAAATAAGAAAATGAGAATAGTTAATATTTACATACCACCTTTCAAGTTGGTAAAGTTTCTATTATCTGTACAGATGGGGAAACTAATGCTAAGTTTAAGTAACTTATCTATGATCAAACAGATAGTGTCTGAGATGAAGTTTAAATCTCAGACTTCTGGGGCAGCTAGGTGGCACAGTGGATAAAGCACTGGCCCTGGATTCCGGAGGACCTGAGTTCAAATCCAGTCTCAGATACTTGACACTTACTAGCTGTGTGACCCTGGGAAAGTCACAACCCTCATTGCCCCACCAAAAAAAAAAATCTCAGGCTTCTTCACTCCAAATTTAGCACCCTATCTATACACTACACTAGGCTGTCAGAAACTATGTGGAGGCACTAGGCAATGGAACTTCTCTAGATTAGATCTCAAACTCTGAGAATTAAGGGAGAGTTCTCATACAAGGGGTGGCTTTGGTGGTCCAAGATAAAGAGTTAAGTGTACTGGAAAGGACAAATTTAGTATTGGGCTATTCTAGAATCTGAACCTGAGCTTTGCAGGGTCAGCAAGTTGTTCTGATAACATCTGCCAGAGTAGTTCAGAGATCCAAGGAGATGGTTAGGCATGAAACTTGACTGATACAACCCATTCACTGTTAAAAGATGCAAGGTTTATTCTGCTGCAAACATGTAAATTCTCTGAAGCAAAAGACACAAAGTTCTTGGCTTTTATTCATCTTCCTGTAAGGGGGAAAAAAAGGAAAAAAGAGAGAAACTAAAATGTCAATAAAGCTATAATTAAGCATATTGGAAACACTATCAATAATGAGTCTCCTATATGTCATTAAGCAAGCAATCATAGAATCATAGACCTAAACCATGACTTCTCCCCACCCTGCCCTCACCCTCCATTTTATAGATGAAGAAACTTGTACATAATAAGAGCTAATATGCCTGTAGTGCTTTAAAATTTACAAAATGCTTTTACATTGACTCTCATTTGATCCTCACAAAAACCCTAGGAGGTAGGTGCTGTTATTATGCCCATTTTATAATTCATGAATGATGAGGAAACTGAGACTCCATGACTTGCCCATTGTCATGTGACTATTTCATCACACATCAGAAGTCAAGTTTGCAAGCAAGACCATTGCATTTTCTATCATACAATTCCATAAAATATTGGCAAAATAGCGAATTTTGTGTGTGGGGGGGGTCGCAACATTTATCTAATTAACAAAATATCCTCTACTGGGCAAATGACCTACATATGATATATATATGTATATAGAAAGATAGATAGATATAGATATATATAATACGAATGTAATTGCTCAGTTAATCATTTAAATCAATGAACAAGCATTTCCTTTTCCTTTTTTTTGTTTTCAACATTTGTTTTTGTAAGATTTCTCGTGTCAAATTTTCCTCCCTCCCTCCCTCCCCTTCCTCTCCCCTCCCCAAGACAGCAAGTAATCTGATATAGGTTATATATGTACAATCACATTAAACATATTTCTGCATTATCCATGCTGTGAAAGAAAAATCAGAGAAAAAAGGAAAAGCCTCAAAAAAGAAAAACAACAAAAGCAAGAGAAATAGTATGGTTCAATCTGCATCTAGATTCCACAGTTCTTTTTTTTTTTTTCTGGATTTGGAGAGATTTGCCATCATGAGTCCTTTGGAACTATCTTGCACCATTGTATCGCTGAGAAGAATCAAGTCTATCACAGTTGATCAACACATAATGTTTCAATAAGCATTTCTTTTTTTTTCTTTCTTTGTTTAGAATTTTATTTTCCAAATTACATGTAAAAGGAAATTTTGACATCAAATTTTTTAAAACGTTGTGTTCCAACTTCTCTTCCTCCCTCCCTTCCCACCCCCCACCCCAAGAACTCAAGAAATTCAATGTAAGTTATACATGAGTATACATGGAAAACATCTCTACATTAGCTAGGTTTCAACAAGCATTTCTTAAGCACTTAGTATCTCCTAGGCACTCTTCTAAGCTCTAGACTATAAAGGCGAAAACAGCCTCTGCTTTTGATAAGCTCACATTGTAATGGAGGAAGCAACGTGCAGAAACAAGGTCCAAAAAGGGAAGGCACTAGGCAATTTCATTGGTCAGTAGTAGCTTATCCAACTCTTTGTTGGTTGTGTTCTTAAGCTACTGATGACCCATTATTGACACTTCAGAATCTTTCCATATCGTAATGTAAACAGCTTAACTTTATTGAGTCCCATATTTTTACTCTTTCATGTTTACTTTTTTTTTTTTGGTGAGGCAAAGAGGGTTAAGTGACTTGCCCAGGGTCACACAGCTAGTATGTGTCAAGTGTCTGAGACAGGATTTGAACTGAGGCCCTCCTGAATCCAGGGTAGGTGCTTTATCCACTTTACCACCTAGCTGCCCCCCATGTTTACCTTTTTATGTTTCTCTTGAATCTTGTGTTTGAAAGTCAAATCCCCTTGAGGGATTGTACTCAGTTTTTCTGGGTAGGTTATTCTTTGTTGTAATCCTAGATCCTTTGCCTTTTGGAATATCATTTACCAAACCCTCCACTCCTTTAATGTAGAAGCTCCTAAATCTTCTGTGATACTGACTGTGGCTCCATGATATTTGGATGGCTTCTTTCTGGTTGCTTGTAATAGTTTCTCCTTGTCCTGGGAGCTCTAGAATTTTCCTATTTACCTAAAACTTCCTTGCTGGGATTTTTCATTTTGGGATCTCGTTCAGGAAGTGATCAGTGGATTTTTTTGGTTTTTATTTTTACATTCTGGATCTAAGCTCTTGGGGCAGTGTTCCTTTATAATTTCTTGAACTATGATATCTAGGTTCTTGTTTTGTTTTATTTTGATTGTGGTTTTCAGGCAATCTAACACTTCTTAAATTATATCTCCTTGATTTATTTTCCAGGTTATTTTTTCTATAGATATATTTCATATTTTCTTCTATTTTTTCATTCTTTTTATTTTGTTTTGTTGTTTCTTAGTAACACGTGGAGTCATTAGCTTCCACTTGTCCAATTCTAATTTTTTTTTAAGTGAGGCAATTGAGGTTAAGTGACTTGCCCAGGGTCACACAGCTAGTAAGTATTAAGTATCTGAGGCCGGATTTGAACTCAGGTACTCCTGACTCCAGGGCCGGTTCTCTATCCACTGCGCCACCTAGCTGCCCCCAATTCTAATTTTTAAGGAGATTTTGTACCTCCTTTTCTTTTGGCCAATTCTACTTTTAAGTTTTTCTCTTCAGAGAATTTGTGTGCCTCTTTTATCAGCAGGCCAATTCTGTTTTGGTTTTTTTTGTATTTGGTTTTTGTTTTTTTTTTGTGGGGTGATGGGGGTTAAGTGACTTGCCCAGGGTCACACAGCTAGTAAGTGTCAAGTGTCTGAGGCCAGATTTGAACTCAGGTACTCCTGAATCCAGGGCCGGTGCTCTACCCACTGCGCCACCTAGCTGCCCCTAATTCTGTTTTTTAATGTGTTGTTTTCTTCTGTATTTTTGTGCCTCCCTTACCAAGTCTTTAATTCTCTTTTCATAATTTTCTTGCATCACTTTCATTTCTTCCCCCAATTTTTCAGTTATCACTCATCTCTTTCTTTAATTCTCCTAGAGATTATTTTTTGGGCTTGAAGTCCATTAGCATTTTACTATGAGGCTTTGCTTATAGTTATTTTCACATTGTTGTCTTCTTCTGAGTTTGTCTTGGCCTTCCCTACCACCATAGTAACTTTTAATCATCAAGTTCCTTTGTTGTTGGTGTTGGTGTTTGCTCCTTTTTCCATCCAATTTCTTGACTTTGAACTTTATGTTAAAGGTAGGCTCTATTTACCTTGGGATGGGGAGGCACTGCCTGAAGCTTCAGGCTTTTTCATGCAGCTGTTTTCAGATCTGGTTCTGAAAGTTTGCAAGTTTTCAATGCTTCCAAGGTGATATCATCTGGGGAGAAATGGGGTCACTGTTCTCTTGGTCTATGATCTGGTCTTTACCCAGGAAGGGCCCCTGTTCCCCTGCATCTGCAAGTGCTAAGTTTCCTCTTGGCTCTGGAACTGTGACAAGGTCACCTCCTCTTCTGTGGCCACAAGCATTAGTACTCCTCTCTGCCTTGGAACTGAGACCAGGGATTCTGCTCTCTTGTGGCCATCCCCAAGCACTCTTCTCCATGCTAGAGTTGCTAATCAGCACCAGCTGCCCTCAGTGATAGCAAAGTTTCCCCTGTAATCTCTTTTTGACCAGTTGTCCAACCACTTTACTATCTGTAGGCTGAGAGCTCCTGAAGCTGCTCCTGCTCCTATTGCAGGATCCTCCAAGGCTCATAGCTGATCCTCCTGCTATGCTCTGGGCTATCTCCCACCCCATTGTCACAGACCTCTACTGGCAACTTCCTAAGTTGTCTTGTGCTAGAAAAAAAAATCTCACTATGACCTTTTTTGGCTCTGCTATTCCCAAATTTGATTTGAGCAGTTATTTTAAAGTTGTTTGGAGGGGAACGTTGGAAGAGTTCTTTGGGGTTGCTACTCTACCAACAACCCCATTCAGAAAGATTTTATAGCATGTTGTTTTGTACCTCCTTATCTCTAACATGGATTCATGCTACTTCTAGCATCCCTAGATCAGCCACAGGTGGTAGTAAGAGATAGGAGGTATTACTTCTAGGTATAATGGCCAACAATTTGGTAACAGTCAGGGTGTTTACATCCTTCAAGTCAATTTGTTTTTGATATTGCTTGTAACTAAGGAGGGCTTGGAGAATTCAAAGCATAGGCTGATATTTTACAGCTCTCCTGACCACCCCCCCCCACACACACACACACATACATACACACAAAACAAAGTCACAGGAAAGGAATTACCAGCCAGCAGCAGTGACTTGGTACCTAGATGAAACTCACTCTAAGTCTGCCAAAAGCAATGCCTTATGAATCTGCCTCAGGGACTTAAAGGCTGTCCTGGAAGAAATTATTTCTAGCAACTCCAGGTATATGAAATGTGTAAATGTTGCCTTCCAAGAAGTAGAAGGACAGTCCAATATATTCAGGAAAAAGTATTCCTGAGAGGCCAATATGTAGGAAAAAAACTTAAAATAAGCATTTCCATTATTTCATCCATGCATGTTGGAAAACTGAATAGATCTGCCAAATAAAAGGGACAGATGTACAAGTCATGAGGAAACTTATGAGAATTTATAAAACTATATTTTATTTAAAGTGTTGTATCTGACCATCTTGTCTCCTCAAGTACTTACTTTGATGGAGCAGTGGCCTCATCAATGTGGGTTAATCCTCTACTGATAAAGATTGTAAGGCATCCAAAAAGTCTTATCCTGTGCAAACCTAGTCCAATTATTGTTTATAATTCCTCTTTAAAGGATCCATCTGTGGCTCTAGAAGCCTTCCTAAGGTTCTTTTGAAATTTCCTAAAAAGAGATGCAGCCATTGGGTGTATCCATCTGTTATCTCTCCCTTTCAATGAATGACTGGTCTCTCTCCTTTCTAGTCATACCAATCCTTGTTGAGCTTTGTCATTACACTTCTCATTTACAGGTCATCATTGGGAAAGCATAACATCAACCATAGAAGTCTCTATTGACTTGTGTGTCTCCTGATATTTGGTTTCTTGTAAGATGGTAGAATTCTTTAATTTATAGTGATGACAGAATATTGGTGTTTAAAAAGAATGGGTAAGGGGAAAAGGACTTATTTGTATAAAAATAGTTATAACAGCTCTTTTTGTTGTGACAAAAAAATTGGAAAATTAGAGGAATCCCATCAATTGGGGAACGAGTTGTGGTATGTGATAGTAATGTAATACTATTATGCTATAAGAAATGACCAGCAGACAGATTTCTGAAAAACCTGGAAAGACATGAACTGATGCAAAGTGAAGTGAAGAGAACCAAGAGAACATTGTATATGGTAATAGCAATATTGTTCAATGATTGACTGTGAATTACAGCTATCCTCAGCATTGCAATGATCCCAGACAATTCCAAAAGACTCCTGATGGCGTCTCCATATCCAGAAAAATAAGTGATAGAGTCTAATGCAGATTAAAATAGAGACTGAATGCATTCCAAAAATGCAGATCTTTTTCACTTCATTATTTTCATTTTTTTCTTTTGGTTTGTTTTTTTCTTTCACAACAAAACTAATATGGAAATGTTTTACATGATTGCACATATCCAGGGTGGGCCAAAAGTCATGAAAGGGTTTCAATATTTAATAATTCTGTTTTTTGTTCTTAATTTACAATACCATAGAATCATATACAGTATACATAGGAAATACATTTACATTATGTTTGAAAAATCAAATCTCATAAATGGTAAAAAATAAAGAGAAATTTTGTTTCAAAAAGTTATTAAATATCATGACTTTTGGCCTACCCTGTACAACCTCTATCAAATTGCTTACTGTTTGGGGTGGAAGAGGTAAAAGATGGAGGCAGGAAATTTAGAACTCAAATTAATTTTTAAAAATTAATATTAAAATTATATTTACATATAATTGGGGGGAAATAAAATATTAAAATGGGCCTTTACAGTAAATAATAGAATCATTGAGACAATGAGAAAACCATCTTTTCACCAGCATTTGATCTCCAAGGTCAATTTATTTATGTATTTATAATATTGCATATTTATAAGCAGCTTCCTGGTACACTGGAAAGAACCAGGAATATAGACTAGAATCTAGACCAAGTCTCCCTCTACTTGTGTGGTTTCAGTTCTTTCAACAATAAAATGAAGGTCATTCAAATTCTCTGATCCTATACATAATTTTGCACGCAAAAACAGACTGCAAAAAAAGGTCAGAGCTAAATCTTGGAGGAAACTAGTATTATAAGAAAAGGGTGGGGACCAAGCTAAAGAGGGTGATTCAGAGGTCATATCAAAGTTTCTTCACTAAAGGACTATGTCAATAAGTTACATGAAGTATTACCAGTTTCTGATGTAGGATTCTCACTAGAAGTAGTCCCAGGGAATTTTGCAGTGTTCTTGCCATTTTGGGTCCCAAGAGAAGAGATTTTGTCTCCCACTATCTCCCAGATCTCTCAAGTTACAAAGAATATTAAACTGAGTAGGGCCTTTCAGAGATAACGATATAATGAGTTTCTAAAGACCCCTAGAGAGTGATCTGAGAGGAGGGAAGCTGGAGGCTATAATAAAGGCTACTGGTCCAAGAGAAAAAAAGACTGAGAAAGGGAGGGGTTAGTAACAAGTTCACATCCCAGTCGGGACCAATGGCCCTATTTATATGTTTGGTCTCTCACCAAATTAATGGAATTACCTAAAATATGTTTTATATATGTGTGTGTGTGTATATATATATATATGTATATACATATATATGTATATATATATAATATGTGGTAAGTATATAACATTTTAAAATATAAAAAATATTATATTCTTTTTTTGCCAGTCCCCCACACCTCCTTGTTCTACACATGTTCCCCCCCGCTCCACCTCCCTCATTCTACTTCTTATAAAAGTACTTGGCTACATGGTGATTTTCAGAAGGAAAGCAGTAGGTCTATAGAGTATAGGCTAATGCATCATGAGTGGGACATTGAGAAGGGAATGGAAGAAATCTCCAATTTTAGAAGTAATGGCAACTTAATTATAGGCACAACTTACCAGTGACCTTGGAGGATTAGCCCCAAATCAGAGAAATTGAATCTAAAACATTAGCCTTTTCCCCATCACTTTGCAGTTGTTATCGAGACATTGAACCCACTTAGATGGGGTAAGGAGGGTCATGTGTGGTAAGAAACTGGGCTTGAAGAAAGCCTGGAGCTATAGGGAGCAGAGAAATACAATTTTAAAAAACATATAAAATCTTCTTATTCTAATACTCTAAAAATTAAAGGCCTCAAGCAGGCAAAACATTGGATTGTGAAGAAAAGGTTTGAGAGAGTCTGATGCTCAGTGGGTAGGGAGGGATGTTATCTGAGAAAGTTGATAGTCTCTCCAAAAGATGACTCTTCATTGCAAATGCCAGGAAAACAACCTCTAAAGACTCCTGCTGTTCCCTCCTTTAGACAAATATGTTGTGGCTGCAGAAGCCTTCCTTACCTTTCTGCCCACTTGGTCCTTTTGAAGGCTTCAATAAGTTTTATATGGAAAAAAGTGGATTTCTGCCTTAAATTTCCATTTTAATATGTCTGTTCTCTCTCTCTCTCTCTCTCTCTCTCTCTCTCTCTCTCTCTCTCTCTCTCTCAAACTAGGAAAATAATTCTAAAATCTCTGAAGAACAGTTTCAACCAAGAATTCTTTTTGTGGAAGAAGAGAAAAAAATGGAAAAGGCAAACCTATTTCATGAATGATGTTTTATGCCTAGTTGTATTGATTGGTTAGTTGGAAATGCCAGGGAAAGTTTGAGAGGTAAAGTTGCTAAATAAGACCTGTTTACAACTCCCGAACTGTATATATGCACAGGACAGATCTGACATGTTACCTGTATTTCTCAATTAAGACTTTCTTCCCTCACATACCCTTGAAGTTGTTTCTTTTCCCCCAAGTCTTCAAAATATACATAACTCTAGAAGATGTTCTAGGCAAGAACATCATGAAAAAACATTTTAGGATTGAAATAAAAGGGAGATGAGAGCTAATGGAATTTAAAGAAGAGAGGAGGGCAAAAGGAGGACAAAAATAGTATCCTGGAATTGGGAGGTGATAAGTCATCAAAAGCAAACTTTGCTGGACACAAGTTTGTTCAGGGATGGTCCAACACGTACATTACCCACCTGCCCACCCCTCACCCCATCCCTGGTGATCTAGTTGTTGTTTACTTGTTTTACTTCTTATCTGGCCTTGTTAATCAAACTATTTGATGGCATCACTGATGAGTTCTAGATCATGATTCATTCATGTGGATGAGACAAATGTAATTCACTTTTTGGATATTGCAAAGTAGAATTTCTGATCACTTGTGATTTTTAAGGATATGTATTCATTTTTAATAGATCCTAAGGAGAGAAAATAAATGAAAAAATACAGCTGCTAGATTCCACTTTTAACATTTAGCCTCCTTATTACCAACACTCAATTCACATAAATTATTCATATATATATAATCTAGATTGTTATACATGTGTGTATGTGTGGTTGTACTTATGTATGTATGTACATATTACTATTTGCATTATAGGGCAGTGGCTATGCTTTCCAAATAGAGACATTATCAAGAGCATTATCTTGTATATCCTTCAGGATGCTAGTTTTTATCCTTCTCGTGTCCTTTACAGGCTTATTTATTAAATATCTTTCATCAGACCTGTCAGGCTCCCTGAGCCAGTTTCAACCCATTTGGAAAGGTAAACAGGGCTATTCTTTTAGACCCAGATGACCTCCCTCTGGAGACAGCCTGGAATTCCAGCACCCCACCTTGTCTTTCTGGGTACTAGCCAAAAGCTTGCCTACAGTTTTAAGTTTTGGGCTTTTCCGCTTCTGGCAGCATAACTACTTTGCTGCCAGCTGAGTGACCAGTCATAGTCTAAGGAGGAAAACACTGAAGAGAAAGAGCCAAGACTGTCACACTGCACAAGTATTTTCAGCTCAGTCTCATGACATCTGGCTAAGATATTTACAGAGTACAGTGTTGGACTCACTGAGTCTGTGTATCACATCTGGAGTCTAGACTTAGTGACTCTATGGGTTGGGCAAGGAACCTCCCTAACACCTCCTGCTCCTCTTTCTGTCTTTCTCACTTTCCCCCTTTCTTATTTGGCCAAGTTTTCCTTCTTTTTGCCTCTCACTCATACTTCCCCTCTCCTTTTCTTTCCCTGATCTTTTTGTTCATTTCCTTTCTTAAGACATTTCTCTCTTTTGTCTCTCCATATATACCTGAGAAGTCTTTTTAAAAAATGTATAAAGCAGCAAGGCTTCAGATCTCTGAACTGGACATTAGGAATCCTTGATTCTAGTCCCAACTTGGAAAAGGCATATGTACTCTCTGGGCATCAGTTTCCTCATCTGGAAAACGAGATAGGTGGACCAAATAGCCTTTGTGGTCCCCTTTGACTCAGGATCTATGACCCTTTGATGCCTTGAAATGCTGATTCATCTTTGCTGGTAAAGAAACCTAATATGAGACATCAAAAATCAAACCTTACACTTCATCCTAGTCATAATGATAGGCTATAGAACCAGGTTTTTCTTGCTATTCCTGAAACTGGAAAAGCATAATCATTTTTTCCAGCTCTTTCTCCTACGTGTTTGTAGGCACATCATCGTTAGGGAGAGAAGGGTAAGAGCAACCACCAGAAGTAGCAACTCAAGATTTATTAGGCAGTTTGGCAACCATTTGCTGGATTGGACATGAATGACAAACAATTATACCATTTAACAGAGAATGGGGACCAAAAAATAGAAACAGGTCATTTTATGATGACTTTACCAACCAAGAGAAGTGACTCAGCCTCAGTAACATTACCATGAATTAACATTTACTAAACATCCACCTGGAAATGACTCTATCTTGGAGATGTCACAGGATCATGGAATTAAATCTAGACAGAACCGCAGAGGCCATGTAGTTCAATGTCCCTGGTTTACAGATTTTAAAATGGTCTCCATGATGTCCACGGAGTAAGTGGTAGAGCTGGGCTTCCTACTTATGTCCTCCGAGTCCAAAGACAACATTCTTTTAGTGTAGCTGGTCTCTAAAGGTGGATCTTAGGTTGTTTGCTATTTCATATTTCCTTGTAGATTTAGAACTTGATCAAAGAGGTAACAAGGAAAAGAGGCAGGCTTTAGCTTGTCTCTTGAGTCCAAATGTAGTTTGCTCCATGTTGCCTTTTTCTTTTTTTTTTTTTTAACATATAAGGTATTTTATTTTTTCCGTTACATGTAAAGATAGTTCTCAACTTTTATTTATACAAGCTTTACAATTTCAGATTTTTCTCCCTCCCTCCCCCCTCCCCTAGACAGCAGGTAATCTGATATAGGTTATATCTATATATCTATATATTTATATATCTATATCGATATCGATATAGATATACACACATATATCTACACACATAATAACATTAATCCTAGTTCTGCATTAGTCCTGTTGTAAGAGAAAAAATCAGAGCAATGATGAAAAACCTCAAAATAGAAAAAAAAAACAAAAGAAATAATATGGTTCATTAAGCATCTATACTCCACAGTTCTTTATTTTTTTTTTCTTGCATTTGGAGATCCTCTTCTATCATGAGTTCCCTGGAACTCTTCTGTACCATTGCATTGGTGAGAAGAATATAGTCCATCACAATAGATCAACACTCAATGTTGATGATACTGTGTACAATGTTCTTCTGGTTCTGCTCATCTCATTCATCATCAGCTCATGTAAGACCCTCTAGGTTTCTCTGAACTCCTCCTGCTCATCATTTCTTACAGCACAATAGTATTCCATTGTATTCATATACCACAACTTGTCCAGCCATTCCCTAATCGATGGGCACCCCCTCAACTTCCAATTCCTTGCTACCACGTAAAAAGCAGCTGTAAATATTTTTGTACATGTGGGTCCCTTTTCCCTTTCCATGATTTCTTTGGGAAAAAGACCTAAAAGTGGTATTGCTGGGTCAAAGGGTATGCACAGTTTTATTGCCCTTTGGGCATAATTCCAAATTGCTCTCCAGAATGGTTGGATCAGTTCACAGCTCCACCAACAATGAATTAGTTTTCCAATTTTTCCACACATGCTGCCTTCTTCTAAACCTGCCCATACTTTCTTTTCTTGAAGTATAACAAAACTACGCTTGACATCAGAAACCATGAATCTTGACAGACTTCTGAACATCTCACTGACCTTAGGAGAATCTGTGGTCTTGCAGCTACAGTGAGAAGATGTTTATGTGAAAAGCTGCATATGTCATACAAAAAGATCAAGAACCCTGATATCTTTCAACTCAGACTATATTGTTGAGGTGGATGCTAAAGTAAATGTCAACAAGCATTCTAATAGAGGCCCTGGCATAAGAAGGAAGGAAGGAAGGAAGAAAATGGGAGGGAAAAAGAGAAGGAAGGAAAGAACTAAAAGGAAAGAAGGAAGGGGAAGGATGAAGGAAGGAAGGAAGGCAGGAAACAAGTAATTATTAAGCATATACTATAGGCCCAGAACTGTGCTAAGCACTTTACAAATATTATCTCACTTGATACTCACAACAACCTGGGAAGTAGGTCCTATTATTTCCTCATTTTATGGCCAAGGAAACAGAGGCAGAAAGATTAAGTAAAGGTCACATAGCTATTAAGTATCTGGGGCTGGATTTGAAATGAAGTTTTCTTGACTCCAGGCCCAGCACTCTATTCACTGTGCCACCTCAGTGTAAGCTGCTTGTTTCAGAAAATATCAACAGTATTAGAAATGATGATTGAAAGATCTTAAAAGATCTCTTAATATGACGATCTTGAATTTTTAGTAGGCAATATGTAAAGAAAATTCATTACTAAATAAAGGAGTCAATAGATTCGCATTAATTCTGCCAGGGATAGTGTCTTAATGAAGCAAGTTCTCTTTCCTCATTCCCAAAATTACAGATGGCTGCATTGTCCTCTCAGGGTTTTACTGATAACCCTAAGGTATTGGGGTTCCTTCTCTAACTGTTATCAGCTGGAGCCCCCATTGTGGTATGGTTCCTCCCCCCACACACTATTAGCCTTTAGTGACTGGAATCCCAGTTTAGAAAGACAAACACACATCCATTAGCTTTTACCAGAAGATCTATTTCAAAGGTCTAGCAAGAACTGAAGTAAAACACCCCTCCCCAATACCTCAGGAGTATACTCTCTTGGGGGCAGCTAGATGGTGCAGTGGAAAGAGCACCATGCTTGGAGTAAGGAGGACCTGATTTCCAATCTGACCTCAGACACTTGCCAGCTGTGTGATTGTGGGCAAGTCACTTCACCCTTTTTGCCTCAGTTTCCTCATCTGTAAAATAAGCTGTAGAAGGAGATGGAAAACCACTCCAGTATCTTTGCCCATAAAACCCCAAATGGGGTCACGAAGAGTAGGACATGACTGAAAAAACCAACAGAACAGCACCACTCTCCTGACCTGGGTTCCCCAAGTCCATCTCCCACTCCCTAGGAGATCCTTGATGACTATAGATTGGCGGAGGGTGTATGCTATTTCAGATCAGTAGGGCAGCATTTTGTGAGTGTGAAAGTTTTAGGAAGATAGAAAATAGAACTGATAACAAAAACTTGATCTTCACCTCAGCTTCGGAGCCACAACTGTGACTGGGTGATTTGTTTTTCCATTAAGGAGAATACAAAGGCTCATCTCCCACTGGTTAAAAAGGTACAAAAGTTCAGTTCAGTCCCCCAAGGCTTCTGCTCTTTGGCAGACAGGGAACAGACAGCAGGCTCTTGGTTCCCATGGCATTGCCCCAGGCCCCGGGCACTTGTTTCTACTGCTTTTGCATTCATTAGCACCTTTCTCATTTGCCTGCTATGGCTGACCAGCTCTCTGTCCCTTCTTCTCTTTTTATTGCTCATGGTCTGACCACATCAGAATGCCCAGCATGTCTTCCTCTCACAGTGGGAGCAGCAATGCACTGGCATCATGGGCCTGCATATCATGTACGTATTACTGGAAAATACGGAAAAGTTTTGAGAATGCACTTCTGCTGCTGGATGGCCTGAAAAATATAAAGTATATCACAGTGGTGACAGCATGAGGGGAATCTTAAAACACAACAACAACAACAGCAGCAGCAGAATCCAATTCTTCAAAGATACTGGCATTTCTCTGTAATGAAGTCCAACTCTAGGAAAGACACTGTCTCACAGACAGAGACAGCTGGGTGCTGGATGAACTGTCCAGAGATTCTGGTAGTTAAGGATTAAGTGATCAGCGCATGGAGGGGCCGCCATTGAGGACATGGAAGATTTCAACCCCTTGTTGATGATTCTGGCATAAGAAGTTTACCCTCGGGGCAGCTAGGTGGCCTAGTGGATAAAGCACAGGTCCTGGATTCAGGAGGATCTGAATTCAAATCTGACCTCAAACACTTGACACTTACTAGCTGTGTGACCCGGGGCAAGTCACTTAACCCTCGTTGCCCTGCCCCCCACCCAAAAAAGTTTACCCTCAGTTTTATTCAGTTTATAAAGCAATTCTCCCACAAGCTCTCCTCTCTACTTATTCACATCACATAGAGGGCAATGTGAAGGGCCTATGGTGATGGGCGTTGACAGGCTGCAATCTAAGCAATAATACATATGACCAGAAAGGAACTCCAAAGAAAAGCAATGTCATCAGTAAATTGTATGATAGAAAGAGAAGACTGGCCAGTCAGGTGGTGAGAGTAAAGGATAACAAGTGGATGGCCAGAATGTTCCACTGGTACCCTGGTGATGTCCAAAGTAAGAAAGGAAGGTCTCCAACACATTGGGCAAGCTCCTGACCAATTTTTTGGAGGGCATGAAGGGAGCCCCACAGAATGGGCAGGCACAAATGGATTGTAATCTGTGTTGTTGGAGAGAAATCATTAATTGGTCAGATCACAGACCCATTTGTGTATTTTTATACTCTTAATCAAGGCCAACAAAGACATGGCTTAATGATTTTACTCAAATGATGTGTAATAAGCCATTTGACAAGTGATTTTAGGGGATATTATCCAGAGAGGAATTTAAAGCATATTCATTCTTTTTTAATTTTGGCAAACAAAACCAAAGGACTACATATATGTATGGGGGTGGAGGGGAAGGGTGGCAAGATGGATCGGAGGAGAAAATACCAGCCCTAGAATCAGGAGGATCTATGTTCAAATCCTTCCTTAGATACTTGCTAGCTCTGTGACCCTGGGCAAGTCACTTAACCCTGTTTGCCTCGGTTTCCTCACCTGTGAATTGAGCTGGAAAAGGAAATGGTAAACTAAGATAGGATCTTTGCCAAGAAAACCTCCAATGGGGTCATGAAGAGTTAGACAAGACTGAAAAGACTCAACACTACCAACAATGTTTTTTTTGTTTGTTTGTTTGTTTTTTGGGGTTTTTTTTGGTGAGGCAATTGGGGTTAAGTGACTTGCCCAGGGTCACACAGCTAGTAAGTGTTAAGTGTCTGAAGCCGTACTTGAACTCAGGTCCTCCTGACTCCAGGGCCAGTGCTTTATCCACTACACCACCTAGCTGCCCCAACAATGTTTTTTAAAAAGTATGGATATGCTTTCTCGCTGATAAAATGTAAGGTCTTTCTAGACAAGTACTATTTTATATTATCTTTATATCCCCAAATCCTGGTACCAGTAGATGCCTAATAAAATATTTGCTAAATGGTATCATATATAGATACCTAACTCTCTCTCTCTCTCTCTCTCTCTCTCTCTCTCTCTCTCTCTCTCTCTCTCTCTCTCTCTCTATATATATATATATATATATATATATATATATATATATATATATATATATATATGTATGTATGTAGTATGAATTAAATGTATTATAGCTAGTGATTGCTAATATTATTTCCAGCTCTAAATAGCAATTGCTAGTGTAACGGAGTTTTTGGAGCATACCCCAATTTTCTAAAATGGAGACAGTCTTTGACCCCTACCATGTGAGTGAGTGTGGCTTCCTTTGATCAGCCGTGAACAGGCTTTCAAACAGGTGACATGCAGGGTGGCGCTCTATCTGCTGCTCTGCTGGCTCAATGCTCTTTTCTGCTGTGTCCAGTGGGTGAAGTTCCCAATTCATCCACAGCAGGTAAGATTGGAATCATTCATCAGTGAAAGGAGAAAGTCTTCCCTTACCTTGCTCTCACTCTTTTACCTGGGATCTGAGAAATGGACCCCTGGGAGTGTTTGTTTCTGTTCTGTTTCATTTACTGTCCTTGGGTTCAGTTTCTGGGGGTGATGCGCAACCTAACCAGGAGTTCAAGCCATGGAGACTTTGGAGCAATATTTTGGAGCAATTTCCAGGAGAAGCCAGGATCCCTGGGACTCAAGCCAGAAAGAGGCTTTGGACTTAGACTCAAGACTGAACCCTCTAGGAACCTATCAAAACTTTGAACCTAGTTCCCCTCCACTCCCTAGAGGCCAAAGGGGAGAACACTGAGGGGGGTGAGATGGAATGGGAGGAGATTATGAAATGGGAGAATATACCTTTATACCTTTGTGATTATACCTTTGAAGCATATATTTCTTTGTTAAAGACGAATGATTCCAATCTTATCTGCTGGGGCTAAATGTAACTAATGGGCAGGGGACCCCCCTACATTTGAGGGAACATAATCATGGGGTCTGGAGACATTTGCAGGGAGACTAGACACTCCTAATTACCCTTAAGGATACAAGAGAAATCTAACCTACCTGGTTTTCCAGGCAGTAGGGACTCCAGTAGTCACTGTTACATGCTAGTATTTATGTATCTCTTGAAATTCTGAAAAGAACCTGACATGTTATCTCATTTGAGAAATCTCTGTGAACTAGATTCTATTATTATCCCCATTTTTCAGATGAGGAAACTGAGTCATAGGTTAAGTGTCTTGCCCAGGATCACACAGTTAGTAAATATCTGAGATACAATTAGAGATATGATTTTTTTTTTAATTTTAATTTTTTTTTTTTTGGTGAGGCAATTGGGGTTAAGTGACTTGCCCAGGGTCACACAGCTAGTAAGTATCAAATGTCTGAGACTGGATTTGAACTCAGGTCCTCCTGAGTTCAGGGCTGGTGCTTTATCCACTGCACCACCTAGCTGCCCCGAGCTATGATATTCTTAAGATTAACTCTCTACCCACTCTATTACACATTAATAGTCACATTTTCCAGATGAAGAACCTGAGGCTTAGAGAGATTGTAATGTAGTAGTAAATATCAAATCTTTTGGCTCCAAAGCTATTCTTTGATTTCTAAGGTAATAGAAAAATCTTGGAACAGGGCTTCAGGGCAGGAACTGTTTCAGACATATACACACATGTGGGTTATACATGTATACACATATTTATACACATCATCTAATTTACACATATTGCCCATATAACACATATGTGTATATGAGTGTATACATGTATTATGTGTAATATATATGTTCCCAATGGTTAGAAGGCTCATTTATATAAAACAATATATATAACATATTATTTTATATATTATTTATATATTTAGATGTGATGATTATATATTGTGTTATAGCTAACCATTAGGTGTATTTAGACTTTCATTTATATATATTGTATTATACATATACATATAATATACCATTTTATATATACATGATATGTAAAATATAATATATATCATATTATATATAATGAAAGTCTTCTAACCATTGGAGATACAGATGTGTGTCTATATATGTGGGTTTCTATATAGTATGTGTGAGTGTGTGTTATATATACACACATCTATTTGTATCCTCAATGTTTAACATAGTACTTGGCTCATAGTAAATGCTTAAAAAATGCTTTAAAAATGCTTTAAAAAATCATTTTATTTTAAAAAGAAAAAGAGGAAGAGAAGAGGGGGAAATATATACATCTTTGTAACTAATGGTCATTCATTAAAGATTTCCTGCTTTGTTTTCCTTTCTTTTAACAAAAGTCACAACATTCTATAATTTGTGAAATTTTTGCTGGCATGTTTGGAATTACTCTGTGTGTGTGTGTGTGTGTGTGTGTGTTGAGGGTGGGAGGGAATAGTTTACCATGTTTTCATTTTCCTTGGTTTCCCAAACAGATACTATGAGCCGAGAGGTAAGAAAACTTCCCAAATTTATTTATTGACATATATATATTATATATATGTATATGTGTGTATGTATATATATATATATATGTATATATATATGGGCATCAGGTTTATACATTAAGTTGCATATGAAATAAACTCTATCTTGAAAGCCACGCCCATTAGTCTACTCTTTGGCTCTTCAACAAATGACTATAGAATCAACAGGATCATTGAGCCAGGCACAACCAGGAAATATAATTCTTGCTCTCCACAGAGATTGAAGTGTGATGAATATTCCCTCCATTAAAAAAGAGCAAATACACACATTCAACCTGCTCTGCTTAAGAAGTTCCTAAGAGAGGAAATTAAAAAATGAACATGGCAAGGTTGGACAGAATGTAAATACACTCATAATTATATAATAACACAGTGTACGTGACATTTGTGTTAATGCAGCCCTTGCATATAATGATCCAGGTTCTTCCCGATGCCATTGGAGGTAAACGTAGCTTGACCCAGATGTGGCATCCTATGGGGTTTATGGATGTGAGATAGAGAAACCTAGAAGCTAAGTTTTTATTGTTATTTTTATTAATTGTTAACATTACATATTATATTATTATTATTATTACCCTCTCATTTTAATGATGAGAAAACTTTGGCCCAGAGAGAGGTTGAGTGACTTCTCCAAGGTTAAACAGATAGTCAGCAACAGAAATGAACACAGATTGTCCCCAGGCAGATCCAATCTGGAAGTACAAGTTGGAGAGTAACTAGGGAGGATTGCCAAACATACATTATCTTAGTTTAATATCGCAACAGCCATTTAAATTTGATACTGTGGGCACTGCTATCTCTGTTTCAGATTAAGACATTATGACTCAGAGAATTTGAGTGACCTGTTTATAGTCACACAGCTAATAAGTGTTAGGGACAGGTTTTGAACTCGGTTCTAAAATCCAATCCCAGAGTCCTTTCTACTATGCCACAATGCCTCTCAATGAGGAGTCTATCTGCACCAATGTAACTCATAGCCTTGGAGAATTCTCTAGGGCTGTGAGAGGTTAAGAGACTTGCCCAGGGTCACACAGTCAGTATTTATCAGTAGTTTGTTTGTTTTTTGGTAAGGCAATTGGGGTTAAGTGACTTGCCCAAGGTCACACAGCTAGTAAGTGTTAAGTGTCTGAGGCTGGATTTGAACTCAGGTCCTCCTGACTCCAGGGCCGGTGCTCTATCCACTGTGCCACCTAGCTGCCCCCAGTATGTATCAGTAGTGAAAAATGAATCCAGGTCTTCCTTAACCTGAAAGTAGTTCTCTCTCTTCCATCATGCAATAGCCTCTCAAGTCCATGGAAATTACTTTCTGAAATTCCCAAAGTTCTTAAATATATTGGCTTCTATCTTCTGACATTGACTGAAAGAATTTTTTAGAATAGTGTCCCACACATTAAGAATCCAGCATCTGAAGTTAGTTCTTTAAAAAAAAAAAAAGTTTTAGAAATATATGCAGAGAAAATGCTATGACTCAGAAATCAAGAAGCAGTAACATGCCTTCAACCCAAATTTCAAACTGTCCTTACAAGTTGATAAACCCTGGGAGTTCATTTGCCAATTAGCAAGCAGGAATTACGCAAATCAAACCCCCACTTCCTGCACATTTCTGCAAATCTATAACCTCTCCTTGGAGTCAGTTCATAATCATGCAAATAGCTGCAAATATTAATAACTTCAGACAGGCTGCTCTTTGAAAGGTGTTAGGAAGAAATGAAACCAAAGCAGCAGAAATAAGAGCCTCAGACTTATGTGGAGGGCCTCAGGGCAATAATGAAAAGGACAGAATTTCAATGCAGCAGTGGTAAATCTTAAGGAAATGTCTAGAAACATGTAAAATGCTTTAATGGTTCATAAAAATAATTAAGGTTCTCAGAAACCTAAGCCAAATTGATATTGCTGAAATCCTCCAAGGACACTGGTTGAAATGAACTTTTCTATGGAAGAATGTCCTTTGGAGAAACTGAGCATCAGGGTCAACCTTTTGGGTCAGTGGCTTCCCTGTAAAGAAGACTGAAGGGAACTGAGGCTGGTTTTCCTGTCCAAACAGAATAAAAATGTATTCTGTCATTCTGTTGCTATGGCATAATTCCTCTAAGTCTTAGTGTTTTGTTTTTTTTAATTCTTCAGGAACTGAAGGAGTTAATTTGAGAGGCAAAATGACTAAGTGGATGTAGCACTGGGCTTGGAGTAAGGAAGACCTGGGTTCAAATCCCACTTCAGATGCTTACTATCTGTGTGAAAGTTACATATATTACCTTGCTTGGCCTCATTTTCTTCAACTGTAAAATGAATCTAACATTCCTTCCAACTCTCTAGACTAGAAAAAGGAAGATAGGCTAGGTGAGGATAAGAGGTTCTAATCAGAATTGTGGAAGAGGAGCAAAGGCAACTTTGCCCACCTTACAATTGTGCCAGTGGTCAGTCATGCTCAACAGGTTGGTCCTGTGAACTCATCACCATTAACCAAATCTTCCATTCCTCTCAGCTTCCCTGATTCTGTTGATGATGCCACCATTCTCCCAGTTACCCAGGATTGTAACCTAGGAGTTATCTCTGAATCCTCCATCTCTCTCACTGCCCCCCTCCATTTCCCATTACCATAGTTGCCAGGTATTGTCAACTACAGTCTTTGCCTTAAATTCTGTCTCCTTCAATCCTATTCATTTATCGATCATCCAAGTTCAGGCCTCTTGCCTGGACCACTATGCTCCTGTACTCATAGGGATCTGTTATCTTATCATTTTGGGTGTTTCTTTTAAGGATGCAAATTACAACCTATCTAAACTTAATCCATCCTGATGAGTCTTCCCTTAAATTCCCATAAGGGGTAGACAAACCTTCTGTTGGCTTACTCACTTTATCTCTTCATCACTTCAAATATGGCTCTCCTCCTGATTGTCCTCCAGCCCAACTGCTGTCTCAAGCTAGAGATACCTTCATCATTGTAGTCCTTTCCTTTGAGTTCTTCCTTATTTGAGTCCTCCTGCATTTGAAGACCTGCCTAACTCAGCCATGTTCACTTCTAATCTCACTTTTCCCTTCAATATAAAGATTAAAGTCTAAAGACTTTTATACCTTGCCCCCATGCAGCACTTCCTCCTCCCCAACCCCACTTTAGCTCCCTTTAATGTGTTTTCTTCTACCATTACAATGTAAGCTCCTTGAGGGTAGGGACTGTTTATCTTTTTGCTTGTATTTGTATTCCTTGTAGAACCTGGTACATAGTAAACACTTACAAATGCTTTATCTATCAATCTATCACAGGATTACCAGTGGACCATTTGGGTTGTCTATTTGTCATCTCTTGTTCTCATTATATGGCCATCTATCTTCTTTTCCTATTAAATATTTCACTGATGACATTGTTTACTCCTGTTCTTCAGAGTTTCTTATTGGTTAGATATTGCATCCTACTTGTACCCACAAAGCACTTCACCAGTATGCTCTGTGTGATATTCTCTTTCAATTCTTTGGCAATTATTGTCTTCTGGGGCAGCTAGGTGGCACAGTGGATGGAGCACTGGCCCTGGAGTCAGGAGGACCTGAGTTCAAAGTCTGGCCTCAGACACTTAACACTTACTAGCTGTGTGACCCTGGGCAAGTCACTTAACCCCAATTGCCTCACTAAAAAAAAACAAAAACAAAAACAAACAAACAAACAAACAAAAAGAATGTAAAGAAAGTACCTAGGCATCACCAAGTGTATGTACATGGAGGAAGTTCATGCTATAGGCCAATCTCACACAGAAACAGAGACCACTAATCATATTGAAAGGGGTAAATTGACTTGTAAAACTACATATTAACATTGCATGTCTTTTTTAATTTTAACTATTCCTTGGTTACAGTTTAAACTGGAGGAGATCTAGCACAGAGTCCAAGTTGAAAAGGCATCTTTTATAAGTGATGAGGTCTTCATGATCCTCCTGTTTGGAGATGACATTATGCTGATTGAATCAAATCCTGAAACAATGAGTGGAGAGCTTCTTGGATGAGATCCATAACCACTCAAGAGGGCTTGACCCAACTATCCACCAGAAAAAAAAAAAAAAAACAACACAAACAAAAACAAGTGGATGAAGAATTCCTGTTGTTTAGACTATGAAATAGAGCTAAATGGATAACTTATTGAGCTCATCCATCAGCATGTGTGCATATAACTAGGTCCTGGTTAGTGCGAATAATGAATCTACTGAAGTGGTCTCATTATTCAAATTCACATTGCATATTTCTATTGGGCTGGAATCAATTATCACATTTTACACGATTATAATTTCACATAGTGTACATTTGAATAGATGCGACCACTTCAGGTGATTCTTTATTCATACTAATCAGGACCTGCCTTTTTATATGCACACATACAGAAACACAAAGAAGCATGCATGCATGCATGCTTAGATGCAGACACACAATGCATGCATGAGTATGCGTATATGCATTCACATGCACACACATATATGTATATACATACACATGCACATACATGCATATACACATATGCATATGTATATACATGCACATATGCATGAATACATATATATGTATGTGTGTGTATATATATATATATATATATATATATATATATATATATATATATATACACACATACATACACACACACATATATATATATAAATTTGTGTTTCCATATACACACTGGACATGGAATCAGGAAGATTTGAGTCCAAATCCAACTTTAGACACTGACTCGCTATGTAATCCTGTCAGATAACCTATGATACCCTCAGTTTATTTAACTGTGAAATGGGCAAAATAATAGCACCTACCTCCCAAGGTTGTTATGAGGATCAAATGGAATAATATTTGCAAAGCATAGCACCTGTCACATAGTAGAAACCATACAAATGATAGCTATCATATATTATATATTATTACATATAATGCATATGAATAAACATTATCACATTTAATAAAATCCTATTATATGTTATTACATATAATCTATATGAATAAATTATATTCTATATTATTATTTGTCACCCCTGATTCAATAAACTCCATCTCCCTATCACATCTGGAATTAAAAATAAATGTGTCTTTTGCATTTAAAACTCTCCATAATCTGTTCACTTCTAATCTTTCCAATCTTCTTACATATTACTTCCTTTCAAGTATTCTAAAGTTCAGCCATACTGGTCTACTTGCTGTCTCTCACACAGGACCCTCTCCATCCCTCAGCTCTCTGCCTTTTTGCACTGCCTGGAATACTCTCCATTCTAATCTCAGATTCTTAGAAACACTGACTTCCTTCAGGTGCCACATTTTGCTAGAGTCACAGTCCTCCCCTACTGCTAATATCTTCCCCTCTAAGATTACCTTCCATCTGTTCTGTATAGATCATGTCGCACCTGTTGATATGCATATTGTCGCCCAATTAGAATGTAAGCTCTTTGAAGGCAGGGGCAGCTTTTGTCTTTTCTTATATTCACAGTTCTTTTTCTGTGGGGCAATGGGGGTTAAGTGGCTTGCCCAGGGTCACACAGCTAATATTCACAGTTCTTAATAACAATGCCTAGAAGATAGAAATCATTTAATAAATTATTACTGACTGACTGATTGAAATGCCCTATTTAATGTTGTAAACATTAATTCAATTCAGTTCAACAAACATTTATTGCATTTATTATGTACAAGGTATTGTTCTAGGAGCTGGGCAACTGAGCTAGGCAGGAGTTGGAATGAGATATAATTAACCCAAAGTGTCATAAAGTGTTACAAAGAGTCAGACATGAATGAAATAACTAAAAAATAATAACAACATAAAATATATGTAGAGGTATATAAAATATATGTGGGAGCATATATAAGATAAAATACATATTTTTGTATATACCCATATACACATCGAAGTGGGTCTGTCTCTACTTAGAAGTATTAAGTAATTGACATTTAATATTATTGTCTACACCACAAAAACAAAAAGACTAAGAACAAAGTCCTCATTTTATCTGGCTCCATGGGAAATCTCCCTTTCATTTAGTTCTTATGAGTTGTGAAGTACAATGTTAAACTGTAGATTAATTCTAGGTGATGTTGATGCTGGGTAGTAAGATTACTTTACATGTTAATTTTTCATAACCAATTTCTTCCTTGCCTATAATATGAAAAAATTGTTTTGTTGACTCTGGAAATAGGCAATTGTAAAAACCAAATATAGCAGAATTCAATATTAACAGAGCTCATTATTTTGTAGTTTAGGATATATTATGGCTCAAGCATTTAACAAAAACCTAATATACTTGCCCAGCACTAGTGCTATAATAAGGGGGTTCCTCCATACCTCACTATTTTCTAGCTAATATGGTATCTGTATTTTTCCCATTAGAACTAATAAAGACATAATGAAAAATTAATGAGTCTTCCAGGATAAAAGTATAATTCAACATGAAATTTCAAAAGCAGAAGAGAGATCTATTCAAATAAGAATAAAAGAAAGGAAAAAATTCCCTTAAGACTTGCAGAATTTTATTACCATTGGAGAAGAATGTGATAAAAAAACACATAGATGGTAGGCATCTTAGCACTTGCTTTAAAATACAAGGTAGATATCATATAATGCTGATTTATCTCATAATAGCTGAGAGGTAAAGACTGGAAAAGAAGGGGGTTGGGGAATTGAGAAGAAAGTAATTTGCAAAACTACTAAAATTTGTGGAGATGACTATATTTCAGAGAATGCCAATTGCCCTGAAGGTAGATTACTAAAATGACTTGCTTGGCCTTCATATTCATTCCACAGAGATGAGGTGTCTCCTCTTCACCTGCTATATTACATCCACCCCATGCTCCCATTGTCTATAACCCTACTTTCTCACAAAAAAGTATCATATGTAGGTGATATGGTGCATGACCACTAAGGGCCCTGCCACTCCAAGATGTAACTGAAATCAAATAGTTAATATTCTAACAATAACTGTAGTAACTTTCTACCAATTCATACTCATCTTAGACTAGACTGTTCAAAAGACCAGATAAGGGCTTTAAACAGTCCTAGGAAGAGAGAACAGAGAAGAGTCTACCCTAAGATGGTTTACTTGGGGGTGGGAGTGTGTGGAGAGAGAAAGAAACAAAATAGAATCAAAGAGACTTTTGGGGTTAGTGAACCATTAGTATCTCCCAACTTTCTAGAGTCCTGCTGTGGGAATAGACAAAATATTTAATATCTACTTATCCCAGACTCTCCTCTAGGTTGCATAATTAGTGGTTTTCGTCAGTCTACAGTTTCTCAATGCTGTCAAGGGGAAGATACTCTGAAATGTCTAAGCCCAATGTCATGGCAGTATAGAATCAGTTTGTTGGGACTTGGATTGGCACATTTTGAATAACTCAGTGAATCAAGACTTCAGGAGCAGGTGATTTGGAGGTCATATCACAATTAGCTAACTGGAATATCCCTTCTCATCACTAACTCCCACTCATCCCCAATGAAAATAGGTAGCTTAGGAATCTATCAACTAATCTTCTAGACTTTTCCAGTGCTGGTAATCAAATCCTCTTCTATTCTCTTCACCCCTTCCAAGAATGCTGGTCAGTGTCATTACAGAGTAGAAATTTTATGGGATTCCATGATTAGGGCTTTTATCATTATTATTAATTGCTATCATTGTTATTGTTATTGATTAGATTGTTTGCAGGACCTTGTGTCTTGAAGATTCCTTTCCCATGTTGACTCTGAGCTTTTCTGATCTGATGGCCTTTTAATATGAGTTTGTATGTCACTGTTTGATCAGAGGTCTAACCACTGGCACAAAGGAGACATATGCTTTCCTTGGGTTTCCAGGTTAGAAGAGACTCCTGGGGTGGTGCCTGGAATAAAGAAAGAAACTGGTAGTTGTGTCTATTCACAGATAGGAATGGAGGATTGCCCTCTACCAGTCTGTTTTGTTGATTTGTTTAACTGAATTGAATGGTGGAAAAGGCATTGTGCTTGAAGTTTAGAGATCTGGATTTGATTATAATTATGTCACTTTTTAAATTTGTGCGTTTTTCACTTCATATCTTTCTGGGTCTTACTTTTAACTGTAAAATGAGGGGGTTTTGACTAAATCAGGGGTGCGTAGGCTAGATCTGTGAACTTGGTTTTTAAAGATTTATATTTTTATAACTATATTTCAATATAACTGATTTCCTCCATAATCATATATTTTATTTTATACATTTAAAAGCATTATTTGGAGGTGTCCATAGGCTTTACCAGTCTGTCAAAATGATCTATGATGCAAAAAGGTCAAGAAACCCTGCTCCAGATCAGTGGTTCTGAAGACATGGTCTGAGACCTTTTCAGGGAGCCATGAGATCAAAAACATTTTCAATAATAACACTGACATTTTAATTTCTAATATCCTAATATCAAAAGATATAATCCACATAAATAAAAGTCCCTGGGGAGTCCTCAATAATTCTTAAGAGTGTAAAAGGGTCCTGAGATAAAAAAATTGAGAACTGCTGGTCTAAATGATCTTTAATGTTCTTGAGAGTTTTTAATCCAATGAAACTGACAGATTTCTATAAATGGTGGTCACTGAGAATAGCTCCCACGATAGGCTAAATGCACTTGTTTGAGACCATAGCTCTGAGGCTATATCTTGTTCCCTATCAAGGAGAGTAAGACAAGACAATGTAAGTTACTATAGCATCTAAGTCAAAAGTAAACAGGATATCAGACTTTTTTTACATTAGGAAATTTTCAAAAATTCAATGTATTCAGAACTAGCAGTATGTCAGGAAGATGGACCAATTTATATTTTCACAATGTAATCATGAATAGGTACAGAATAAGGTATTAGAGATAAATAACTTGTGAAATCTTAATCATAGCTAAACTCTTATGTCACTGTATGGCTTGCTCCTCTAACACTGAGTCTAAAACAGAGGATAAATGTAGAATGATAATTAAACCCATGAACATGTTTCACTTCAGTTTGCCAGTTCTGATCCCATAATCCCCTGCACCTTTAGTTACTCTTTCCCTTTACTTTGTTCTTCTCGACTCTTTACTCTTCCCCTTTAGTTACTCTTTCCCTCAACTCCTTTATTTTTACTAACCAGCTGGTGATAGTGACAATGATAGCAGCAAATATTCATATAGTGTTTTAGGATTTGGAAAATGCTTTACATGCATTAACTCATTTGCTCCTCACAACTCTGTCAGCTAGGTGATATTATTATCATGATTTTACACATGAGAAATTGAAGCAAGAGGTTAAGTGGCTGAACCTGGTCACCCAACTAATGAGTGTCTGAGGCAAGAATCAAACCCAGCTATTTGTCTCCAATTCCACTGTTCAATTATTTAGGAACTTCTATATTCTGAAGCTACCTTTCCAGTCTAACTGTAGAACACTCTGCCTTGTATTCCATATGAGTTACTCCAGCTAAACTATGATACTCACTTTTCTTGGGCCACTAGGTCTTTAGCTGTGCTGTCCCTTGTGTCTGGAATGTCCTTCCCAACAAATCTTCCCTCAATTTCTATTGAAGTCCTACTAATCCTTTAAATCCCATGTCAAATGCTAAGAGCTTCATAAATCTTTCCTCATTTTCTCCACCTGAAGGTGATCTTCCCCTTCCATGATATTTTACTGAATTCTATTTTATAAGAATCTGATGTTCTTAGCCTATTCTATTTTGTATTATACTTCATTCAATACATGTTTTACTCCCCTACTAGAGCAATAAGTAGTATTTTATGGTGAATAGAGTGCTAGTCTTGGAGTAAGCATAACATAGAATCAAATATAACCTAGCTGTGTGTCAATACCTCATAGCCAAGGACAGGTCACTTAAATTCTCTTACCCTCAAGCGTTTCTCTAATATTTATGAGTTAATTGATAGCTAGGTTGAGGGGTGTGCTGGAGCCAGCTCTAACTGATTCACAGGAGACAAGTATTAATTTTTTTCAGTGTGAGTGTTCACCCATTAGAAATTCAATGGCTTCATAGAAGGATTTGATTCATTGTTTTGTTGATTGTCAACATTTTTAAGTGTGGATGCTGATTAAATTTTAAATTGTCCTGATCCAGAAAAAATAAATAAGATTTCAAAAATATCAAATTAATAAAATATCAAAAAAATAAATTTTGTTTAAAATTTACCAGGACACTCTCGAGCTCAGCAGGGGTGCAGTAGAAGGCTCAGGGAATGAAGTTATCATTAGACTAGAAGCAAAGTCAGCTAACATAATAAAATATTATTCATTAATATTACATCAATAATTTATGATACACTAATAGTAATGGTAAATATTAACACCGTAATAGCAACAACAACAACAATAATAATAACTGACGTTATGTAGGTCTTTAAGGTTTGCAAAGTGTTTTATATCCATTATCTCATTTGAGTATCACAGCATTGCTGGAAGTTACATCTGATATCCACCCCCTGCTCTCCAAGAAAACAATCTTCTCCATTAATTGGATTGCAAGCCCTTTGTATTCCTTATTACTAGCAGCACAAGGCCGAATACATAATAGGTACTTAATAAATGGTAAGGATGGTTTTGTGAATGAATAAGCTCCTTTAGCATCTTTCTGGTCTGATACATCAGTTCAAAAAATGCTTCAGTTTAGAGGAAGAAAAAGGAATTTGAATGTTAGGACAACCTAGGGATGTGTGTATATGTGTGTGTGGCTGGGGGACCTAAAATGGAGGAGGAGGAGTTATAAATGCCTATAGACAAAATATTATCAAAGGATCTTTGAAATATCACAAAACTATTGGAAAGAAAAGAACTTGAAATCACTTAAGGCCAAATAAGAAGCTGGGGCTCATTAAAATGCAGCTCGCATTAGGTAATGATTTTTATTTGTGCTTAGAAAAATAATGTATGCGAGTCCTGCTAGAAGAGTTGTTGATTTATGTTGCTGGTTCCTGAATTATGACATTGAATGCTGAACACTTCAGATAACAACACAAAATCTCTCCACACAGCTTATGGCAAGTCCCAGACATCCCTGTGTTTCAGTCTATGCAACTACACAAATCCTGGCATTCTTACTTATTGCAAGGAAAAAGAAATGTAAAATCCTCCATAATAAGTGTTAACACTAACTTCAAGAGTCCCTTGCTTGGAGATTATGGATATTGTTACTGTATCTTTAAGAGGAAACAGAATCTGGGAGTGTGACAAATTCTATTTCCTCTTAACAATAAAATGAAAGCATCCATGGTCTCTGTGGGAGGGGTTATTGAAGCTGGTGCCAGTGAGAGTTTTCTATCATTATTAGTATAAACCCTGCTTTCAGAAATGTTGAAATCCATAGAAATGTGATCATACATGATATTGAGAAGTTGTCTTACAGTGGATAAAAAGGAGGATGTATGTCTTTGGAGAAATGGAAAGGCAGTTTTCCATTTCCTTCCTTGTCACATGGGAAAATGATGTATGGAAGTTTGCCAATGCCCAGACCTATATAAAGAGTGGCATGACAGTGGGTAGCAACATCAGAAGAAATCTTATGCATGGTATAAGTTGTGTTTACTATGAATCCTTCTGACAGTTCTGGTAAAAAGACCCAAAGAGGAAATGGTTTGCAAAGCTAGGGAGCATGTTTAGAAATGAATTGGGAGAATGCTACAATTACCAGCAAAAAAAGACCAACAAGGGAGCTTTACAAGCAATCAAGGTTTTGCCTGCCAAGCTGAAAATACACAGCCCTTCATGCCCCACATAGAAGTGAATATGTTTCCTGGGATGAATAGACCAGCTCAGAGACAGGGTCTTTTCACCTGTGTGTCTATATATTGGTTTATGATCTAGCATCACTTCAAATCATTAAATTGATGAAATTCCACAGGCCCTTGGGGAAAAGAAAACAGTGACAGCCCACAGGATTTACATTTCATTGCCATTAAGGGAATGAACATGGAGAGGAAGAGGTCATGCTATCTGAGATCCCATGATCAATGAACTCAGGAGCCAAGATTCTACTCCTCCTCCCACCAGTTCTTCATTCTCAGACCTGGGTAAAGTGATACCAGTCCCTTTCTTACACTTGATTTCTCCACTTAGAAAAATGGAACCAATAATATATGACGTATACAAACGAAGGGTGTAATGCCACTGGGTAAAACATTATTAGAAAATTTAAAGGTACTACTATATTTTCTGACATAAAATGAAACACACATATGTGTATATATGTGTATTCATATACAGTTATCCCTTCTACATCACAGGGGTTAGGGGTGCAGCATCCCACTGATCTGGAAAATCCACATAAAAAATTTTAGCCTTTCCTTTGTACCAGAGAAGTCTGAATTATTATGTCATTAAAAGATCAAATATATTGATATTATACAATACTATGCATTTATTTTTTGCATTTCTGAGTTTCTAAACTTTTTCTGTGTCATCTACTAGCCTTGGTATGTCATCTGAGCTTCCACAAACTCCCTCAAAATGCCCATTTAATTTCTTATGCCAACCTGTCATATATCCAAACTGTGATGGGAAAAGTCACAATGTGGAGAAGATAACTGTATACACATATGCTATAGGTTTCCTACTTTTTTTTTAGTGAGGCAATTGGGGTTAAGTGACTTGCCCAGGGTCACACAGCTAGTAAGTGTTAAGTGTCTGAGGCCGGATTTGAACTCAGGTACTCCTGATTCCAGGGCTGGTGCTCTATCCACTGCACCACCTAGCTGCCCTGTCCTATTTTTTTTAACCTACTGGCTGATGACCTGTTCTGACTTCCTCCTTTATGAATGGGTGGGGACTGTTCTAGATTGCTTCCTCCATCTCAACCAATCAGTCAACCTATCAAAAAGAATCTAGCAAGCTGTCCAGCAACCATCTACCCAGCTCAAGATGCTGCTTCTCCTATATCCTTAGAGACAGATCTCATTTGAAAGTACAAAGTCATGTTCCTGCAGTCCTTCATCACCTGACATAACTCATAAGGAAATCTCCAACTTTATTTGGAAAGTCCTTCTTGTCCCACAGAGGATGTTCTGCAATCTCAGTTTCCAAAGGCTCATCAAAATTCCTGATACTTCCAGAGTGGAATCAGAATCTGTGGTAGATATGCAGGATTCTTTAACACCATCATCTTGCTTCAATTTTCTTATCAATATCATTGAACTTGGGAAGCTGCACAAATTCCTCCTGCCCATAGCTGGGTTCCAGAGTCGACTAACTTGGCTTCCATTAGCTTCTGGTTGCCCTTGACCTTACTATTGATCTAAACCTTTCCAAGTGGACTACTTTCCAGAACTATTTTTTTTCCTAAAGGAGCTTTTTTCTCCTTGTTAGGGAAAAGAGAAAGTTAAAAGGACAATACTTGCAGAGTAGGATTTTTAAGGACCAGATAAGGCTGGAAGCTTAAAATTGCAAAATGGCTTTAGAAGATTTTTCACTGAAGAGAAAAAAAATTAAGCTGAATTCTATTCTGTTAAGGATTAGAAATCTTTCACAAAAATTAAAATTGAATTTAAAAAAAAGAAATCTCCTCCCCCCCCCACTAAACAGACTTGAATAGTGAAAAATTAAAAGCAAGAGTGATTGCATTTACTTATTGTTATCTCATTGATAGGATAAGGGTCTATTGAGGGCATTATTGTTTTAGATGAAAGGATTATTTTTGGAAACTGTATAGACTAATAATACAAATTCAGATTGTCCCAAGAATTTACAGACTTTCAAACTTTCTTAATGCATAAATAATGTGGGAGTCCCCTTTTCAGGGACAGAGATATTTCTATTTTTGGCTGCATTGTTCCTCATTCTAGAGGTTCCTCTCAACTTTATAGGCAGGCACTCATTTTAGTTATGGGAATTCTGGCCACCAAAAACAAAAAAATTACTAACCAACAGCAATTGGATTTGAGCTTCATCCCATCCAGCATCTGGCTTTGAACCTTGTTGATTACCATGACTATGTCCTGGGTCTCATTCTAGATAGTTTTGCAGATTACTGCTTCAAAAGGAATCTAGGTGTCACAGTAGATAGAGGACTGTCCCAGAATTTGGGAGGACCTCAGTTCAAATCTGACCTCAGACACTTATTATCAACTGTGTGACCCTGGGGCAAGTCACTTAACCCCAATTTCCTTAAATATCCGAAGCCATCTCCAGTAATTCTGAAGTTTATTTCGCCACTGGACCCAGATGACTCTGAAAAAGAGAGTGAGACTTTGCACAGCCCTCCCTCACTTAAATCCAATTCACCACAAGTCATGACATCACTCTGATGTCATGGTCCTCTTCTTTGAGAACAAAAGACAAATAACAACAATAACAACAACAGGTCACAGTAGAAAGGTTATTGGACTTAGGGTCAAGTAAGTCTGAATTCATATTCAGCCTCTTATGCTTAATACCTATGTGACTGACTAAATCATTTAACCACTGTCTGCCTCAGTTTCATCAACTGTAAATTGGGGATAATAATAGAACCTACTTCACAGAGTTGTTGTGAGGATTAAATGAGATAATATTTGTAAAACATCCAGCAGTATCTGGGACATAGTAAGCACTTAATAAATCCTTGTTTCAACAGAACATTGCCTTAATTGCAGCCCTATTATGTCTATTTCAACAAATTTCAAGGTTGTTTTTTTTGTCCTGATTTTATATATATATATATATTTATGCCATTCTTTACATTTCTAAATGGGGCTATGTTGTAGTCCTACTTCTTTTAATTTGCTTACTCATGTCATCAGCTCCCAAGGATTCAATTATCTGTAGGCTAGTGAATTTTAGATCTACTTACCCAAGCCTCACCTCTATCCTTGTCTCCGGACTTGAAGCTCCAACTTTCCATTGGACATCTTGAAGTACATGTCCTGTAGACATTTTAAGCTTAACCTATCCAAAACTAAACTCGTTATCTTTTCCCTCAAACCCACCCTTCTTTCTGCTTTTCGTATCATCATGGAGGGCACCACTGTCCTTCTATTCAGCTAGTCTGGTTGATTAGGTATCACTCTCAATTCCTCACTCTCTCTAACCCATAATATCCAATCATTTGCCAAGTCTTGTCAATTTTAACTTCACAGATCTTTCATATAGACCACCTTCTCTCCTCTGATCTTATCACCTTATATCTGCATTATTGCATGGAGGTCTCTCTGCCTCCAGTTTCTCACCACTCTAGTTCATCCTCTTCTTAGCTTTCTTTTGTATATTGTAATCCCCCCTCAAATTGTATGTTTCTTGGGGGAAAGGAATAGCTTTATTCTTATTTGTATTTTCAGCACTTAGCACAGTGCTTGGCACATAGTACATGCTTAATAAATGTTTATTGACTGACCAGCTGGCAGCCAAAGGCAGATCCAGAAAAGAAAGGTTTTTGCTACCTTTCTTTGTACTTTCAAATGGTTTTGTGGTTTTATTTATAGAGGGAAGCTAGGTGGCAGCTAGAATTCTGGGTCAGAAGTCAGGAACACTCATCTTTCTGAGTTCAAATCTGGTCTCTAACACTTACTGGCTGTGTGATTCTAGGCAGGTCACTTAATCTTTCTTGCCTCAGTTTCCTCATCTGTAGAGGGAGATAGAGAAGGAAATGGCAAACCGCTCTAGCATCTTTATTGAGAAAATCCAAGGTGGGGTCATGTAGGGTTGGACATGACTGAACAACAATTCATAGACATGAGATACTTTAGGGTCTGCTTTGCCACTGTCCCCTAAGTACAATAGGACCTTACCATCTGACTTTTAGCAGAAACCTCCTCTAGATATTCTCTCCCCTTAGTAAATTATGAGTTCCTTTAAAGCAAAAAGGGTTTGGCTATTCTATTTTCATCTGGTAAGTATCTAATAAATGCTAATGAAAGAAAACTCATTAGGAAAAAAAAGACACTTATTACAGATCTACCATGTGTCAAGCACTGTGTTAGCCAATGAGAATACAAAAAACAACAACAACAAAACCCCACAAAAACCAAAAAGAAACAGAAATAAAATTGGCTTTAAGGAACTTGCATTTTAGGTGAGGGAGGGGAAATGGAGGAAATACGTACATAGATAAGTAAAGAAAAATACATACAAAATAAGTAGAAAGAACTTTTTGACAAGGGAGACACTAGCAACTTAGGGCAGAGATTAGGAGAAACTGCAAGTATAAGGTAGGACTAGAATCAAAATTTTGAAGGAGACTAGGAATTCTGAATGGGTAGAAATTAAAAGGGAGTGGATTTAAGGAATGAGGACAGCCAGTGCCAAGGCATGGATATGGGAAATGGGTTTTATATGAGGGATAGCAAAAAGGCCAGTTTGACTGGACCTTGGAATGTATGGAGGGGAGTCATATATAATAAGTATAACATGTCTAGTAAGGTAAATTGGAGTCAGATTGTGAAGAACTTTAAATGTTAAACAGAGGAATTTATGTCTATAATTTATTATTCTAGAGGTAACAGGGAGCTTTTTAAGTTTCCTGAGTAGTGAAGTGATATAGCAAGACCTTTCTATTAGGAAAATCACTTCAGCAACTGTGTGGAAAATGGATTGCAAAGGGTGAGACTGAAGCCCCTCCTCCCCCCCAAAAAAACACCAATTAAAAGACTATTTTAAAAAAGACTATTACACTAGTGTAGGTGAGAGGAGATAAGGGTCTGAACTAGAGTTGGTGACCTCATGGGTAGACAATGAGCGATTATGTGGTAGGAGGGAGAGAATAGAAATAAGATTTGGAAGTTGATTGGATATGTGTAGGTAGGGAGAGTGAGGAACTGAGGATGTCTAGTTTGAGAGTCTAGGTTACTAAAGTGGTGACCTAGAAAGAAAGAAATTTATGAGAAAGGTATATTTTGGGGAAAGATAATGAGTTCTGTTTTGAAGCATGTGGCACAGTGGGAAGAGTTCCAGGTCTGGAGTCAGGACAACTGCTCTTTCTGAGTTCAAATCTGGCCTCAAACACTTACTGGTTGTGTGACCCTGGGCAAGCCACTTACCCCTGTTTCTCTTAGTTTCCTCATCTGTAAAATGAGCTGGAGAAGGAAATGGCAAACCTTACCAGTATCTTTGCCAAGAGAACCCCAAAAGGATCACAAAGAGTCAGACATGACTGAAAAATGACTAAACGACAACATATTGAGTTTCAAATGCCTATATGATGTCCAGTTGGAAATGGTAAGTAGTCAGTTGATGGTGTAGGACTGGAGTTCAGGACAGAGACTAAGGATAGAATATAGAAACTCAAAGAAGAGGCAGTATCCAGAAGAAGAAAGTGGTCAACAGTGTCAGATACTGAAGAGAGATCAAGGGTTAGCAAGACAAGACTACCCCAGCTTCTGGATCCTAGAAATACCCTCTCTAATGTATTTTCTGATTATTTAATCCTTATAGTGACATTAAGCAGTAATTCTTCTTGTAAAGAAAATTATTGATTTTGCAGACTATTTCCTTTTAGCCCAATCTAAATCTACCGTGATACTTTGAAGAATGAATTTCATACATGAATTGTGGTCCTTTGCTCAACTTCTTTTTGGTGAGAAAATCCAGATTCGTTGAGACATTCTTTTGGTTAGAAGATGATTTCAGGACATTCTTCTGTGAGTTTTGCTGCTCCGGGCATTTTCCTATGACCTTATTTGGATGTTTTTTGGAGCAATCGTGTTCGGGTTTGGGAGCTCACTGCCTTTCCTCCACCATCTTGGCTCCACCCAGGAAGTCTCGAGACATTCTTTTTATGTCCCTCATACCATTTTAAAGTTCATGCAAGGTAGAAATATTGATAGTTCACAATGATGAGTTTTTGGGTGCATCAACTTACATCAGGGAAATAACAAGGCACATGAAAGAATATTCTATGCATTGAAAGAATTCTATGACTGATTTGGGGCAGCACAGAAAGAATAACAGCAAGGCCTATGTAGCTAGTACCATAACTTTGTTCTTCATTGCATCATTTTGATGTTTCATTGATCACACTTACTTTGAATATTTTGATGATGACCAACCTACTTATGTCCAGTATGGAAACTCCCAGTTTCCTGTCATGTGGCTAAAGAATTTATAAAACAAAATAAATCAAATTTGTCTTCTTTGAGAAACTGGAAAGGTTATATTATGTTTTGTGAAAACTTATGGGACTGTGGATATCATGCTTTACATAGAAGAGTAAACAACAAAGTTTGTTTTTTACTATGTCTTGGAACATCCATTATGTGACAGCATTGTGAGTAGAATTTCAAGAACTTCAAGTATGGTGGGAACCTAGCATTGCAAGAGTGATTCTGACCTCAATATACATCACCCTTATGTTAGAAAATCCATCTGGGACCTAGAAAGGACACAATAAAATTGGAATTCTGTTGTAGAAGTCACCCAACTGTTGGAGAAATCTTTTTGGGAAGGAAAAAGTATTTTAATGCAGAAGAATTATAAGATTCAGAGCTACAAGTCAGTCATTAAATAAACATTTATTAACCACTATGTGAGGTCAGATAGGTGGCACAGTAGATTGAACACTGGGCTTGGAATCAGGAAAATCTGAGTTCAGATCCAGCCTCAGATACTTACTGGCTGTGTAACTCTGGGAAAATCATTTATCCCCTATTTGCTTCAGTTGTCCATCTGTAAAATGGGACAATCTGGAGGAGAAAATGGCAATCCACCATAGTATCCTTGCCAAGAAACCTCCAATGGTTACAAGATCATCTCTATCTTCAGTCTGCATAATGTGTATAGTAATGAAGGCATTGAATGGTGAGATTGACTCAAGTGACCCAAGACTTAGCAAGGCAAAATTAGTAAAATGATTAGGGGGTAAAGGATTCAATCAAGGTGGACAGAATAGAGTTAAATTGGTTCACCAAGGGAACAAGATGGAGAAACGGAGAGAGAACCCCAGTGGCTAGTGAAGGGGACATGGCCTGGGAGACAATTAAGGGGTCAAGGGATTAGAGGTGATGGTGTGGAAAAAGAATAAGGTTTGGTAAAGGGGAAAGAAGGGGAAGAGGTGAAAGGTCAATAGATTATGCTTGGATCAGGGGATTTCAGAATTCTTAAACATGAAAGTGGTACATCTGTGGGTGATGACAAGAGTAAGGGTATAATCATCTTTGTGTATGACTGAGATGTGTAGGAGTAGGCAATGGGAAGTGAGTAGATGGAGAAACTGAGTAGTTAGTGTTTGAGGGAAAGTGTGTGTGTGTGAACTATGTGGTTCAGTGGATAGAGTGCTGGGTCTGGAGTCAGGAAAACCTGAAATCAAATCTGGTCTCAGATACTTACTACCTATATGACCCTGGGCAAGTCACTTATTTTCTGTTTGCCTTAATCCACTAGAGAAGGAATGGCAAACCACCCCAGTATCTTTGCCAAGAATCCCCCATAAACAGGTGTTGGTATGTTATGGTCCATAAGGTCATGAAAGTAGGACATGACTGGATGACTGTACTCTCTGTGTGTGTATGTGCACACACATGCATGCATATTCAAGTTCTCTAGTATTAGGGGAGGAAAGAAACTTATGAACTATGTACCATTATGGAAGGGGAATGACCTGGAGGTCTGTAGACAATAGTTACCAGGATTTTATAGGATGCTAGATTTGAAGAGCAAGAACCTCAAAGGAGGAGAGGTCACTGTGTGATGAAGATAGGAGAATCTGCAAAAGAAATAGAGAGCAAAGAGTAACATAGCTCTCTACCTGGGCCAGTAAGCTGAGTGAAATGAGTAAAGCTGCAGTCAGTACCAGAAAAGATAGTCAGGAAGGCTGTGTCATTATAAGGGAACAAATATTCAGTAATAGCTATTAGATGGAAATAATAGGAGAGGAAAAAATTTAAGATGAAGGGAAATGTATTGCCTATGGAAGAGGCATTCCACAGGGCACAGTAGAAGGAATGGAAGAGGTATTTGGTTGGCACGTTAGGATGAGAGGATTGAGGATGATGGGAATAAGAAATTGGGTAGTAGGAAATGGGTTTTGGATGATGAACTATAGAATCACTGAGATGGGTAGGGTATGACTAAAGGTGAGAATGTTCATGACTGAGTAAAAGGCTGGAGATGAGGGCAGTATAAGATAGGAGGTACATGGTTAGATGATCAGATGGGAAATCATGCTTTACCACTCCTCTACCTCCTAAGAGTAGAGATTAGTCAGGAAAAGGTGTAGTAGAAATGAAAGACCTGAGGTCAAAATAATCTTATTACATGTATTTTTTTTAATTGGGCAGCGAGGTGGTGCAGGGGATAGAATACTAGACCTAGAGTCACGAAGACTTATCTTCCTGAGTTCAAATCCAGTCTCAGACACATTAGCTTTGTGACCCTAAACAGGTACTTAACCCTGTTTGCCTCAGTTTCCTCATCCATAAAATGAGTGGGAGAAGGAAAAGGCAAAATACCCTAGTATTTTTGCCAAGAAAACTCCAAATGGGGTCATGGAGAAAAACAACTGAACAATTATAACAGTTTAAATATATTGATGTTCTTCATAATCAGCTGTATTTTATTTTATACATTTAGTGTTCAGTAATTTTTAGTTGTGTCTGACTCTTTGTAATCCCATATGGGGGTTTTCCTGGCAAACAGACTGAAGTGATTTGCCATTTTCTTCTCTAGCTCATTTTACAGATGAGTAAACTGGGGCAAACAGGGTTAAGTGACTTGCCCAAGGTCACACAGTTAGTAAGTATCTGAGACCAGATTTGACTCAGGAAGATGAGTCTTTCTGATTCCAGGCCTAGCACTTTCACATGCACTGTGCCACCTGGTTGCCCTTATCTTTATATACTATGTGTAGTATATTTATATACGATATTTAAATACAATTATCAAAATATGCTTTAAAAAATGTTCATGAACTAGTCCAGTGGTATCATATTCCAATAAAAACAGGGGTCACTAACCATGAGTATCCCTTTGGGCCACATATTGACTTAGAATACTATACTTTACTACATTTCTTTTTTATTAATTAATACATCATCACATTAAAATCAAATGGGAACAACATTTTAATCTGGTTCAGGCTGCCTTTGGGAATGTTGTGAGCCACATGACTTCTGCCAGCCCCATACTTGATGCCTCTAATATAGCCAACAACCTTACTTTTATACATGAAGAAGATGAGCACGTGAGAGTCATGTGACTTGACCAGATCACACAAAAACAAAGACAGAATTCTAATTCATAACAGTTGACTCCAAATTCATTGCTTTTTCTATGACAGCCTAGGATGAAGGACTACAGGCATTTGCTTTTTAGGCACTTCATGACTGGGAAGGGCTTTGATCTATAATTGGAATTACCAATGATATTGTTATGAGGGATCAACATTCACAGAGACCTATGAACTCCAAAAAGATGTAGGAGGTATTTTTCTTTGACTTTTACTGCATTTATAGTTTTACTGTTGGGCTGGAAATCTGTTTGGTAGGATGTGAGCAGGTGTCTATGAACAGATATCACAGTGGGAAATGTGCATGGAATTTCCATACTTGGGCTCAGCCCAATGGTATGTATTTCATAACATTTCAGCTAAATTAGTACATCCATTTTTGAGTTATGAGGGGGTGGGAAAAACCCAACCTTTTCCTCCTCTTAAAAATTAATCAGACTTTTTTAAGCCTTTTATTTTCTTAGGAAAGATTTTTAAAAAAAAAAAAAAGAAAAATGTGATAATATGAACTTCACCCTTGGCAAGATTAGAAGGCTCATTCAAGCACAGAGAAAAACAACAACTTGGAAGAAAAAGGAAGTATGTATATTCTGAGACAAAAAAATGTGAACTCAAACTCCTGCTTGCCCAACCTGTGGGTGTATGCCACAGGATAATGCACTAAACAAGAAGGGTATGTATGAGAAGTTCTCCCTGGCATGGCCAACACATGGAAAGAGGTAGGGCAGCCTGGAAGTACAGCCATTTCTTTTTTTTTTTTGGGGGGGGGGTTGGTTCAGGACCTTGTAGTCATTCGTGATATCCATGGAAGTGAGGCTTTGGGGAATGAAGATTTCCTCAAGAGCCATAGGATAGTGCCTCCTCTCAGAGCAGCCTAATTTTACACTTTCATCAACAAGCTTAAGGCAGAATATTCTGGGGCTTGAACCCTTCAGTTAAAGGGGTCATTAAAAGATTTGCCAGCTTCAATGGCTCATAGGCCAACTCAGTTTGGGGTCAGTTGTAGGTGGTTTTTTAAAAAAATCTTCTTTAGTTACAGATCTTTCAATACCAGTGTTACATATGGACTAGTACACTTAGGCTGTAACAATGAATGGTGATGATGATGATGATGTTGTTGGAGGAGGAAGAGGATGAGGAGGAGGAGGAGGAGGAAGTGGGGGAGGAGGAGGAGGAGGAGGAGAAGGAGGAGACAGGGGTCTTCCTATCTCACCCAGGCTCTAAGTGAAGTGGCCACTCCATTCAGAGACCTGATACCACTATTGATTGGCACATAAACTGACTTGCTCCATTTCTGACCAGATCAGTTTGCTTTTCATAAGCATTGTTGTGGCTCCCCAGTCTCAGGGGGCATCCTTTATTTGTTCCAAACTTAGTGGAAACACAATTGGCTTAGATCTACTGCAGCTGAGACCTCTAGAGTCCAAGTGATCCAGCAGCCTTCACCTCCCAGGTAGCTGGGATTACAGGTGTGTTCCATCATGCCTGGCTATTAGGGGTTTCAGTGTGCTCTTCCTCCTACATTATAAGCTTCATGGGGGCAAGGTCTTTGTCTTAGATAACCTTTGTATCTTCCCATGTCTTAAATATAATACAGTGCTCATCACATAGTAGGCATATAAATATTTGATGAATAAATGAAAGTTTGTATAACAAAGCTTAAAATCTTAAGTCTAAGGAAGCATATTAATATTCTCTTTTTCCTTTGTTTCTAACATAGGGAAATAAAGTTGTCTATAAACTTTTTTTCAGGGCAATGAGGGTGAAGTGACTTGCCCAGGGTCACACAGCTAGTAAGTGTCAATTGTCTGAGGCTGGATTTGAAATCAGGTCCTCCTGAATCCAGGGCCAGTGTTTTATCCACTATGCCACCTAGTTGCCCTCTGTCTATAGATAATCGTAAAGCAATCACATAATCACATAATCACATAATTTTAGAATGTGAAGGGACTTTAGAAACTAGTCAGTAATGATATAGTGGGGAAATGAAATACAAAAGTATAGTGTGTGCAAAAATTATGATTCCTACTATGGTCTCAGTGCTGGCTGTGCTTGCATCATCCCTAATAGTGAAATGTTCAGTTGGTCACTGGTCTATCATAAATATCCAGATTCTTTGCATAAGGATAAAAAAGGTATAGATTAGTGATGCTTAACTTGGGGTCCATACACCCCCATAAGTGGGTAGATTTCAGGGGATATTTAAAACTTGGATGGGAAAATACACCTTTAATTTCATTATTCTCTGCTTGGAAGTTGGCATTTCTGTCATATTCTGGCATATTCTGAGAAGGGGTACTTAACCTCCACCAGATTGCCAAAAGTGTCAATGACACAAAAACATTAAGAACCCCTGTTATATGTGATCAATTTTTTTTAATTGGAATCTGGTGGTATGTATTAGAGGTATATCATATTCTGAAATACTTTGAAACAACTTCCACAAGAATGACATGCAAAATTACCATTTTCAGTTTATGTGATTTGGGTAGGAGTCAGGCAAAATGGCCTCTGAGGATTCTTTCAATTCTAAGATTCTTATGATTATATTTAATTTAAAAGAAAATAGTATATGTTATTTGAAATGTTGCTAGCATAATATCAGAATTATCTGTATTAGCATGTATTATCTGAAATGTTGTTAGCATGTATAATTGGCATACTTTCTTCAGAGATGTGAAGAGAAAATAGATTTTGCTTAAAGGTTTCCCATTAAGTCTATGGTGTTTCCTACTCAATTCCGAACAAACATTTCTAAACATGGATTTACTACATGACCACACTAAATGATCACATTCTTTGATTACTAGAGGTCGTCAGGAAAATTTGGATAAGTAAATCAGAACAGAATTCCAAAAGAAGTTAGGTTGATTCTAAGAGGAATGAAGATTCAATCAATGAAAAATGGAATTTTAGGACAGGCCCACCTCAACATGGTTGCTAAAAGGCATATCCAAGCTTAAGACTGTGCTGTGTTCTATCATTTGTTCAAAATCACAGCTCTGTGCCTCCATTTCTAATGAATTTCATCAAATTAAATGACACATGAATTAAAAGCAGAAGATATTTAGTTAAATGGAATAGCAAGGTAAATTAGAAGGAAAATTTCCCTTGGGCAAAAGGGAGACAATCTCTCTGATATTCCCATGGTGCTAGTGAGAGAGAAAGTATCCTTAAGACAACTAGTACTCCAAAGGTTGTGTCTCAGTGAAAATACCTCTTATACTTCTCTCAGCTAAGTCTCTCAGCAACCTGCTATATGTCACTATTTCAAGCTGGCCCTCTCTATTGTCCTGCTGTGCCTCTCAAGATCCCCCTTCTTTTATTGATTGAACTGCTACTAACATTATATGTTACTGAGCTACTCCTAGTATATGCTAGGGGTCTTCTTTAACTGAAGAGACTTCTTCCTCAAAAGAGGATGCCATTTCTCTTTTAAGACACTGCTCATACCTAGGACTTTGTTTGCTCTTGGGGAGGCCCATAGCCAAACCCAAACAATACAGGAAGAAAAGGCCCTAAGTAAAAGCCTTTCTTATTTTTATGCTTTTTCACTTCTTTTTTCTCTTTTTTTCTTTTTTGACAATTTTTTTCAGGGGGAATTCCATTACACTTACTTCACATTTAGATTGTGGGGCATAAATTAGTTTTCATGCCTGTCCTGCCCTTGGCAGGTAGTACCGTGGCTGTGTTAGTTATCCCATAGTTTTACTTAGCAACCCTGGAGAAATGGAATGGGTACATGGAGCCTATAACATCTTTTGACTTACACTCTATATAATAAAAATAAAAACAGTTGATTATAACATTGCCATTGCTATTCATTTCCTATCAGTGTTCAAGTAAATAAAGTGGATAAAAGCCCATAAAAAATTTTAGCCCCTAGATCTTTTAACTATAGTGAAGATTGATTTAAACAAGATGCTTCTCAGAGAAAGGAAAATAAATAGGATTACAACATCACGTATTTCAACCTAGAAGAGAACTTAAATACCATTTAGCCAATGCTCTCATAAAGTATATACCATGGTTTGCCTAGACTATCTACAGATACTACATTCCTACTTTTGAATTACTACCTATGTCTTTAGTATTGGGAAAGCATTGAAATCCCTGGATGCTTCCAGGAATATGATGACCCAGGACTGAAAGGACTTAATGTTTTGGTATTATAGTTCATTTGTACTGTGACAACAGTAGTGGGTAGAGTGCTGGTTGCCTAAATTAAAATAAGAGAAAGCTTCATGCTCAGTGTTTTGCTTTCACATATCTACATAGCAAGTAGTATCCTCTGCCTTTAGCCAGAGCTTGGTGATCTCTTTTTTGTTTTTTGGGGTTTTTTTTTGTTTTGTTTTGTTTTTTTGTTTTTTGGTGAGGTAATTGGGGTTAAGTGAGTTGCCCAGGGTCACACAGCTAGTAAGTAGAAGTGTCTGAGGCTGTATTTGAACTCAGGTCCTCCTGAATCCAAGGCTAGTGCTCTATCCACTGCGCCATCTAGCTGCCCTTTGGTGATCTCTTAAAACCCCCAAGAATCCAATTATTGTCCTCTGCTGCTGATTCCCAGACCTATTTATCCATCCCTAGCCTTTCTCCTGGTTGTCAGGCTTGCTTCTCTAACTGCCTACCTTGAACTTGATTTCCTATAGACATCTTAAACTCAACATGTCTGAAACTGAATTGTCTTCTCTTCCTTGCCCTTATACTCTCCTCTTTTCCTAACTTTCTATTACTGTCAAGAGCACTACCATCCTTTCTGTCACATAGGCTTGCAACTTAGGTATCATCATCAAATCCTCATTCATCTTTCACATCCAATCTGTTGCCAAGTTCCACTGAGTTTTTCACATCATTTATAATCTTACTCCCCCTTGTCTCCACTCAACTACCACCTTGGTGTATGCCCTTATTATCTCATGCCTGGACCATTGCAATAGTCTTCTGATTGGTATCTCTACCTTGACTCTCTACTCTCCAGTCCATTATTCACTTAACTATCAAAGTGATCTTCCTAAAGCACAAGTGCAGGATCAAATATAAAATCATCTCTCCCTCTCTCCCTCTCTCCCTCCTTCCCCCCCCTCCTTTTAAAGACATCTAATCTTAGCCATACCAGATCTAAAACTACATTATCAAGTGGCAATCATCAAAACTACTTGGTACTGACTAAGAGATAGAGTGGTAGTGGAATAGATTAGGTACACAAGACACAGTAAATGCCTATAGTACTTTACTGTTCAATAAACCCCAAACCTTAGCTTCTGGAATAAGAACTCACTATTTGAAAAAATTGCTTGGAAAACTAGAAAATAGTATGGCAGAAACTAGGCACAGACCAACATCTCACACTGTATACCAAGATAAAGTTGGAATGGGTACATGATTTAGACTTAAAGGGTGATACCATACACAAATTGGGAGAGTAAGAATAATTTGTCAGATCTATGGAGAAAGGAAGAATGTATGGTCAAATGAGATAGAGAGCATTATGAAATGCAGAAATAATTTTATTACATTAAATTAAAAAGGGTTTACACAAATAAAACCAACGCAACCAAGAATAAAAGGAAAGCAGAATGATGGGAAACAATTTTTACAGTAAGTGTTTCTGATAAAGACTTCATTTCTCAAATATATAGAAAACTGATTCAAATTTTTAAAAATACAAATAATTCCCAATAGATAAATGGTCTAAGGATATAAACAACTTTCAAGCAAAGAAATCAAATCTATTTATAATCATATTAAAATGCTCTGAATCACTATTTATTAGAGAAATAAAAGTTAAAACAACTCTGAGATATCACTTCACAACTATCAGATTAGCTAAGAAGACAGAAGAGAAAAATTATAAATGTTGAAGATGTGGGAAAATTGGGACACTAATGCATTGTTGATGAAGTTGTGAATCAATTTAAGCATTTTTGAGAGCAATTTGGAACTCTTCCAAAAAACTGTATATATCTTTTGATCCAACAATACCATTACTAGGTCTGTTTCCCAAAGAGATCAAAAAAAGGGGAAAGGACCTATATGTAAAAAATATTTATAGAAATTCTTTTTGTGGTAGCAAACATTTGGAAATTGAAGGGATGCCCATTGATTGGGGAATGGCTGAACAAGTTGTGGTATGAGAAATGATGAGCAGGCAGATTTCCAAAAAAAATAAAATAAAACCTGGAAAGACTTAAGTGTACTGATGTTGAATGAAGTGAGCAGAACCAGAAAACATTATACACAGTAACAGCAACATTATGCAATGATCAACTATGACTGACAGCTCTTCTCAGCAATACAATGATCTAAGACAATTCCAAGACTATTGATGAAAAATGCTATCCACATCTAGAGAAAGAACTATGGATTATGAATGCAGATGGAAGTATACTATGTTGACCTTTTGATTTGTTTTGTTTCCCCTGTTGTTTCTTCTTTCACAACATGACTAATATGGAAATATGTTTAACATCGTTGCATATGCATAACATATATAATATTGCTTACTGTCTTGGGGAAGGGAGAAAAGGAAGCTATATCCCTGCCCTCAGGAAGGTTACAATATAAGTAGATGTCACAAAGTAAACATGATATAACTTGAAAATACCACACAATTATATATTAATAAATAAATAGGGAACATTTAATATATTTTTAAATTATGTTTTACTTTGTTAGTCAGCAAAAATCCATCTTCTCACTCTTTCCCTAACATTCCTCACTTTGAAAACAAAACAAAAACAAAGCCTCTGTAACAAATATGTATGTTCAAGCAAAATAGATTTCCATATATATAATATTGTATGTATATATATATATACACACACACACACACACACACACACACACACACACAAACACATGTCTCATACTGCATTGAGTCCTTCACTCCTCTATCAGGAGATAGGGAGCATGTTTCCTCATGCTACCTTTGGAATCATGGTTGGTCTTTACACTAATCAGAATTCTTAATTCTTTCAAAATTGTCTTTACCATATTGTTGACTTTATAAAAATTGTTCACCTGATTTTGTTCACTTTATTCTGAATCAATTCACACAAATCTTCTCAGATTTCTATGAAACCAGTCCCTTCATAGTTTCTTTTTCTTTTCTTTTCTTTTTTTGTGAGGCAATTGGGGTTAAGTGACTTGCCCAAGGTCACACAGCTAGTAAGTATAAAGTGTCTGAGGCCGGATTTGAACTCAGGTCCTCCTGAATCCAGGACCAGTGCTCTATCCACTGCACCATCTAGCTGCCCCCCTTCATAGTTTCTTACAGCACAATCATATGCCATCACAATTATATACCATAACATTTTTTTGCAATTCCCTATTTTATGAGCATTCCTTCCTATTCCCTTTCTTTATTACCTCAAAAAGAGCTATAAATTTCATACATCTTTAGATTTTTATTTTGCTTAGAATGAATCCCTTCCTTAATCTATCTTCCTTCTAATCCTCCCTTATCCCTTCTCTTTTTCCTCTCCTATTTTTCTTTTGACAGAAATCTATTGTGCGCAACTCTGTGTGTGTTTGTGTATTCTTCTTTCCTCCAACCAATTCAGAAAAAACGGAGGTTCAAGTGTCTGTCACCCCCATTACTCAATTTGTTTTTTTTATTTTCTTTTTTTAATATTTCCTTTTTTAACATTTAAAAAAAATTGAGTTCCAAATAACATCGCTCCCTCTGGCTCCTATTTTACCTGTTAAGAAGACAAGCTACATAATACCTATTATACATGTGAAGTCATGAAAAATATCTCCATATTTGCCATATTGTAAAAAAAGAAAAGCAAGAAAAATGAGAAAGTAAAAAGATATATTTTAATCTGCACTCAAAGTTCATCAGTTCTCTTTCTTAAGTTGGATAGCATTTTTTTATTATGAGTACTTTGGAAATGTTGTGAATCATTGTATTGATCAGGGGTAAATCAGTCTTTCATAGTTGACTATTGTTCTAATATGGTCACTGAACATGGCACAATGTTCTCCTGGTTTTGCTCACTTCTTTTTGCATCATTACATCTAAGTTTTTCAAAGTTTTTTCTGAAACCATCCTTTCATCATTACTTACAGCACAAGAGTATTCTATCACAATTATATACCGAAATTCTTCAGGCATTCCCCAGTTGATGAGCATCCTATAACTTCCAATTCTTTGCATAAAAAAGAGCTGCAATAAATATTTTTGTACATATAGATCCTTTTCCTTTTCCCTCCTCATTTGTATCAATGTCTGGTTGTTTACCCTGATTTTGTAAGATAATTTTCCCTAATCTTCTTTTCTCTTCCTCCTCTAGTGTATTCCTTTTCCCTCCCTTTCCATCCTTCTTTGAACATTATCAGGACATAACAGAACCACTCCAAGCCCTTCTGTCTAATTAGACTCTCTCTTTGACCCCCAATGATGAAAGGGTTCAGTGGGGACATGTGTCATTTCTTCATGTTATAATGTTAGTAGATTGTTCTCTTTTCTTTTTATCGTTTACTCATATTTATCTTTTTGTGTTTCTCATAACTCTTATGTTTGGACTTCAAAATTTCTACATAACTCTGGTCTTTTTGTTAGGAATGCTTGGGAATCTTCTGTTTTATTAAGGATACATTTCCTCTTCTGTAGGATTATCCTCAGATTTGCAAAAAATTCTTGACTATGTTTGTATTGTTTTCTTTCAGGAATATGATAAAAAGGAGCTCTTCACTCCTTTATAACAGTGACTACTAAATCACTTGTGACTGATTATGACTCCTTACTGCTTGAATTCTTTCTTTTTGTCTGTTTATCACATGTTTTCTTTGACTTAGAAGCTCTGGATTTGGCCATAATATTCCTGGAAGTTTTCATTTTTTAGTTTCTTTCAGGAAATGACTACTAGATTGCTTCTATTTCTACTTTGCTATCTGGTTCTAAGAAATTAGTAGGGTTTTGTTTTTGTTTTGTTTTAAGACTTCTTGAAGTATGATGTCCAGGCTCTTATTTTGGTCACAGCATTCAGGTGGTCTGATGATTCTTAATTTTTTTCTCCTTAATCTATTTTCCAGGTCAATTGTTTTTGGCTATGAGATATTTTATGTTTTTATTTTCCAATCTTTTGAATTTGTTTTTTTAATATTTTTGTCATGGTGACATTGATGTCTATTTGGTCCATTCTAATTTTTAGGAAGTTTATTACTTAGACAAGATTTTGTACTTTTGCTGCCAAGCTGATAATTCCTTTTTCTAACTTTCTTCCATAGCTCTCATTTCTTTTCCAATTTTATTTTTCTTTTAGCACCATCATTTCACTGGAAAAATATTTTTACTACTTGACCATTCCTGTCACCATAATAGCTTTCTATGACAGGATTTTTTCTTATTTTGCTAGCTTATTTCCTGACTTTGGACTTTATTTTAGGTCCAGGCTCTGTACTCTTATAGGGAAGATCTGGGCTGGTCCTAGTGCTGCCTTCTTGGGGGTACTGAGTATTGGGTTATTTCAGAATTTTAGAGACATCTCAAGCTCATGCTCTTAAAGTGATCTGATCTAGAGCAAAGTCTGATTGCTGTACCCCCTTGGTCTGAGCTCTTTAAGTTCCTGATCCAGGTTTGTACTGAATGACCATAGACTACTGGAAAAGTCTGCTAGTTAAGAATGACAGGATTATAAGCTCCCCTTTGATCTGGTATTGCTGTCCTGCCTATTCCTCTCCAAGTTTCAGGATGATTTGAAGGCTAGAATTGATACCCCCACCCCACCCCCCTTCTCCTGGAATTGAGCCATAACACTATTGCTTATTTCTAAACTTGCTCCTTTCTTTGTATGCTGCCTACAATCCAAGATTGCTAAGGCTGAAGAGTGAGGGTGAAGAACATTGCTGCAAATCTCCATTTACCATTGATCTGGGACCCTTCCTTGCCCAGTCACAACCATTCCTTTGGTAATGATATGCTCTGTTCACTGTGTACTCCATGTCCATGTGGTGAGTGCTCTGCACCAGGCCTAGTCCCCAGCATTGGCAGGTCTCTCTATCTACCACCCTACGTTTATATGAGCTAGATAAATGACCTATGGTGACATTTCCTTGGATTTCCCCATCGGCATTGGTTCTGGTGCATTTTTAGCTCTGCTTAGAAAAGCTAGGAATGGAGGCAAGAAATCCTTATTGCATTGATTCCTTCTGCTCCATCATTTTGGCTATGCTTTAATATGTGCGTATTAAGAAGATGATAAATAAAGGACTTGGTTGAGTAGGGATTAAATTAATTAGGGAAGAATTCTTCAATTGAGTTTTGACTTAGTTCTTTAAGATGGAAGAAGAAATAACATATTAAGGAAAGCACATGGGATTTTTAACCAGAGCACCTGTGTTGGCATCACAGTTCTGCTACTTACTATTATACTTATTTCACTCTGTAGAAGACATTTATTGTTTTAGACCCTGGTTTCCTCATCTGTGATGAGACAGAGTGATGGCCACTTACAAAAATGGAGTTGGTTTGGTTGGTTTGGTGTGGGAATCAAGAGCACCAATTAGATTCTAATTCATGAATGCTATCTCCATCTTGTGCTGCCACATACATTTTCCTCCATCTTGTAAAATAAAAGGATTGGATCAGATTATCTCAATTGTTTCTTCCAACTCTAGATCCTACAAGTATGACAAGCATGAGTTGATGAAGCATTCCAAATTTGGCAGCTCTGAGCTACAACAGAATTCCTTCAAATGGATTTATCTAAAGCTTAGTTGATCTTAATTTACTCAGGAAAGTTCCTTATGAATATAGTAACTAGGCATCGTGCCTTGTAATGCAACTTTTCAGCAATTTTTTTAGTCCCATAATTTTCCTCTGGCCCTGGTTGTAAGATATTTATGCTCTACTGTGTTCATTGTTTTTTGTGAACTTATAAAAATTGCTTTTTTTATTAGTCTATAAAAGCCATGTTTGGAGACAGTCTAAAATAAAAATTAATGCATCTTATCACCCCACAGCATGGAACGAGTGACTCTTCCCTTCACTTATTTAAGCACCACAAATGCATGTGCTTCTAATAAAACTCATTCCCTGCCCCATCAACCTTACCCAGTGAACAGTAAGCAGACATCTGTGGCTGACCAGGGCCTGAGGGAAAGGCAGTGAAGAAGATGGGGGTGGAGGCCCAGAGAAGAGGCATCATATTTCGGGGGCATAAAGTTTGCTGACATCAGATACCCAACTCACCAGAAGAAGCACACTGTAGAGACAATTTTATCACTTCATAAACACACTCTCATCTCCATCACTCTGGCTCTTTATAGACCAAGAACTTTTTTTTTTAATTAAATAAGCTTCAGTTTGGTTTTGAAGGCTGTTTTGGAAAGAAAGTAAGAATCAGTTATATCTCTGGAGCCTAAAAAAAAGACCAGAGATTTGCTTAGATTAATCTGTGCTCAGTGGTCAAGTGGATATCTGTTTCACTATGTCCCTGAAGAAATTTATAATGAAATGGGAAAAAAAGCAAAAAGAGGTTCATTTGATCAAGAAATACAATGAAGAAAAACATAACATAGAATTCTGGTGTTGAATGGTTTCCAGCAAATTACTTGATCCTTATTGATTTGTTGTTGTTGTTCACTTGGGTCTGACTCTTCATTTGGGGTTTTCTTGGTAAGGATACTGGAGTGGTTTGCCATTTCTTTCTCCCAGCTCATTTTACAGATGAGGAAACTGAGGCAAACAGGGTTAAGTGACTTGCCCACAGTTAATAAGTATCTGAGTCTGGATTTAAACTCATGAAAATAAGCTTTCCAGATTCCAAGTCTAGTGCCCTAACCACTGCACCACCTGGATGCCCAGCTAGCTACTAGTTAGTTATCTAGCTACTTGATCCTTACAGTTTATTTATGATCAGGATTCAGTAATATTGGGAATCCTAACACAGTCTCCTGTCTTAGTGTTCCAGGAGCCAGCAGAGAAAAGTAAGATAACACAAAAGTAGAGTTCTCTCTGGTATTATTTTCTTGCTTTCATAAATAATAATTGCCAATTAAATTGTGTTGTAAGGTTTGAAAAGAGGTTTATATATGGTATTTCATTTGTTCCTCAATCCAGCTCTGTGGGGTAAGTACTTTTGGTATTATAATCCCTATTTTAAAGACGAAGAAATGCCCCCTCCATTTTGTTATTTTTTTTTGTCCATTGTTCTCAAGGAGGACTGTGACATTGGGAGGTGATGTCATGATTTGCAGCGAAGTGGACTTAAGTGAGAGAAGGCTGTGCAAAGTCACCAGCATCACTCTCTCCTCCAGAACCATCTGGGTCCAGTGGCAAGATACACATGAGGATGATGAGAGAGAGCCCTAGTTGTTAGAGGCAATCAGGGTAAAGTGACCTGTCCAGGGTCACACAGCTAGTAAGTGGCAGGTGTCTGAGGCCAAACTCAAACTCATGTTCTTCTGACTCCAAGGCCAGTGCTCTATCCACTGTGCTACCCAGTTGTTCCCCACCTTTTTATAGATAAGATTAAATTACTTGCCCAACATACTCATGCAAATCTAGACATCATGCTTGTGATGCCTTTGGTCCTCTTTGAGAATGAATGATAAACAACAACAACAATATAAGTTTCTGAGGCAGGATTTGAATCAATTTCTTCTGGACTTCGGGTTGAACACTCTATGTTAATTATTTTCCCTAGGCTTCTCTCATCACTTTCTTCCTTTTTGATTTTGCCTCTGGCTACCTTGCTATGTGTTCAGAACTTTGTCTGGATGGGATTCACCTAATTCCCAGCTTCTGACCTCAGTAAAAACAGATGGAGGACCATAGGAAGAAGCTGAGAAAATGTGATTTAATCACCTATTTCTCCATGTGCTATTCAGAATTTTGTACTTGAAATTATTGATATAGTAGTATGGGAGAAAGTTCACTAGAACTGGATTTGAAACTCTTCTCAAATGTCTCCTCTGATTTCTTATCATCTGTGTGACCTTGGGTAGGTCACTGAATTTTCCTGGGCTTCACTTTCCTCAACTACAAAAAGCAAGTAATCAATGTAATGACTTCTGAAGCCCCTCCAGTTCTAGATCAATGATTCTCCTATTGAGTTTTCTTTAACTTCCCCCTCTCTTGCTTGAACCCTGCAAAACAGAAGATGTATCTAGCCAAGTCCTTACCAGAAGCATGCGGGCCCATGGTCCCTCCTAAATGGGATAAGTAGCCAGTAAAAATGATCAGGGTGTTAAAACAACCACAGTGGAAGAGTTTTAGCTAAATAGATACCATCTGTCCCTCAGTGCAGTCTCATCTTGTTTAGCCTTTCGCTGACCATCTCTGAGCCATCACTTTTGTGGTTCAGGCCATGTGTGCACTGCCTGGGGTTCCCAGGACCCAGACAAATCAGTTGTGCAATGAAGACTTTATGAGAACATTTTTTTTTCCAAAGGGCCTGAAATCTGTAATCCAAAAAGCATTTTATCCTAATATAGACAAAAATCAGGCAGCAGCTGCCTCATCACATCAGCCTAGATGCTGCAGAGGGAAAGAAAGAAGGGCTCTCCCAGTCAGAAGCCAAGACTAAATCATTAGCAGAGTGTTTGTTGGGAAATTGCATTTTTCTCATAGATAATGCAACTATTATCATGATGCTGAGGACAGTTAGCATAAAGCAACTTTGGTCCAGCCTCTCCCACATGAAAAGTGCACTCCATGTCTCTAGGGGAGAAGAAAGGAGAAACAGGAGAATTCTCAGAAGGAAGATGTTGAGAAAAAAAAACAAACAAAAAACAAACAAACAAACAAAAAAACATTGGTTAAGTTGGAGAGAGGAGAATGTGGACCCTAAACAATGAATTCTAGGATTGTAAGGAGCCTCAAAGGACAGCTGGCCTAAGCCTTTCCACACCTCATTTTACAAATAAGAAAACTGAAGTCCCTAGAGAATGTGATGTGGCCAAGTCCAAACAAAAAGTAAGCATAAGAGGGAGGATTTGAAACCAGGTCCCACTATTATATACTTTCTTTTTATATAAGATCCCTTATTTCATTTTTGAATTTATTATTTTTGTTCAGTTGTTTTTCATTCATGTCCAACTCTTCATGACCCCAGTTGGGGTTTTCTTGGCAAAGATACTAGAGTGGTTTGCCATTTCTTTCTTCAGCTCATTTTACAGTTAAGGAAACTGCAGCAAAAAGGATTAAGTGACTTACCCAGGGTCATACAGCTAGTAAATGCTTGAGGCCACTCAGGCCTCAGGGTGGGACATGGGTGGGATAAACTGTTGCCTCTCTATAGTCACATGACACTATTAGGGCATAGTTAACCAAAAACATCCCAGCAGGTCCCATGAAGCAAGTTATGAAGTCTATGAGGGCAGAACAGTATATTACCTAGAATGTGGTCATGTGGGACAAAAAGATCTTAGTTGTCTTTATTAATGAAAGCACAACTTTTAATCTAGGCAGGGTTATTACTCAAAGACTAAAGGTTCATATCTATCCATAGAATTAGGGTAGAAAAGTCTCTAATACCAGAAGGTCTGTATTGCTAGCATTCTTGTCCATCTCCTCATAATGTTATGCTTACATCTCTCCTATTCTTCTAATGCCTCTTGTCCTACTCCAATCTAACACCAGCACAGTGACTTCTCAGAGACCACCACCAGGTATGAACTGAAGCAGAATCCCTTTATAACATAATACACTGGGGGCAGCTAGGTGGCGCAGTGGATAAAGCACCGGCCCTGGATTCAGGAACACCTGAGTTCAAATCTGACCTCAGATACTTGATATTTAGTAGCTGTGTGACCCTGGGCAAGTCACTTAACCCCCATTGCCCTGCAAAAAATAAAATAAAATAACATAACATAACCCACCCCTTGACACAGTCTTTGCTTGCTTGCCTTGTGGGAGGACACTGAGGATGGTTGCTACCTCCTGAGGAAGCCCAAGTATTACCTCTTAGGAAGTATTTTCTACATGGAGTTTCAGTCTTCACTATTTACTGTTTCTTTACTATTTCTACTCATTGTTCCTGGTTTTGCCTTCTGGGACCAAGCAGAAAAAGACTAATTTGTCTACCCTATGATAATCCTTCAAGTATTTGAACACTTCTATCATCACCTTCCCTTCCTCCTTCTCTGAAAACTTCTATTCTCTATACTAAACACCCACAATGCCTTCAACCAGTTCTCAGAATGCATGATCTCCAGGATTTTCACCATACTGGTCACATTCCCCTAGACAATCATATCTCCACTTCATCAATGACACTCTTTCAATTCAACATCTAGAATTAACATTATACTTCATAGATAGATTGATTGGGTTAAAATACAGGAGTATGATCCCCTACCCACACCCTCTTAGGAAGGAACCCAGAGCTCCCTATCCACTCAGATCCTCAGGCCTACAAACCCTCTCCTCAAGGTCATAGCCTGGGATCAAATAACCCACTACCCACCACAGTACTATGATGTAGAGAACTGAGCACATCCTTTGGAATTCTTCCAATAATATGGAAACCCACTTGTCCTTATCATCTGTCTTGATACTTCCAGATTTCAATGCATTGCCATTTGTTCTGCTGCTCCACCCTAAGGCTCATTAGGCCTTTCCATTTTTCCTTCATCTGAAAACTTTTGTGTATGTTGCCTCATTTTAGAATGTGATAATTTTCATAAAAGGGACTGTCTCACTATCCTCTTTATGTCCTCAGTGTTTAGATTACCATAATGATTCAAATATACAGAGGGTTTAATGAATGTTTTTTTCTTCCTTCCCTCCTTTCCTTCTTTACTCCATCTTTTTTCCCTTCTTCCCTCTGATAGCCTTTCTCCTTCCTTCCCTCCTTCATTCATACCCTCCTTTCCCTCTATCTTTATTTCCCTCTATTCTTTCCTTTCTTCCTTCTGTATCTCCATCCTTCCTTCCAACTTATCCTCCCTCAACCCTCTCCCCTTTTCTTTCCTTTTTTCTTTCCCTCCCCTATTTCTTCCCTCCCTCTTTTCTTCTTTTCTTCCTACTTTCTTTCCTTTCCTTCTGACTTCCTCTTTCCCTAATCATGGAAACTATGCTTTTAATAATGAAGTCTATGATGCTATTGCCCCTCTATACTTGATTTATGAAGTATATATTTTAACCAAATGTATGGCTTCATATTTATCTCAATGTAAATCTATCTTATTCAATTTGTTTCAATATTCTAACCTGCTCAGACCTTGTTGGATTCTGACTCTGTTATCCAATGTGTTTTCTATCCCTCCCAGTTTTTTCCCCCCTTAAGGGATAGTATTTAAATTTTTTTTAGTTACACCAATCTATTTTCTCTCCATTTCCCTCTTTCCCTATTGAAAAAAAGAAAATGAAAAATGAAACTGTTGTAAGAAATATGTAAGTCAAACAAAATACATTTCCACACTGGCCATGATGATATATGAATGTATATATAATGTATGTATGAATACATGTATGCACATGTATATATGTATATATACATATATATGTATGTATGTGTATGTGTGTGTGTGTGTGTCAATCAGCATCCTGAGTAAAGTATCTCTGTCTAAAGATGGACAGGATGCTTCACTGTAATCTGCTGGAATTATGGCTGCTCATTGTGTAAATCAGAGCTCTTAATTATTTCAAAATTCATTTTTACAATGCTGCTATTATTGTACAAATTATTCTCCTCATTATTTAATTTTTTTTGTGGGACAATGAGGGTTAAGTGACTTGTCCAAGGTCAAACAGCTAGTAAGTATCAAGTGTCTGAATCCAGATTTGAACTCAGGTCCTCCTGAATCCTGGGCCAGTGCTTTATGTACTGTACCATCTAGCTGCCCCCCTCCTTATTGTTCTAACTTTATTCTGCATCAGTTCTACAATTCTCCCCAGGTTTCCCTGTAACGGTTCCTTTCATCCTTTCTTATAATATAATAATAGCATTCCATTATATTCAGATGGCATAATTCATTCAGTCATTCCTTAACTGATGTGTAGTTTCTGGTTCTTTGACACCACAAAAATAGCAACTATAAGTATTTTGTACATAGGAATCCTTTTCCTTTTTCTTTGATATCTTGAGGGTATAGGCCTAGTATTGGCATTTCTAAGTTAAAGAGTATGTGCAGTTTAGTAAATTGGGGATGTGTTTTGCTTTCCAGAATGATGGTGCAATTCACAGCTCTACCAACAGTTCATTAATGTGACTGTTTTCCCATAGTCCTTCCAACATGTATCATTTTCCTTTTTTGTCAACTTTGCCAATCTCATAGGTATGAAGTGGAACATCAGAGTTTGCCTTACATTTGCATTTCTCTAAATATTAGTTCTCCCAGTTTTTATCATCTGAAAACTTTATAAGTATGACATCTGTGCTTTTATCTAAGTCCTTGTTACAAATGTTAAACAGCATGGTGAAAGGCACAGGTCTGTGGGACACTTCACTAAATACCTCTTTCCAAATTGACATTCAACTACTTACTACCTAATCTCTGGGTCCAGTTATTCACCCAGTACTGAATCCATCAAAATTTACTATATTCTGGCTCACACCTCTCCTTTTTTTTTCCTACCAGAATAGAGCATGATACTTTGTCCAATGCTTGACTAAAATCTAAGTAAAATATGTCTATAGCATTCCCTTATTTTGCCAGTCTAATAGCCCTGAAAAAATGAAATGTGGTTAGTATGATATAACTTATTCTTTTTTTCTTTTCTTTTTTTGGGGGGTGGGGCAATGAGGGTTAAGTGACTTGCCCAGGGACACACAGCTAGTAAGTGTCAAGTATCTGAGATCAGATTTGAACTCAGCTCCTCCTGAATCCAGAGCCGGTACTTTATCCACTGTGTCACCTAGCTGCCCCCTATATAACTTATTCTTGATGGATCTCTGCTGGTTCTTTGTAGTCACTGAAATTTCCTTTTCCAGATGTCCTCTAAGCATTAACATCACCAGAAATCCACCACAGACATTTATTAAATGCTTACTATCTGCTTAGTACTGTTCTGATCACTGGAAATAAAAAGAAAAGTAAAGAGTCCCACCCCTCAGGGAGCTTATATTCTAATGAGGAAGACCACATATAAATAAATAGCTACATACAAGATACACACAGAATAGATAAGCAAAAGTCTTTGCTTAATTATATTTACAATGGGCTAGGGAGAGTTAGCCAGGTGGTGCAACAGGTAGAGTACCAGGCCTGGAAGACTTATCTTCCTGATTTCAAATCTGACCTCAGACACTTACTAGCTGTATGATACTGGGCAAGTCATTTCACCCTGTTTGCCTCAGTTTCCTCATCTGTAAAATGATCTGGAGAAGGAAATGCAAACCATTCCAGTACTTCTGCCAAGAAAACCTCAAATGGGGTCATGGAGAGTTGACATGAATGGAAAAAAAACTGAACTGAATTTAGAATGGAATCAAAGTCAGGCTTGCTGGTCTATAGTTGGTAGGCTCCACTATGTTTTCCTTTTTTTGAAAATCAGGACAACCTCTGCCCTTCTCTAGTTTAATGGCAGTGACCCAGAAATCACATATGATGGTTCTTTCATGATTCTGTGATATGGTTCTATGCATCTGGTGCCTTGAATTTGTCAGGCTCACCAATTCCCATGACAAACATTAGTATTTTCAATTCTTGGAAGGAAAGCAGTAAAGTTATTTGCCTAAGGTTGTCCATTGAATGGTTTACATATATGAGTTTCGAACTCCTGAATCATGATGATTGAGTCTTTCTTAGTCCTAAAAGCTGTCCATCGTTTCTACAAGTAATATCTTCTTCTATAGACCCTCTCTGAAAAGCCTCAATTTCCAGTTGTCAATTTTAACTCAACATGTCTTCACTTTGTCTGGTTTTAAGCAAGAAAACTTGTTTACAGAAGAAACAGATTTCAACATAGAATTTTGTCACATTGACAAGGCATTCTCTTAGATTGGGATCCCATCTCACTCCCAATGTATGGGGCAACCAGGGCTGCAAAACTGAAGTCAATCTCGACTTCCACTATACTTCCCATTTCCTCTTCTCTTTCTGTTTAGTCTCACTTCCTCTGGTGGTCAGTACCCTCATGCTATCTACTGGTTGCTCAAGGGAACTACTCAGGATTTTACTTGGGCCTACTTTTTCCAGGCAAAGTATCCAGCTGTAAAACTTTTCCTTTATCTTTACCTCTAGACATATTTGGCCTTCTCTGCTACCTTTCTATCAAAGCCTTCTAGGTTACTTACCTTCCCTTTGAAAATAAAAACATTTGCCCTTATCCAAGTCTACAACATGTTTCCTCTTCTCCAAGATTTTGCAATCATTACTAACAGTAGCTAAACTATTATATTTGCCAAGTCTTTCTGTCATATTTTATCTGAGCCTGGTGATTTGAACTTAAGGGAAGATAATATTTTTTTCTTCTCCGTTCTTTTATTATCTTGAATATCAACTCTAAGTACTAGGAAATACTACCTCAAAGAACTACAGTCACAATCAATAAAAAATTCAAAGTGGATTCAAATCTTATTTTTTAACACTACTTTTGTGACTTTGGGCAAGTCCATTGCCCTCAGTTTCCTCATATGTAAAATGAGGGGATTGTGTTTTATAGCCTTAAAGTTCTTTTCCAACCTGATACCTATGAGTATAAGTGCTAGGAGTATAAGTGTTTAGATGTTAAACTTTCCAAGAATCTGAGGTACCTAAGTGTCACAGTCCATGGAATGCTGGACTTGGAATCTGGAAGACTTTGGTTCAAATATTCCTCATATATGTATTAACTGAATAACCCTGGGTAAGTCATTTAACTTTTCTCAACTTTGGTTTCCTTATCTGGAAAAATGAGAGTAATAATAGTACTACTTCCCAGGGTGGTTGTGAGGATCAAAGGAGAAAAATATGGAAAGTGCTTAGCTGTATAAATGGTATTATGGTGCTTAGCTGTATAAATGGTTATTATTTTGACAATGATGATAATAGTGATATGGTGATGGTGCTGGTGATGAAGATGATGTAGGCTTTTCTATGATTCCATTTTTGTTTCCTTCTGGTGTATAAGTAGTTGCTTCAGGTTCTTATTTATTTTACTGTTTTCCTGCATCCTACCAGTCTTGAAGGGAGCCCTGTGATTGCCATATTTTACAGATCACTAGGTTGTTTCACCTACTGCTGCTTATCATAGAAATGTGGGCCTTAAAGGGACCACCCTGCTGTGATGGAAAAGCAATGTCCACAAATATCAGTTGGACTCTAATTTCACCCAAAGGTGAGTTTTTATGAATGTTCAAATACCAATGATTAGAAGTGTACTGAGAGAGCTGGCAGAGGGCTTACCATCTGATATAACTTAGTGGGGTTCTAAGACCCTTGAGTGTTTTACTTGTGTGGGGGTAAGCAGCATTTCAGAAAGAATTAAATTAAAATATGTATCTTTGGTATTTAAATTTTCTCTTCATGGACTGGGAGAGCAGCTGGTTTTAAGACTTGGATTGATTTCACTGACTGTTACCTATAGGTGCTAAGAAAATAATCATATGCCTTAGCAAGGAAGGGAATAAATAATGAGGGGGGAGAATTGCTTCTAAGTCTTCAATTGACCTAGTAAATTTCTTCAAGGGAAAAAATAGTTCAAGAAATGGGAAATCTTCATATATCAAAATTTATTCTTTTTCTTCTTTCTATTTTACCCTTCCTTCCTTTTCTTTGATTCACTATCCCATCCTCCTGATATCTGGCAATTGGGGGACCACATTTTCCCTTCTCACTTCCCTTCCCCCAACTAGTTAGGCATATAACTGATGGGAGCTACTTAGGAGAGGGGACTCCCTACACCCAAGCTAGGTATGAAATTGACAGGCCCTATTAGTGCTTGACAAGCGAAGGATAATGACAGAGCTGAGGACAGATAACTAGCAGTTTGGATGATTTACACTGAAGGAGATTTGCATGGTGTGATGGTTATATGCCCATTTATTTCACCCTCCATTGTAGGGAGGATATATCTGATTTAGTCCTTTTAACCCTTTGCAGAGATCCCTCATTGCTGTATTGCCTCCACCCTTCCCCTCTCCAAACCAGCCTCCCCCACCAACACACACACACACACACACACACACACACACACACAAACACCTCCACCCCCAACACCCATTTGACTATTTGAAAGTCACTGTATTCTGCATCAGGGATTGTTTATATTGGAGAAATGCAAGAGGGTCCTCTTGGAACTGAGTAAAAGCTTTTCCTTTTCCTTTAACTTCAGGCCCCCAGTAGAATTCTTGTAATTAAAGCCATGTACAGATAGACTTTCCTTTATCCATACACACACAGACATTTCTATTAGTATCATGTCTGCATCTGATCTCTATCTGTAGGCCTTCTATCTACCCTGCATCCTCTATCCACACTATACCATTTCATTTAATTTTCACTGTTATCTGCAAAATTCAAGCTAGATCTGTAAGTTATTTGGATTCTTACCCACAGTCCTCTGGAAATTATAGCTACAATCTCTGAAGAGTTTTTAAAAGGTTTAGGTTTTGTGTTTTTTTTTAATTTGTTTGAAACATCAAAAAAAAAAACAAAAAACCAGACTGCCAAATGTCCAATATGTCAACTAGAGATGGAGAGATTCAGGAGCAAGAAGAGAATTTTAAATATGGGCATGCATTCTCTATCATCTGTTGGATGAATAAAGATAAGAGGTATGGTGGACAGAACTGAAAATAACCCTGCGATAAAAACAAGTCACTTTGTTTCAATGACACTCACTTTCACTGTGATTTTTATCTTGTGTTTATTTAACTCAGTGGCCCAAACCTAGCCTCCGTGTGTTGTCATCTCCCTCTCCCCCAGCTGCTCCCCCCACTCTCCACATTTCTGCAAGGTCATTGCAACCTATGGAAATTGAATTGGTCCTTTCCGTACTTTGTACAATGTTACTGAATAGACAGCTGAAGAGGAGAGCAGATGTAAAGCAGTATGCCTTCTCAAAGTCAGAAATGCTTGTTTCAAGACTTTTTAAAATGAATCTGATATGATTTTGATTCATTGTCCTGGGAAATTGTGTTTTCTCAATCAAATGGGGTGAGAGCAAGGGGAGGGTTTAGCCACTAACATGAAGTAAACAAAGCAGAGTTGCATGTGAGGGGCGATAAGCAAGGGGAGGAAGGCATGAGTGACATCCCAAGTGCAAGCAGGGCTGGATTCTTTTACTCACAGTTTTGAGACTGCCATCATTGACAGGTTAAAGGTGCTTGTCCTTAATTTCCAAATGATACTTTCCCCAGTCAATTTGACCACAGCGTCAGCTTCAATTTGCTCTGATCCTTCACCTACCAAGAGCAATTTGGCTGGGCTTTCTGCATTCTCCCTGGGCAGGTCTCTATTCCTCTTTTCTTCTTGTTCTTTCCTTATATACACCTTGTCAAACACACACTAGAGACCTGGACACCATCACCCATAAAGCTCACCTTCAAAGTAAAAAAGAATTGCAAAAACATAATAACCAAAAAAAAAAAAACCAAAAACAAAAACACAATAACAACAACCCAACTCATCCAAGTCAATTAATCTGTCACCAAATGATCTGGAAACACCAGGAGAGAACTAGAAAGGGAAGAAGGGGCAAAAATAACTATACAAACTCAAAGTAAAAGAAAGGAGAGCCAGGACATCCTGTCATCTGTCACTAGGCTTCCTGAACAAATGGTAGTCAGTAAACAGAATATGAGAACAAGAGTAAGATGCTCTGTTTGAAGTGCTCACTGGCCATTTTGTTTATGCCCACTGGCTTCCCCCACATTTATTGAACACTAGGTTTAGAGATAGACAATTGAAACTTAAATATTGGCTCTGCCACTTATTATCTGTATAAACTTGGGCAAGTCTTTTTCACTCTTTAATCCTCAGTTTCCTCAACTGGAAATCTGATTGATCTTCTGAGGTTCTTAACTGAGAGCCATGAGTGTGTTTATTTAATATCTGGATGCCCATTAATTGAGGAGTGACTGAACATATTGTGGTATATGATTGTGATGGAATACTAGTGGGCTATAAGAAATGATGAACTCAATGATCTTAGAAGAACATGGAAAGACTTGCACAAAGTAATAAAAGCAAAATAAGAAGAACCAAGAGAATATTGTATACAGTAATAATAATATTGTTTTAAAGACAACTTTGAGTGAATGTCACTTTGACTATTATAAATACCCAAATTAACTATAAAGGACATATGAATAAAGATGATATTTGCATTCAGAGAAAGAAGTGATCAAAAGAAGTATGTATATAATAATTATATATGTGTGTATGTATGTATGTATATATATATGTATATATGTATATATGTATATATGTCTGTGTATCCACAGACCTATTTGTGTCTTATGGGGGCCATCTCTAGGGTAGAGGAGAGAAGAGAAAAAAAGAAATTTAAATAATAACTTTGTTGTGTATGTAGAAGGAATAGCAAGTTGTACATTGTAGATTTGCAGTTTCATGTGCTACCAGCTTTTTTATTATACTTTGTTATAGAAATGCTTCTTTTATTCCATAAATTACAAATAAAATATTTTTTAAAAAACAAAGGCTCCATATAAGTAATAATAAAACATATATACCTGTATTTCCATACACTTTATTTCTTTTATATAATCTTAAATATTTTGTTTTATATATTTAAAAAAAACATTATTCTAAGAAATCCATTGTATTCCCCAGACTGCCAAAGGAGTCTGTGACACAGAAATGATTAAGAATGTGCCTGGTCTAGGGGGCAACTAGGTGGCGCAGTGGATAGAGCACCAGACCAGGATTTAGAAGGACCTGTGTTCAAATCCGGCCTCAGACACTTGACACTAGCTGTGTGACCCTTGGCAAGTCACTTAAACCCCACTGTCCCGAAAAAAAAAAAAAGAATGTCTGGTCTAGGTGAAGGAGAGGTTTTAAAATGCAGATGGTCATGGAGGTGAAACACTTGATTTGACCCTGCTACATTCTACCAAAAGTTTCTATAAAGAAAGAATTTGGCAAACCAAAAAGCTCTAACCTGAGTTGTTAACATTATTGTTGCAATTATGGGTAGATGTGGATGTTGTCATGTCAAATTCTTTGCAAATCATTTCTTTTCCAGAGTCATTCTTTTCTAATCCAAAGGGTACAAATTGATATCTACTTAAATGAGAGGATTTTTTTTTGTTTGGTTTTTAAGAGACAGTCTGTTGCTAGGCCAATTAAAGCACAATTTCTAAGGATCTTGGTAGCCAGCATCTGCATTTTAAAACCTCTCCTTCACCACAAAATTCACTCTCAGAACTGGTTTGGAATTCTCAGCCATTCTCAGGATTGGCAGGTTATTAGTTTCCCATTTATCCTTGATTTGCATTTTGATAACCAGCCTCAATGGAAGAATCATGCCACCAATTCAACTTCATTTACTAACAAAGTAATTTCCTCCTCCTCCCTAAGAGTCCACAGCTGATTCTGTCTTGTCATCAGCTTGTTTTCTAGGCAGAAGTCCATCCTCTTCAAACCAGCCCTATCCAGAGAGTTATCATGCTTTTTCACATACATCTCCAGCCACATCCCTTAATTTTGTTCTTCTCATTTCTTTTCCTGTGCCTTTGCTCACAACATCCCTCATGCCTGGAATAGATGTCTTAACTTCCCTTCATCTCCACTTAGCAAGTCCTCCTCTTTCTTAAGGTTCAATTTAGGCAATCCTCTTTGAAACATTTCTTGACACACTCATTTGGATAGAGTGCCTCGACTTTCTTAAAGCACATATTCTGAGCCTCTACAGTCTAATTTCTTTAAAGTATCTTTAAACTGATCAATCAAATAATTAACATGCATTTATTAAGCATCTACATGGTGCCCAACATTATGGGAATACAAAGAAAAAGCAAAAAATATGTACTGCCCTTAAGAAGTGTGCATACTAATGAAGGAGACAGGATATGGATGTATGAGTTTATAAAAGATAAAAAAAAGTCTTCTGCAGATGGGGGTACTTGAGTTGAGTGTTTATAGAAGCTAGGGATTCTGAGAGTCAAAGAAGAAAGGGAGCATGCTAGACATGGGAAACTGAAAATCTAGAGTCACAAAGGTGGAGATTCATAGTCATATATGAGGAGCAATAGGCCAGTATGACTGCATTATTGAGCTTGAAATAACATGGAAAAATATTGGAAAGATAGAAGTGGGCCAACTTGTGAAGAGTTTAAATGTCAAAAAGAGAAAGTCCTTTGATTTTAAGATAGGAACGAACCACTGAAATATATTTAAGTAAGGAAAGAGTTTAACAACTTTGGGAATAGCAGTCAGGAGACATGAGACAGGGAAACCAATTAGGAGGTTATGGCAATAGTGTAGGTAAGAGTAAAGGGCCTGAACCAGGGTGCTGACTGTGTGGATGAAGAAAAGGAAGTGTTATGGAGATAGAGATGACAAAAATGTACAACTAATTGGATACATGGGAAGAGTGAGAAAGTGGAGTCAAAAATGACCCAACATTTTGAACCTTGGTAACTGAAAGGATGGTGATACCTTCAGTATTAACAGAGACACTTATAAGATGGGCAGGTTTGTGGGGAAAGATAATGTTTGGGTCATGTTGAATTTGAGAAGTCTTTGAAAGATTCAATTTGAAATGTCCAAAAAGCACTTGGTGATATGAGAGGGAGAGAGAGAGAGAGAGAGAGAGAGAATATATAGTAGGAATGAATATATAGTAGGAATGATATGCATGAAGATGTTAATTGGACCCAAATGAGATGATGTCACCAAGTGAGAAATTAGAGAGAAAAGAGAGATGAGGAAAGAGTTAATTTACACAGAGGTAACATGGTATAATATAACCAGGGCTGAAAGTACAGTTTGAGGTTGTGGTTTCAAAGCCTGAATCTGCCATTAACTATATTGGAAAAGTCACTCACCCGCTTTCACCTCAACTTCCCCATATGTAAATTTGAGGGGAGTGTGATTAGATGTCCACAAAGGTCCCTTCCAACTTGAAATCTTTTCCTCCCTAAGCTATTTGGTAGCAGGGACTACTTCCCCGCCCCCCCCCTCCATCTTTTTGTCTTCAGAGCCTTGAGTGTGGTAGCTTTTAAAATGTTTGTTATGGGACAGCTAGGTGGCTCAGTGGATAAAGCTCTGGCCCTGGATTCAGGAAGACCTGAGTTCAAATCTGGCCTCAAACACTTGACACTTTCTAGCTGTGTGACCCTGGGCAAGTCATTTAACCCTCATTTCCCCACCAAAAAAAAAAAAAGTTTGTTGAACCGAAATGAACTAATTCATCTAATAGAATGTAAGCACCTTGAGGACAGTCTGAGGTTTTTATCTTTCTATTGAGAACATAGGAATACATAGATTATAAACCCTGTGTACCAACTTATCCTGGAGGAGCATTTTCATTGGTCCATTCTTAAGGGAAAAAGTTAACGAGTTAATGAGTTAATGCCTAGGAGTGGGAGAGTTGTCTTGCCTGTGATAGGCCTTAAAAATGTTACTTGAAATGAATTGAATAGTATGGCAGAGAATAAATTCACTAAGTCCTTCTCTGCCTCTGAATTATCATAAGACTTCAAGTAAATGTCTTTTTTTCATGAGTGTAATAATTTATACTTATATATTCAGACCCAAATTCAATTAGCTTTGCAAAAGCTGTGAATATGCAGAAGAGAAATTAAGGAAAACATATCAATATAAGGAACTGAGATATAGTATATCAATATATAATATATTAATGAAAGCATTTACAAGGGAGTGAAATTATACATATTTATCAATCTGTCTATCCATGTAAGCATTTAGAAGGGACTGGGAAATAGTATATTAATATGTAATGTAAATGGTTATATGGGAGTGGGATTTGTTATATCTATAGCAAAGCAAGCATTGAGAAGGTAGAAGAACATAGAGCTTACATAACATTTGAAACATGGGTGGAAACTTGGAGGTCATCTAGTCATAAGATCATAAATTTAGAGTTAGAAAGGACCTTAGATAATTCAACCCCCTCCCCTCATTGAATTTTTAAAAATTAATTAGCATTTGCTTTTTCCCACTCCCAGTCTTCCACCTCCACTTGGAAAAACAAAAACAATGCCCTTTGAAAAAATTGCAGATGAGGAAGCTAAAACATGGAGAGGTTAAGTGATTTGTCCAGGGTTCATCTTGTTCATTTTATGGTTGAAGAAACTGAGGCAGTGAAAGGTGAAATGTTTTGCCCAAGTTATATAGCAAGTTAGTGAGAAAATCTGTCCCAGAGATCTTGATTCTCATTCCACTGACCAATAGGCCACATTGTCCTTATGCCACTAGAATTCTGTATTAAAAAGATTAATACATTTTAGTCATATTTTGTGATTTATTTCTGGTAATAGTTTTATTTTGGTCGGGGGGAGTGGATTTGTTCATATGATAAAAATAACTCCACTGTAACACAAGGAGACAAAGAGGAGCCTCAGCAGAAATTTTCCCTGCAGTCATTATAGTCTTTGGCTGGAAAAAAGGTCTCTAGACTCCTCTTTGAGCCTGGTCCAGAATGTGTTATAATACCCTAGGACACATTCCCTCTGGGCCCTAAGTGGAGTCAGGCCATCATTAACCAAATGTCCAGAAATAAATCCAATGGAGTGGCTAGAAGACAGTACACTGTGTCCCAACGGCAATGTAAACCTACCTTTCTTTATCAGAGAATGGAGACTACAAATGGATGACTCACTAATTGTGTAAGCCCTCAAAAGTTATAAAAACCATTAAGTGACTGAAAGTTTATGGGATGACAGTTCCAGGATAAAGGATATATCTATAAAATGAGGGGCTTGAATGAAATGAGGGGTATGACCAAAATGTATTAATCTTTTTAATACGGAGTTCTAAGGTAGCTTTTAGTTCTAAATCTAAGATACCATGAACTTCTCAAAGCCCTTTGTAGTTTTAAATGGCTCAGTTCAGTAAATATGTATACTTTCACTCCCTTGTACATGCTTTCATTAATATATTATATATTGATATACTATATCTCAGTTCCTTATATTGATATGTTTTCCTTTTGAAAATACAAAATGGTATAGTCACTACTGAACTGGAGTATAGCTATTCAACCCCTAATTTTTTCATAGATGGAGCCAAAGAACTATGGGGACTGGAACTCATGAGTTGTCTTTTGGTTTTGCTTTTGAATGAAGCTGCAAATTTAGTTCATAGGAATGATTCCATATCTACACAGGAGAATAGTCTAAAGCAGCCATTGGATGTGGCCAAGCCTTGTCTTATCTATGCTCTTCCAAAAACCCTTCCACTGCATCAGGGCCATCACCAGTCTTCCTGACTGTTGTCTTACAGCTGCATTTTGATAACTCAAGAAAAGAAAGTGAGGCTGATGACTTTGGAACTCTACCTCATTTCAATTCAATTCACACTCAAGTTGTGGGTGAGATTTCCCCCACCCCTTAAATATAAGAGATTTAATTGTGATATTAATCAGTATAATAGACTACAATTGTGATTTACGGTAGATTAAATATTTCTTATGTTAATAATACTTAAGCACAGAACATAGATATTATGTAATTATTCTGTATGTACTCAAATATATTCCTTAGTAGCTTAAGCCAATGCAGTAATGTGTTTTCAATGTATTGTGAACTTGCTCTTGTTCTGGATAACTAAGTCCCTTTTACTGTTGTTCATTGTGGTACATTGTGGTTAAACAAGGCCCTAAAGATAGTGTCTTCTAATCTGAAGGGACCAATCAGCATTAGAGATCATGACCAACAAGGACATCTTGTCATGTATATGGACACTTACTCCTTAAGCTGATGTCCTAGATGGTCAACAAATCAGCTGAAGGGACATGACCTTTGTATCTAGAGTCATTAACAGTTAAAGGAACATCTGTAAGAGTCTCAGAACTTCTATTGAATTCATGAACTGTACCATTTGTCTGTTATGTAGATGAAATGGGAGGAGTTATATCTTAAAATAGTAAGGTATATAAGCATTTAAGCCTCATAGGGGTATAAAAGTCTGAGACCAGTACTGCTCAGGGTCTTTCAGGTTCTACCCCTGACTGACCAGCTTTATTGTGAGACAGGCATCCTCTCTCAATAAACCTATTTTCTATGGCTTGGAGACTTTGCTGTTTCTTTTCTTCATTAGACTTAGAAATTTTCACAACAAAGTCAAGACATCACCTGTGATGTTATTGGTCCTCTTCCAAAAATGAAGGACCAAGAACAACAATGACAACTCTAAATAAGATCCGAAATTGTTTTTCCTAGGCAATGCAATGCAATAAAATACATTTGAATTGGACTTTAAAGTATAACTGGACATTTCAGGTAAAGGGAGTAAGGAAGAGAAAGCATTCAAATAATGGGGAAACTCCTTGACCCAAGTCAAGATGTGGGAGAGTACAGTATATGATCAAGGGGAAAAGTGTTGCCCAGCACAGGTAGATTACAGAATGCATGGAGCAAACAAAATAATGTTGCAGAATCTTAGAATCTGAGAGATATAGTTGAGCACAAAAGTCCTTTTAGTACAACAAGGAATTCCCTTTACAATAGGTCAAAAAGATAATTCACCATCCATTTGAAGACCTTTAATGAAAAGGGAACCTACTATCTACTGGGATAGCTGATTCCATACTTAGGCAATTATTCTTAGGTAGATTCAAGAGATGGTACAGAAGTAGAGCCTAAATCTGCCACTGTGGCACAGTCAATCATTGCTACAGTTAAGATGGAAACTTACTCTGAACTTTTTTTTTGGCTGTAGTAGTACCATAGAAGTATATACAATGATATACTGAAACACAACGGTTTTCCAGAAGCAGTGCAACCATGAAATTTGACTTCTGCTAATGTGCTGAGCCCCTAATGACCCATTGATCTATTTTCTGTCTTTCTCTAGTAGCTGGCATTTATACGGTACCAACTATATTCCAGGCACTATACTAAGCACTTTACAAACAATATCTTATTATACTATCTCATTCAGGACTCACAACAACTATAGGAGATGAGTGCTATGGTTATCGCCATTTTTCCATTGGGGAAACTGAGGCAGACAGAGGTTGAGTCACTTTCCTAGGATCACATAGCTAATGTATGAGGCTGAATTTGAATTCAGATCTTCCTGATTCTAGAACCTAGTATTCTATATGCTGTTAAGGGGTAAAATTCTAGCTAAACTGTCTAAAATATCTAATGAGTGGTCGCCAATAAATTATAAGCTTTAGCAAGAGTTAGATTTTTAAGCATTTATTAAGGAGAATAAGAATTTGGTAAAGAGAGAGAAAGGCCTAGATTCCTATCTATTAAAGGGAGAGCACATTTCTAGCTCCGCTCTCCACCAGAGTCCAAAGGAAAGAGCCCCAGAGTCAGCGCCAGTCTCTTCCTTCCTTCTCCCACTAGCCCGCGTCACTTCCTGACTCCTGCTCTTGCCCTCAAAGACCTTCCCTTCATGGGCAGAACTCTTCTACAGTAAGTATCCAGCAGGTGGCGTCATTCCAATTGTTACAGTCACCCCTGTTGTTCCTCAAGAAACAAAATGTTTCCTTGACGGAACAGTAAAAACAATATAATAACTATTGCTAACTAATAATATGTGAACAACAATATAGAAAAGGAAGAGAGGAAAGTTTTGTCCAGAGGGGCGATTTTTTTTTTTGTCCTCATGAACCGACGCTTTGACATTAGTCTTGCAAAGGGAGGGCCTCTGCAGAGAATACATGTTACAGATGGTGTATATTATAACAGAAAGAGAAAAAAAAACCAACAAAAACAACAAATCAAAACTGTTCATTTAAAGTCTCTGAAAGTCTTTTCTCAGATGTCCTCTAGGTGTAGTCATAGAATGGAAGTCTCTTCAGGGGTTGATGTGTGGATGCTGGTAATCAGCCAGGAAAATTTCCTACAAAATTGAGCTTAACACAACTTTAAAATAGCTTTGTCAATAATCAAATCAAACAATGAAAGTTCTCAAAAACATGTCTAAGGGTATTCAGAATCTTAGTTGTTACACATGAAACATATAATAAAAAAAAATTGAAACATTCTTTAAAATTATATATTACTATAGTCCCCCCCTTTTGGAGGGTAATTGAGAAGACAATTGCTGCAATATTAATTTTTTAAAAATAATTTTTATCTTTGTTTCATCACTTTTTGCATCATCTGCCTAATTATCCTCATGCCATTATGAGAAATTACAAATCTAATTGGTAAGAGATGTCAAGGCCAAATTCAACACTGTTATTTATCATGACATCTGAGGTAATTATGGGGGTTACCATAAAAGAACAGAGAAATGATGGGATATGAACATTCCCACACTTGAGCAATATATACTGTCCATGCAGTATGCCAGGCTTAAAATAGGTGGATGGAATATATGTCCATGCCACCGAACATATTGGAGGAAACTGAGTCAGACTTAATCAGATGCATGGGATTGAGATGTCCATGGCATCAGGCATATAGGAGGGAGCATAGAAGCCAGGTGTAAAAGTGAGATGGGTGGGATGAATACTTCCAGCCATCTGTACAATATTGTGGGGAAAAATAAAATAAAATATTAAACCAAGAGAATCCAACCTCAACATTTGTCAAAGCCGTTCCCTCGGCCATACCTTGACTTCATGCATGTCTCCCCTCATGTGACAGTTCAGTGTCTGCTCTTGCATGTATTCCTCTTGTGATTGGATGGCACCTTGGCCAACTGGCATCTGATAACTCAGAATAAAGGCAATTAATGTCTTAAATGATAAGTTCCCATAATCCAAGTCTCATATGGATTTAAAATTGAGGATAATAAATGATTGCAAAAAATGTGAATACATCTTGACTCAGAACACAATATATAATTACACAACAATTTCAAATAATACCCCTTTTTTAACTTAGTATACAATTACTTTTTTGAAAAATCAGAACATATTTGAATACAAGTTAAAGCAGAACACAATCTCAAAGACAACTTTTACAAATGTTCCTCTCTTTTTTTTTTTTTTGGAATATGCTTATCAAAAATAATACTTCTAGAATCAATTTACACTTGCCATGGCAAACAATTTGCCAGGGAAATGCTTTAAAGAGTTTGATCAAATAATCAGTTGAGAAAAAATAGCAAAAACAAATAACTCAGAATATGGGAGCACAATACTCCTAGAATTAACATTGTATTATGAAATCAAAACCATGTTTCAAAATTAGATAGATAGATGAATGAATAGAAGAAAATACACGTGGAATAATAAAAGACAATGAAATTCAAACTAGGGAAATCTAAATGAATATGAACTTAATATTAATAAGAGTATTACAAAATATAAACTTGATCGCATGACTATAAAAAGCTTTTACAAATATTCTCCTTGTTTTAGAAACTAAGTATAAGACACAATCTCAAAAGCATTAAAATCTCTATGAAAATAAACCTATACCATTAATTCCAAAATGTATACGTAATAGCATAGAAATCCTATGTAACCTCTGAACTGACATTAATAATCTGAGTGAATTCAGAACACTCTTGATTCCGATATCTAAAATCCCCAATACTCATATCAATACCTTGCTGCTTACTTCTACATTTCTGTAAAATATATACCCTTCCATGGCAAAAGAAGCAGAGTCTTGAACTATGTTGATTGTCATTCTTATTCAGCTTAAGTTTTTCTTCTTTAACCCCTCTATATTGTCTGTCGGGCTTTTCACCATACAAATGCTTTATAAGATTACTAATTAAAGACAAAAGCAGGTTAGCAAAATTATGAACAAAACGAGCATATCTGGAATTTTAAGAGTTTTCTAAGATTGTCTCAAAAGCACAGCCAGGCCGGGGAAGGGCTGAGCCTGAAGCTGCAAATGCAGGGAGAAAAAGTTGAGCATGTGCATCAGATCTCTGGACTTCCCAGGCAGGGGAAGCTATGGGCTTGGCCATAGGAGGAGTAGAGGGTGGGGTCTGGAGAGGAGGGGAGGGACCAGAGCAATTTGAATCAGACTTGATTTTGAACTCAGGCCTGGATTCCTCTTCCCCCACTTTGCCTCCAGGTGCTAGGGGATTAAAAGCTTCTAGAGGGTGGGTCATTGCCTCCAGGCATGCAAAATTAAAGCAACAATTACTGTTAGAACTGGGAAAAGCTGCGGGAATCTCTTCAGGTTTCTCTGAAAAAGCATGGTTGGGAGAGGGAGAGATATTTCCTTGTGTGAGTAAGTTGCTGGCTCTTTAACAAAAAGAAAAAGAAAAATAGAAAATCCACAAAAACAAAGCATTAACATGATCTTATCTCCCATTTTTCTGGTTAAACAGACTAAAATCAAAAATAGGATAATTAGGGAGTTTAAAAGGTCCATTCAAAAAAATTTAAAGGAAAACACAGCCAGTACACCAGTACTTAGCAGTTAAAGGGAGAGGGAGGGGAAATTTCTTACCCAACCAGAAGATCAGAAGAAGACTGAGGGTTAGCTTTCCTCTTCATGGTCAGCCATCTGTTAAGGGTTAAAATTCTAGCTAAACTGTCTAAAATATCTAATGAGTGGTCGCCAATAAATTATAAGCTTTAGCAAGAGTTAGATTTTTAAGCATTTATTAAGGAGAATAAGAATTTGGTAAAGAGAGAGAAAGGCCTAGATTCCTATCTATTAAAGGGAGAGCACATTTCTAGCTCCGCTCTCCACCAGAGTCCAAAGGAAAGAGCCCCAGAGTCAGCGCCAGTCTCTTCCTTCCTTCTCCCACTAGCCCGCGTCACTTCCTGACTCCTGGTCTTGCCCTCAAAGACCTTCCCTTCATGGGCAGAACTCTTCTACAGTAAGTATCCAGCAGGTGGCGTCATTCCAATCGTTACAATGCTGTACCACCAACTATCTTTCCATCTCACTCTTCTCTTTCCTTTCTGACCCCATCCAACCCCATGACTGAGATATATATATATATATATATATATATATATATATATATATATGTCTGTGTATATGTGTGTTTATGTATACATGTACATGCACATATAAATACACAGACATGTGTATATTACTCATCACTCTTTTCAGATCAAAGGCTCTTTAATGGGGCATGAATGTAATGTGGAATGACGTATTTGTAGTGTTTTAGCAGTTTCTACAAACTATCAGGTCCCTTTCCCTTCTAAACCAGTTAGGCATATTTTGAGCATTTGAAAGCAGTTCTACATAGTAATTCCTTCAAATATACCTTCAATTATCACCAAGGCAAAGGGATTGGCATACTTCTCCTTCCTCACTTTCTGGTATCACCTGATGGATGACTGCTGTGTGATTGTGTTTCTTCTCTAAGAAGGAGAGAAGTAATGGGGTGGGGGAGGGGAAGATGGAAAGAAGCAGAATATGAACATAAGAACCAGATTCAAATGTCTCCTCTTTGAATTCTCACATCCAAAATCCTACATGGGACCTATTAATGATATAATAACTAGGGGGTCGGGGTGGGGATTCCAACTTTGAGTGAAGCTCTGAGGTCCATGGACCAGTTCTTAATGGCACTGCTTTCATGTAAGGTAGGTCATTATAGAGGAAAGGGCACTGGACCTAGATTCTGAAGCCCTGGGTAGTTTGATAGAATAAGATGTAATGTGCTATAATTGAAGTAGTGTTGAATCTAGGGTCAAACTACCCCCCTCACCTCTGCTTTCTGGCTTCTCTAGTTTTCTTTTCTTTTCTTTTTCTTTTTCTCTTTCTTTCTTTCCTTTCTTTCTTTCTTTCTTTCTTTCTTTCTTTCTTTCTTTCTTTCTTTCTTTCTTTCTTTCTTTCTTTCTTTCCAGGGCAATGATGGTTAAGTGACTTGCCCAGGGTCACACAGCTAGTAAGTGTAAAGTGTCTAAGGCCGGATTTGAACTCAGGTACTCCTGAATGCAGGGCCAGTGCTTTATCCACTGCACCACCTAGCTACCCCCTCTAGTTTTCTTGAAGATTAGAATGCCACCTTCCACAAGACATCTTTTAACCCCTCAGTCTGAAGGCTAGTACCTTCACTCTTTCATCTTCTATCTGAATCTCAGTTTCTACATCTATAAAATAGGGTGATAATCATCCTTGTTGTGACCTCATAATCTTTTTGTGCTGCCTAAGTGAAATTACACATGTAAAGTGTATTGTTTTGAAAACTTTAAATCACTTTATAAATATCAATTGTTTCAACTGTATAAAAGTTTAGGAGGGTACAAAGTATGATTTTTCCCCTGGGAATTATACCCATATAGAAATGGATCTTCATAGAAGTTTCCTAAAATATACAGGTAACTAGGTGGCACTAGAGTGGCAGATTTGGAGTCAGTAAGACTCAACTTCCTGAGTTCAAATATGATGTTAGACACTTACTAGCTTTGTGACCCTGGGTAAGTCACTTAACCCTGTTTGCCTCAGTTTCCTCATCTGTAAAATGAGATAGAGAAGGAAATGGAAAACCACTCCAGTATCTCTGCCAAGAAAACCCCAAATGGGATCATTAAGAGTTGAACACATCTGGGGGCAGCTAGATGGCACAGTGGTTAAAGCACTGACCCTGGATTCAGGAGTACCTGAGTTCAAATCGGGCCTCAGGCACTTGACACTTACTAGCTGTGTGACCGTGGGCAAGTCACTTAACCCCCATTGCCTAAAAAAAAAAAAAAAAAAAAAGAGTTGAACACATCTGAAAAACAATTGAACAACAACGAAAATATACATCAAAATGGTGAGGTACAGATATAGACATATCCTACCTTAGCTCAGATCTATAAACGTAAGGCATTAACAAGGAGCATTCACTTCACACACAAGTTTCTCAGTGAAGGTCTCAGATTTAAAAGAAGCAATTGAATTGCTTTGGAAAGCCAGATACATGACTGTGGTAAGGAAGAGCAAAACAAAGATGCAATGATCCAATTGGAGGCATGCTAACCTGTGTTAAGACTATCTTGGAATTTCATCTCTTCTTCAAACATCTCTGCTGCAGATATGGGTCTCCCTGAAGGGGGCCTCTGAAGTAAAATAGGTATTTCTCCAGCAAATTTTCTGATTTTACACTGCTGCCGAAGCTGCTGGCTGGTCAGCAGGAGGTGAGAGTGAAATTCCACAACCATGGAAAGAAAAAAAAGGACAAATATGAGATTCAAATGATTCTCTCCTCAGCAATTTTCATGGTGACTCACGAAAGAAAGAAAAAAAAAAATCCCAGAATGAATGGCTAATAGAGTCACAGTCAATTCCACCTGACACCTCAGATAGAGATTATTTGACAAGCCAAAAAATCTGCCTGTTGAGATAGATGGATTTATATTGGAGACCCCTGTACCAGGTAAGGAAATGGTGACATTAATAGGAGACACTGCATGTAACAGCGTAGGGACTATGGGATGGAGCGGCTGCATACTGGTGACTCTAAAACACTGAACAGGACACAGAAGAAACCATTATGCAAATCAGGGTTAGCTGACTCTAATGACTAGGGAGGTAAGATCTGGACAAGGCAATTAATTAAATGGTGTCCCAAGGATATAGTGTTGGGGGAATTCCTGCCACAGTGTAGCTATTTGGCCCTTTCAAAAGCAACAATGTAGAATTTGCATTTTAAAAGCAGCTTTTTTGTCCAAGTGTGACTTACTAGCAAATAAAAATGTACTTTTTGAGCAAAAACTATCCATGGGTTATTCCACTTGTCATTTACATTGGAATGTATTTAAAAAAAAAAACACTTTTTAAAATAAGGTTGCACTCTATGCCTTAACTTCACTTCCTTTGGGAACATTGGATCCCAGATTCCCACTGGTGGCAGGGTCATTTCAGGGCAAAGAAGAGGAAACAGGAGTCTTCTTAGTTTGGGGTGGGGGGGAACAGTCTAAGTTCTGGGCCCCTACTAGCAAGTGTCATCTCAGGTCAAGCATTCACTGAACTCATGTGACTTTGCTTTGGGTAGGGATCTTGGGGTTGATGGGAGAATGAAGAAGCATAAAAATACATATAAATAAATTCATTTTTTTCCACTGGTTGTTCAAATTTGGCAGAAAAATTGGTCTGCTTTATAGCATATTTGCCCCCAAAGGCTAACTAAAAATGCACATCAGTTTCACTGACTAATTAAAAATTATGCATTATTTATAAGATGTACAATTCGAGGGAATAATACCATGTAAGACGGTTGGAGGCACTAGGACCAAAAGAGATGCCTATGAATAGATGTCAATGCTTTAAGACCATCAGTTTGGAGCTGGAAGGGACTTTAGAGTCGACTATTCCAATTCCCTCATTCTACACAGGAAGAAACTGAAACCTGGAGAAAGTAAGTAACTTGTCCAAGGTCACACAGATAGTAAATATCAGAGGCTGGATTCAAACCCAATTCCTCTGAATCCAAACCTAGTGCTTTTTCTACTGACTCTTGCTTGTTTTCTCTTCTAGGGCAAAGAGAATTAAAGTTGCATTTTAAAGGAGATGTAAAACCATACACAGAAATTTATATTCTGTTATTAACAAGGTAACAACATTGCCTGTTTACTTTAGAACTAGAGTTAATTAGTTCACAGCATATTTAAGTCTAGGAACAAAGCTAGTGTAGCAAGTATCACTGAATGTCATCTCTTACACAGCTACATTATGTCCTGACAAAATGGGAGGACCATTGCCAAGGAACCAGCGGTGCCTGGTAAAAATGATTTTGGCAAAGAGTGCAAAAGGATTTTCTCCACTGGCAACCAGGCAAATCCAGGTTTACAAATGTGCCACCCTTGGTTAATTAGTGACAGGGCTGGCTTTTAATTTAATTTGAAGCAACATGAAAAAAAAATCAGAAAAAAAAAATGTGGATAAACATGCCTGATAGACTCTCTGCTGGAGAAGCGAAGCTACAGAAGCATGAATGATTCAGTCCTGGGAAGAGTTTGATGGATGTGGTTACTTCCATAGCACAAGAACATCTGGTTACATTGAACAGCTGGGTGGAAAGAAAGGTCCAAATTCATGGACAGATTTCTGTCAGGAAGACCCTACAAACAGATGGTCCTGGTTCTAACAAAAGTCCTACAATTTTGCAAAGAAGTTTAGGAAAAACTCTAAGAACTTTTTCCCCCTTTGTTCAATATGTCACCATATAGTACATGCTCAGGAATTAGTGGATGGAGTGTTGCATATCTAAGTCAAGAAGACTTGCATTTAAATCCTGCCTCAGACATTTGCTAGCTGTACGTGCCTGAAGAAGACAAAATGTCACTCAGTCTCAGCTTTATTCATCTGCAAAATAGGGATCATAGTTGTACTGACATCACAAAGCTGTTGTAAGGATCAAAAGGGATAATATGTAAAAGCACTTGGTAAACATTAAAAACTACATAAATATTAATATAATTAATAAATGCTTGATTTGTTGTTTAGCTGTTTCCATCATGATTAGCCTCAAACTAAGTCACTTTTGTTGATAGCATTCACATTGCCTTGAGATGGCCAGTGTGATAAGGTCTAAGGCTAATGGAAGGAAAGAGGTGTGAGAGAATGTGTACATTTTATGAAATTTTCTCCAAAAGAAAGAGAACAATAGCCATAACATGGTTTAGTGGGGTCCTGCAATAGGCCCTGCTTGGGTTAGCTTTGGTGTTCCAATCATGATCTGTGGGGAGAAAAAATAGGATGGTTGGGTGAATAAAGTACTGGTCTTGGAATCAGGAAGAACTGGCTGCGTTCAGATCCCACTACAGGGGCCAACTGTGTGATCATGGAGTGTGACACTTTAACCTGTCTCAACCTCAGTTTCCACATTTGTAAAATGGGTAGAATAATGTCTGTAACACCTAACCTCACACTGTTATTTTTAATAGAGGATCAAAATAAGAATTGCTAACATTTGCATAGTATTTTCCACATGTTTCTGTAAATACACAGTGCTTTAAATATCTTCTCCAGTTGAGTCTCCAACAACTCATCAAGGTAGGTACTATTATTCTCCCCATTTAAGCAATGAGAAAACTGGGGTTGAAAAAGGTCAGGAGAGCCAAGGTCACACAGCCAGTAAGCATATGGGGTAGGATCACAATTCAGATCTTCTTGACTCCAGATCCATTACTCTCCCTTCTCACCTAATCAATCAGATGAAATAATTTAAAAATATTTTCCCCCAATCACATGAAATAATATATTTAAAGAATGTAAAGGAGCATCTAGATAGCAGCTATTATAAACCTTATGATCTAAAATGAGGGTTCTTTTTGTCTCTCACGGCCCCTTTTGGAAATAGGAAGAAGTCTATGAACTCCTTAGAAAAACATTTTTAAATGTATAAATAAACTAGGTAGGCTTACTAGGGAAATACATTATATTTAAATACATTTATAAAAATATTTTTAAAAACCAAGTTAATGGAGCTGGATAAAGCATTAGCCCTGATTTCAGGAGGACCTGAGTTCAAATCTAGCTTCAGACACTTGACACTTACTAGCTGTGTGACCCTGGGCAAGTCACTTAACCCTTATTGCCCTGCAAAAACAAACAAACAAACAAAAAGTTAATGGGTCCCAGGTTTAGAATCTCATCCTAGGGGAGGTAAAATCTGAATTAAATACTATTTCCTCTGATCAACAATTGGTAACTTTCCTTCTTGGATCTTAAATAGTAGTTTCGATTGCACTCCTCTGCAGCACTTTTCTTGCATAATCTTTATGTATCTTTGTTTGTATTGTCTCCCACTAGACCGCAAGCTCCATGAAGTTTGATAGAGATTGTGTCATAAATACATTTCTTTTCACCTACCCTGCTAGGTACTCTGGGCATTGATAAAATCACAGGTCCAAGGCTGATTTGGTCTGTGTGACCCTACTCATGCTGGAGGATAGAGAAGTCCCCAACCATGAAATGATGGACCTGAGGACCTATGTATGGGACCAAGAAGTAAACTAAAATCAAATTGGTCCGAATGGGAAGGAAATGACCTACTTTCTCACAGTACATTCAGACTGATAAAAATATGTGCCATCTTGTAGGACTACAGATCAAGCACAGTGCAAATCAGAGTCAGAAACATAAAAGGACCCAAAACAAAGAGAAATACCTGAAAAAAAAAACATACCAGTTTTCCAATCAGACAAGGTCCTGACACCTGGTAATGATGGGGAAAAAAGAGAAAGGAAGGAAGCAAAATAGAAAAAAACCCAAAGCTGCTGCCAAAGCATCATGTAATGGCTTTAATGCTCTGATGCTTTCATCATCAAAAGAAAGTCAGCTAGCAGCATCATTAGCAGAAGGCATCAAAAACCAGAGGAGAGCTGTCCTGATTGTGAGTTTTTCACAGACAGAGGCCAGTGGCCTGAACTTATAATGGATTCTATTTGTCAAGAAATCGCTCTGTCTGGTGGCCTGACTTTGGAAGTGATGAAGAGGTTAACACCACAAATAGGTCAATTTACAAAATATCCACAGCCATTTAATCCACTAGATTAAAAAGAAAAAAATAACATCCATCAGGTAATATCATTAAGAGTGCCAAAAGGGGGAGCTAGGTGGTACAATGGAAAAAGCAGGGGCCCTGGATTCAGGAGGATCTGAGTTCAAATCCTGTCTCAGACACTTGACACTTACTAGTGTGAGCGCCAAATTTAATATATGGAGAGTTAATTGAGTGACTCACCATAATATTGGGGTCCCAGAAATAATGAGGGAATCTCTAGGTCCAAAGCTCCCTCCCCTCCTTTTTAGATATTTCTCCCAGGCCAATAAAAAAGAAGCCTAACAGCCTTTTTTCCACAAATGAATCAGGTTTTATTGATGGGAATGAAATTAAACAGCAAAGGTGAAATTAATAAAATCAAAGACAAGGGAATAGGGAAAAAGAAATATGGATAATCCTCCTAACTCTAACCTAAGTCTATACAATCCTCAAATTCGCTTCCAGTTTAGCTAATTCAAAAAAGCAAGGCTCATATATTAACTCACCACCTGGGTCCGTAGCTTCAATGGAAAGCCAGATTGTAGCCAGGGCCCACAGGAATTGTCTGCTGCTGCTCACAGGAACCAGAAGAGAGAGACTCACTCCGGAAGAGACTGAGACTCCCCTCACTGAGCATTTATTCTTCCTCTCCCAAAAGGGGAGGTCCTTCAAAATTGCCTGAAGAGAGTGTTTTCTCCTGCTGACATCAGCAGCACTCGTCACTCAGGGCAGGCCAGGTGTGGTTCATCCCAGTCAGTCAGCCAAATTCCAATAATCTTAGCACACTAGCTGTGTGACTCTGGGCAAGTCACTTAACCCTCATTGCCCTGCAAAAAAAGAAAAGAAAAGAAAAAAAGAAAAAGAAAGAAAAGTAGGTAACCCTTTAAAAGACAATTTGAATTTTTTTATTGTGAACACAGTCATCAACAAATACAAATATCCCATCATATAAAGAAAAACAAGCAAAGAAGATCATGTAAAAATTGTGAAATTCTGGTGTGCTGTTTGCTTTTTAAGAATATATATGTGTTGGGGCAGCCAGGTGGTGCAGTGGATAGAGCACTGGCCCTGGATTCAGGAGGACCTGAGTTCAAATCCAGCCTCAGCAACTTGACACTTACTAGCTGTGTGACCCAGGGCAAGTCACTTAACCACAATTGCCACACAAACACACACACACACAGAATATATGTGTTTATAACATATAACATATACTTGTTGTTGTTCAGTGATTTCAATCATGTTCAATTTTTCATGACTCCTTTTGGGGTTTTCTAGTAAAAAATGGTAGAGTGGTTTGCCATTTCCTTCTCCAGATCATTTTATAGATGAGGAAACCAAGGTAAAGAGGGTGGAGTGATTTGCTTAGGGTCATACAGGTAATATTTGTCAGGCCAGATTTGAACTCACAAAGATGAGTCTTCCTGACTTCAGGTACAACACATTCTCCATTGTACCACCTCTACACACACACACACACACACACACACACACACACACACACACATGCATGCATACTCACACATGCACACATGTATATTATATACATTTTTCTCTTATTAACTATAGCAATGTCATAATACAGTCTCTCTGTGTTTTCTGGATGTTTAAAATGTATTTTTAAATGATTTATTGATGCTCATCCCCCTCCAAGTCCATCAGTATCCACCAACCTACCATGAACCACCATCTAGTAGAAGCCCTCCCTTGTAAGAAATATATGTTGTCAGGGGCAGCTAGGTGGTGCAGTGGATAGAGCACTGGCCCTGGAGTCAGGAGTACCTGAGTTCAAATCCAGCCTCAGACACTTAACACTTACTAGCTGTGTGACCCTGGGCAAGTCACTTAATCCCAATTGCCTCACTAAAAAAAAAAAAAAAGAAAGAAAGAAATATATGTTGTCTAATAAAAGAAATCAACCCATTTTCCACGACTTAGAATTCTTACCTCACTCTGCATCCCTGATCCATTACTTTCCAGTCAAGAGATGGAAGGTATGTTTCATTTTAAGTCTTTTGAAGTTATCATTTTGTATATTTAGATATGTAAATTTATCTCCATTTATAGAATGTTGGCTCTTTTAGGCTAGGGATTACTTCATTTTGTGAGTTGGAATTATGACACGATAAGTACTTAATAAATTCTTTTTGAGCAGATGCCTATTGACTGAGGAATGGTTAAACAAATTAAGCTAAATGAATGCAAAAGAATATTACTGTCTCCAAGAAGTGATGAGTATGATAAATACAGAGAAGCATGGAAGGATGCATGAACTGATGCAAAGTGAAGTAAGCAGAACTAGGAAAACAATATAAATAATAGATAGAACTATACAACTGGATAAAACAACATCAACTGAATGCTGCAAAATTATAACAACTAAACTTGGCCCCAAGTAAATGATGAGAAGACAGCTCCTTTCACTGTTTTGCAGAGGTGAGGGATAATGGATATGGACATGCATCTAAGACTTTTTTGATAAGTTGGTTAGTTTGTGGGACTTTTTTCTTTCCATTTAAATTAGATAGGTAGGTAGATAGATACACACATATGTGTATATCTACATATACATATGCATACATATATACACACACATATATATACACATGCACATACACATACATATACACATACATATATATCTATAATAGGGATGAATTTTTCTCTGAGAGGGAGAAGGGAAGAGATACAATAAAATGTAGGTGATGTGAAAATAAAAGATAAAAATTTTTATCTTGCATCCTTTGTTCCACTTTTTCCATGTAAATTATATTTAGAAATATTCTTCAGAATGCTTATCCCTTCCAGATTTGCCCATTGTCTTTAAAGTCCCCATAAGTTTTGATTCTTCTACAATGGTGGTATTCCATTAATCCTAGTGACAAAGCACACCTAGGAGAGCATTCCTGTTAACAATATGGTGAGACAAATAGAAATTTCAGGGAAGCAGATTTGGGCTCAATATAGGGAGAAAAATAGCCTAGCTAAAAACCAAAGATGGCTAAAAATGGAGTGGGCTGCCATGGGAATAGTTTTCTAGCAGTGACTAGAAATTCAAATGGTATGGGGGCAGCTAGGTAACACCTGTCCAAGATTCAGGAGGACCTGAGTTCAAATCCAGCCTCAGACATTTGACACTAACTAGCTGTGTGACCCTGGGCAAGTCACTTAATTCTCACTGCCCAAACAAAAAAATTCAAATGGTAAGTGGATAAGCTTCTCTGGGATGGTCAAGAGAAGATTAATGTCTCTAATAGCTTACATATGGTAAAGAGCCCTGCATATGGAGTTGAAGCACCTTGGTACAAATTCTGGCTCTTCCACTAACAAGCACCACAACCCTTGAGCAAGTCATTTATCTTCTTGAGCTCCAAATAATTCCTTTGTAAAAACAAAGTGGCTCAATTAGATGATTCCCAAAGTCCTTTCAAGCTCTGAATCTATGATCCCCATAATCATAAGCCTGACAACTCATTTCAGCCTATGGTGTTATTCATAATAAGAATGGGGTTCACTGGGAAATGGGTCCATGTGAATAAAAGACTCTTAAACTAACATGGGAATGTTACTTGCCTCACAACCTCATGACTTGCCACAAGAAAAATAGCTTTTGTTGGTATATCCTGTTTTTTATAGTAGAAAAAAAATTAGTAGTAGTAATAACCATACCTCTTTCCCCCTCCCCAAATCCTCCAATTGCTCAAAGAAGATAAGAGGAGAGGAGAGGAGAGGAGAGGAGAGGAGAGGAGAGGAGAGGAGAGGAGAGGAGAGGAGAGGAGAGGAGAGGAGAGGAGAGAGAGAGAGAGAGAGAGAGAGAGAGAGAGAGAGAGAGAGAGAGAGAGAGAGAGAGATCCATTGGGTCTTTATGCATCAAACAAATCTTATTGGTTAGCATCATTCAACTCTATTGGTTGACATGACTTGAAGGTGGTCTACATTAAAATGAACTCTACAGATGACATCAGGAAAAATTATGCAAAAGACCCTTCACTCAAATTGCTCAAGGCATCAGTCCTTCACCCATCTAGACAGAAGAATTTATCTCCATTCCTTTTGTTTCCTTGGATTTGTCCCAGGTGAGATTTGATAAATTTCTTAAGGAGAACTGGACTTTCTGGAGTGGAGCTGTGGGCAGGGGGGGAAAGGACTGAGAAAGTGATCTCTGGGTCCACCAAGAAATGGCTTGTTAATAATTATTTTTTTCACAAATGGCAAAGGGAGAATAAATCCTGAAAGCAGGAAAGGGATTTGAGATTATTTAACCAAAAATCATAAAACAATGAGATGGCAAAATGGAACTCAATATATTGCCACCTGCTTCTAGTTTTGGAAAAAGAAAATATCCAATAGAAGAATCTCTCTCCACCCCCACTCCCCCAGTACCAAAGGGGCAATCAGGCTCCATGCACTTGGAAAATTGTGGCAAATTTTTATTCACTCTGATTTTGTTTTCAACATATCAGGCACCTCACACTTTGTGGATATTTTTGTTTTGTTTTCTTTTGTTTTCCCACTTCTGATTGTCAGAAGTGCTTGTTGTTTTGTTTTGTTTTGTTTTGTTTGAAATCAAGAACATTTCCCTATTAAAAGTATGTATTGCCTTTCTGTCTCAGGCTGTCATTAAAATTCTTTTTTACACAGATATGAAAGCAGAATTACTAAAGCTCCACACCCAAATGGCCATTTTTGCTTGTAAAGGATAATTTTTTAATGATAAACCCAGTGTAATTGTACACATAACACCTGACTTTAAAAAATTAGTTGTCAGAATGAACCTAAGACTGGCTCCTAGGGCAAATATTAGGTAAAACACACGTCCTCTCCCTCCTACACCTCCTCTTCCTTGTCCCCCAACCTGTGCTCCAAAGATTCCCTTGCCCCCATTCTAAAATACATTTCAGCAGATCCGGCCTGAAGGCCCATGAATGCCATCCTGCCTCATTTTGCAAAGGAGAAAAACTGAAACCCAGAGAGATGAAGCCATTTGCCTAAGTCAAAGGTAGCAAGTAGTAGAGCTAAGAATGAAAAAAGACAGTCCATTTATCTGTAAATGCTGATCTGAGATCTCATTAATGAGGGTAGTCCCTCCAACATTGTGGATTGTGGTCCATCCATACCCATCCACCCTTGACCTTGCCTTCCTATAAGTTCACCACAGAGGATTGACCCAATGGGCTAGGGGGCCTTCTTCCTGCTTTCTTGACATCTTAAAGATACAGGTGGAGGACACTGGCCATCCCTTACCTTCTGTAACATATACCTTTCTTGAGCTACACTCTTTATACATCAACCCACACTGGCCTGGTCATCATGATCCTCTCCATTTACTAACTTGTGTGACCTTAAAAACATCACAACCTCTCTCTCAGTTTGTCATTCGGTTGTTTCAGTCATGTCTAACTCCCAATGGCATAAAAGATACTGGAGTGCTTTACCATTTCCTTCTCCAGCACATTTTACAGATCAAGAACTGAGGCAAACAGGGTTAAATGACTTGCCCAGGGTCACACAGCTATGAAGTGTCTGAGACTGGAGTTGAACTGAAGATGAGTTTTCCTGATTTGGAGCCCAGTGCTCTATCCACAGCACCACCTAGTTGCTCTTCTCTCAATTACTCATTTGTAAAATGCTCAAAATAGATGGCCTCTATGCTCCAAAGCTGTGATCCATTCATTGCTCAATGCTCACACTTCAGTCATGGAATGACTCTTAAATGCAACTTAAATGGTATCATAAGAATCTTTTAAAAATAGAATTTCATCTCTACTCGCCCACCCCATCCTTTCCCTATACAAACACAAAACTCGGGTCAGGAAAAGTTTATTTTCTATTTCTATTTTTAAAAATTGGAAATAGATCCTAGATCTGAAGTCCATCAAGGTATCTTCCTGGATTCAGGACCTTCATATAACCTCTGTATTTTGTCATCCATATTTGAAGAAACTTTTTCTCTGGGTGTATTTATTTATTCTGAAAAGAACTCTGCCTATAGGTTTCATCAGATTTCCAAAGGGGTCTATGACACACATGCACACACAAAATGTAAGGATGGGGTTGAAACCACTCTATCCCATTTTGGGTCTGATTGAGAACAAGTATCAAATTATCAAATTGTCCATCAATAAAATTACCTTAGACCAGAGGTGTTTAAATTTAGTTGGGAAATATTTTATGTATTGATAAGAATATGTCAATATAATTTTTCTTTAGTATCCTATATTTTTTATTTGATGCATTTACAAACATTTTTGGTTCATAGGCTTCACCAGTCTGACAGAAGGATCCAAGACACACACTCACACACACACACACACACACACATACACACAAATGTGAACAAACCCTGCTAAAATGAAGTTACATAAAAGCTATAAAAAGAATTTTTTGTTGTTGTTCTAAAAGACTAAGAAAACTTGACCATATCCCAAGAATCATCTATATATTATCAAGTGAATTAAGAAGGGGAACCAATTCCAGAAATTATAATGTGTCACTTTCCAGTACTCCCCTAAGTAGGAACCACGTAGGGAGGAGAGACATTGTCTTTGGTCTCCTCCCCCATCTCCCTTTGATCAAAGCAGACTTTGACAGTTCTGTAGCCTTTGGAAAATGTTGGCCCTCCCCTGGGATCATATCAGCTCTCATTTTCCCATTGGTATCCTAAATTGCATTGTTGGATCAGTTCTCAGGAGTGTCCACTTCATTGGGAACCAAGAATAGATTGTATTCATAGCTGTACAAGGAGCTTAGCAAAGAGACTGTGCCATCCCTAAGGGAAACTTCTTTAGTGCCCTGAAATTAGACAAAAGGACTTCCAGCAACCAAGAAACTGTAAGATACTCCTTAACCACAAACATTCTCTAAGTTTAATCTTACTTTCCTCTGGATTCTATATATACTGGTGGGGAAAAGTGTCACACACTTTGGCGATATGCATGTTTTGTACCAACTATTGTTATTGTACCATCTTAGTAAATACTACTTTCTACAAGTTATTTAAAGTAGCTGACTAAATGATTTGCAAGCGATAATCATAGAAGGAAGCACACCAGTGGACACCTATGCCATAGGTATCAAAAAAGTACCCATGATCTTTCAGTCCCTAGAATCTGAAGGTGAGAAGTAGACAAAATCTAAGGACCTCACTCATGGGAGTCAGAATGAGGGTCCTCAGAGCTCATGCGGTCTAAATAAATTAGCTCCAGAGAACTGAAACAATGTAACAAAGGTCACATAGCTGATTGATGTTATGAATAGAATAAGAATACAGTTCTCATGTCCAGACAAACATTTCTTCCTCCACAGCTTCATAACAGCTGATTCTTGTACTTGGTCACTAACACTGAGAGATAATTTGAAAATAAATATTATTATTAACCTCTCTGGATCTCAGTCACCCATTTGTAAAATGAGCCAAAGTTATATATGCATACACACATATATGGGGAATGAATATATATATATATGCACACATATATATTTACACATACATGTGTATGTACATATAAAAGACAAAAATCATTCCATAACATATAGGTATATATGTACACACATATGTGTATATTTCATATGTAATATAATATTAATGCAGTAAAGATATATTTTGTCTTGCTATACATGCATGTATATCATCAATCAATGAAAAAATATTAAGTGACTATTTCATGTCAGGTACTGTAATAAGTGATAATTAAACAAAAGAGACAAAATACAGTCCATTCCCTCAAGGAGCTTACAATCTAATGTGGGAGAAAACAGGTAAATAAATATATACAAAGCAAGCCACACACACACACACAGTGTATGTGTGTGGGGGTGATTAATAGGAAATAACTAACAGAGGAGAAGCACTAGAATGAAGAGGGACTGGAGAAGACTCCTAGAGAAGGTAAGATTTTCAATGGGACTTAAGCCATGAGGGTCAGTAGTTAGAGTGAAGGAAGGTGAACATTCTAGGCATGGGATGACAGAGGGGACAATCCATTGGAGGAGATGAGTAGAATGGGGTAGTTTGAACAAGTAGCCTTGAGAAGGAGTCAGACCATTTCATCATATGAAGCAGGAGTGAAGGAAGAGATAGTGGAAAAAGAAATTATACATTTTTGGGTGATGGCAAGATCAAGTGTATGACCCTCTTTGTGTGTAGCTGAGATGGGATGGAAAAGTAGCTCATAGGAAGTGAGTAGGTTGAGGAACTGAGTGATTAGGGCATTTGAAGAAGAGTAAAATCCACATGTTGGGGCAGGAGTTAGGGAAAAGAGAAAACTTGTGAGCTAGGTATCAAGTTCATTGAGGAAGGAAGGAAAGTGACTAGGAAGCTGTAGACAATCGCTACTAGAATTTTGATTGGGTGCTAGATATGAATAGCATGAACCTCAAAGGAATAATAGCTAAAGTTTATGTAGTGCTTACTATATGCCAAAACTTTACAAAGATTATTTTATTTGATACTTACAACAATCCTGGGAGATAGGTGCTATTATCATCTTCATTTTACAGATCAGGAAACTTAGACAAATAGAGGTTCACATAGCTAGGAATTATCTGAGGCCAGATTTGAACTCACATCTTCCTGATTCCAGGCTGTGCCACCAACTAGCTGAGTGATGGAGGAAGAAGGAGAAGATAGTGATGGGGAGCAAGGAATATTCCAAATCCCCCACCTCAACCAAAAAGACAATGATAATGAGTGAAAGTACAGTCAGAATTGGAAAGGGTGTCCAGGTAGGCTGCATCATCAGGGAGAGCCAGGTTTCAGTAAGAGCTAGTAGCTGGAAGGAGAGGGAAAGGAAATAAAAAATTAAGATGAAGGGAAGTGTGACATAACACATATACATACTGTGTCATTTAAAATCTAAATTTGTGGTCACCTTAAATTAGAAGCTTTAGCACCAGTCTTTGGGCATTAAGCATTTATTAAAGCATACCACGTATTCATGTGGAGTTCAGAAAGTTAAGAAAAGGCCTATCTAGCCTAGAGTTCCAGCCTGGTTTGGTGCTTCCTCAAGTCTTCCACCACAAGCCTGCTTCAATCACGAACTCTCCTCAAACTGAGTGTGGAAGCTTTTTATAGGTCCGGAGCATAGGTGGTCCTTACACACTGCTTCAAGCTGATTGGTAGGTATCATCTAAATCCATTGGTTCACTGGACTTGAAGGTGGTCTCAAGTTGAGTTAGCTTCTGAGAACAATACCTTCTTAAGGGTTAGCCAGGTGTAATTACAATATAGTTAACCTGAAGTAGGCTAATCAGCAGTGTATCACTCTTACTTAATTCAATCAGTTTAGATTAATCTCCAGGTGGACCTTTGAGTATCCGCTAAATCCCATTATTTTATCACAATACATACACACATATACATACATACACACACACACATACATATTCACATAGTCAAAATCATTCCCCAATAGATAATTGGTCAACAGAGAGAAAGAATATGAACATATTTGTGAAAAGAAGTATTTCAAGCTATTATCAATCATATGAAAGTGTTCAAATCACTAGCAATGAGTCAAATGCAAATCAAAACATATCTAAAGTTTTAATTCACATTCTTCAAACTGGCAAAAGTGACAAAAAAGAGAATCATCTATGTTACATGGGTTGTAGGAAGATAAGCACAGTAGTACATTGTTGGTGCAGCTTTGGAAAGCAATTTTAAATTATGCACATTAATTTAGTAATATGCACCAAAATATTTAAACCAGCACTTTTTGTGATAGCAAAAAATAAAACAAAGTAGATTCACACATAGATTGGGGAATGGCTAAACAAATTGTGGTACATGAGTATAATGGAATTTTGCTCTTTTGTAACAAATGATGAAGGTGATAAATACAAAGAAGCATGGAAAAAATCTACATGAACTGATGCAGATTGAAATAAGCAGAGCCAAGAAAACAATATGTACAATGACTACAAAAAGGCAAATGGTAATAAGCATCACACACACACACAAATTATAAGTAAATGTCGCAAAATTATAAAGAGTGAGCAAAGAAGAGATAACAAAAACCAACTCTACCCCCACCTCATTGCAGAGGTGGGTGGTTGACAAGTATGGTACATTGCACATATTTTTAGGCTTTTTCAATGTATTAATCAAATGTGCTATTGTTTTCCTCTTTTTTTGTCTTTAAAATATATATTATGTCAGATTGCATTCTTGGAGGAAGAAGGAAAAGGATACTTGGGGACATTACAATTCTGTAAAAAGCAAAAGTCATCAATAAAAGTACTTTAAAATTTTTTTAAAAAGGACTAGAGGCTTTCAGCACTTATGTAGAATACAATACTACATTCATTCCAGTGGTGTACAATCCTAAGACTTTTCACTGGAAATGAATGAGTAGGAACTTGTCCAATTCTCAGTATTCAGCAGTCACTGTCTCCTTGAGTTTCGAAGATTTCTGTTTGGCATTATGCTGCCTACTTCAATCACATATCACTTTATTCATGAATGCTCTTTATGTCTTATCATTTAGCAATGCTATCCAATCTTGTTCTCTGGCCTATGTTTCTTGTTTGAGGCAGAAGCTATATTGGGGGAGGAGTAGAGTTGGGAGACACTTCCTCACCCCTCAGACCTGGATAGGTTCTGTTTAGCCCATTTGCAGTATATGCCTCTGAAAGATGTTATTATCCATACTTCCTATAGTGACTCCTTTCCCCGAGCTGTGGAAGGCCATGTATCTGAAATTAGGTTTTTAGAAAGAATAATTCACAGCAAACCCCTCCCTTGACTTTCTCTCTTTTCCCTACCTTTCCCAGAGGCTTTTTTGAAAGTGAAACAGATGCCACAGATCAGAACAAATAGAAAATCACCTGGAAAAAAAAAACTGGAAATGAATGAGAATGTAACCTGCAAACAAATGAAAGCAGTGTGTTTAAGGCAGGGCTGTCAGAGGAGCCCATACAATTGCAGATATGACTATACCAAACCCATTCCAGATAACGATGCTTCTGACTCCCAACCCCAGCATAAAACTAGACTGAATGACATGCTATCTGAAAATGGTTGGCAGGAAACAATAGCCTGTTGACTCTTTTCTCCAGTAGCTAGGGTTCAGAAACAACTCTAGGACTGACCCTTTTCATTACTGGAGGAAATTAAATATAGGAGACATAATGAAAGGGCCTTATTTAGAACACTTCTGAATGTAATGCAAAGATATTCTATAATGCTAGCAGCCATTCTATTTCCTCACCTTTCCTACAGAGCTTACTTGGATGAGAGAGGACAAAGTGACATTTCAGTTTTCTTTCCTTACCTTAAATAAAATTCCTGGTGTTGGGGATGGGGGATGAGGATGAAACTGGGGAGGGGGGTTTTCCCAGCCCTATTGTTTCTCATTTCACCTTGAGAGAAAGACTGGGTTTGTTCATGAGTATGGATGAGCTCACAGACTGTCTTCCATTCTATAGCAGATATGACACCAATATAGGAATTTCTGAGCTGACTGATGACAGGGGAACCCTTACTCCATGTATTGCTCTGTTCCATTCTTTCCTGGGCAAAGCCCTGTCCTTGATCTCCAAACAATAGGAAAATGGGCCTGCATAGCTGAGTGGTGACAAGCCTTCCTGCTGTCTAATATTCAAAAACGACAAAAGAAAAATACAAAGAAAAGATATCATGACATGTTAAAGATCCTCAACCAGCCAAATATTTGTCTGATGTTGGGACCAAAGGAAACAAGAAGACAGAATGAAAATACATTTTTCTCCCCATACAGGTGCTAAGTATACATTGTTCCAATTAGAAAAATCCCCTTTATATATTTAGCAGTGTTTGAAGTAGACTGAAAAGGAAAGGATGCAGACGGCTTCAGGCTAAAACAGATTCTTCAAACCAGCTTTTGTTGCATCAATGTGAATCACTTAATAATTCATATTTCAGAATACATTAATGCAAATGATAATTTTAGCCTGACTTTGGAGGCTTAAATATTCAACACAAGCAATTTATATTTCTATTCATTTTCCCAGGTAAAATTGTTTAGATATATCTAACATGGTGACTTTATTCAATGTATTTTGCTAATTTTTTAGTAATGTGGAATGAATAAAATTACTCACATTTTGCTTAATATCAATAGAATATTTATGTAAAATAAAAATCCTCATGTTAACTGTTTAATTTGGAAAGTTTGAGAAATGGCTTATTTAGACTTCTTGAGTGTGTAGATGCATAAAAAATTAAAAAAAAAATATTGTGACCCAATCAAGAAACATATTCTGTTGCTTTTTAGATGAACATTGTCTGAAAGGGGTTATTCCCTTCTGGAGGCAGCATCTTTGAAGTGGTTAATTTTGAAGTGAAGAAGAGAGACACTGGAAAGTAGTTCTGGACAACAATTAACAGTTTGTGTAAAACTGCCCTAGGATATTTTTCAACACTTATTCTAAGATGGTCTTCTTCCTATGATTCTTTCCAAATAAGGGATCAATATAATTCTGGAGAGCTCTCAAGTACAAGTATTTCCTGTGTTTCAAATGCCTGACTTGGTAAATTCCACAGGTCATGCCTCTACCTTCTCCCATCACATAACCACACAGGAGTGGCTCCATGCCACCTTAAAAAAAACCCAACAACAACCAAATTGTTCTAGACTAATGATGGTCCAAAGTCTCTCTCCCAAACCTGCAAATCGTCCTCTTCTCTGTAAAGAATAGACTCTGGACTCCTCTCAAAAAGGAAAAGGACTCTTCAAGCAAGAGATTTAAGTTTTGAAGACACAAGCTTAAGTAAGGTGTAATTTCCCCAAAATAATGTCAGGACAGGGTGGCATGAGGCAATCTGAGTGGAAGAAGGCTTATATGGGAGGAGGATATGTAAAACCAATGGATTGAGAAATACTCTAAATTGATTGGTTGTTAAGAAGTTGAATAATTATGTAAATAGGTTTTCTAAATTCGCCCTTTGATTAGCTAGCTTTGGGGATCAGATTGTAACTCTCTAGTAACTCCAGTAGCAAATGAGGGAGGGACTTAGCATGTGTTAGGGAATAGGATAAAAGGAGCTTACATTCTCCAATTCTTTGTACTAGCTTGCTGCAACACCAAATCACTGTTCATGGTGACCTTTCTTGCTTTGCTGCTGAGTTCAGGAAAATTATTGAGTAGGGGCTGTTTTCCTCTCATTCTCCAACAACCTTTCTTACCTCAACTCCCAAGAATATACCGTAGACACCTCCAAATCCTTCCCAGACTATGTGGTGGCCCAGTGGATAAAGCACTGGGCCTCTCGTCAGGGAAATCTCATTTCAAATTTGACCATAGACATTTACTACCTATATGACCCTGGAGAAATTATTTAACATATCTCTGCCTTAGTTTCCTCAACCCAGTCTATGGTGAGGTTCAAGTGAGATGATATTTGTAAAGTGCTTAGCACATAATAGACACTTAAATGCTCCTCCTTTTTTCATCTTCCTTCTTCATTCTGGTTTAACTTTCACAGATATATTGAGCAAAATCCTTCCTCCTCCTCTTCCTCCCTCTGCTCTGCTTTTCTTTTTGCTTTGTTGTGTTTTCATTTCCAGTTTTATTGATGTGTTTTGTTTTCACATTATGTACATTTACACATTAATCCCATTTTATGAGAGATCTCTTGCAACAAAATAAACAAACTAAAACTAATAGTGCAGTGAGCTCTTTTGAAAGTTGATGCAAGATTTCATATTTGTAGCACCCCTTCCCCATCTCTCTCTTAAAAACAAAACTGATTTTTCTCTCCTTCCCATCCCTTTAATGTTCTCAAAAGCTGCCTTCAGAAACTCCACAATAATCATTGAGTTTCATCATCTTGTAATTAAACCATTTTTCTGAAATGTTGTTTTCCTCAAGCATTCAAGTATCCAAGATGAAATCCCACTTCAAGTTATTTTACTCATTGAATTACCAGTATGAAAGCTATATTTCTCTGTTTATATTGAAAATTCATAGTCTTTCAGGAAATGGTCCACAATAAAAAAAACATTAGATTTAGAGATGTGGGCTTGAATATCAGGTCATTTATTGACCTTGGGCCAGTTACTAAATATCTCTGAGCCCAAATTTTCCTTCTTCACAAAAATATAGGGATAAAAACACTTGTACTTACTAAAGACATCTGGGCATCTCCCTCAGTGGCAGCAGATTTTGTGGACAGCCTTAGGAACCTATATACTAATTGTCACAGGGAAATGGGGAGTGGGGTCCTTAGGGATTCCTCTTTAAAGAATTACACCCTCTTGCATACAAATCCAATTTGAAAAAAATAATTTTAATTTTAATTTAATTTTATTTTGGTGGGGCAATGAGGGTTAAGTGACTTGCCCAGGGTAATACAGCTAGTGTCAAGTGTCTGAGGCCAGATTTGAACTCAGGTTCTTCTGAATCCAGGGCCGGTGCTTTATCCACTGTGCTGGCCCCCCAAAAAAATATTTTTTATTTAGGTGCTAGAGAAAGGAAACCAAGAGAGAAATCCTTGGACTTTTCTCATGGGGAAGCGATTCAGAGACCTGGTTCTCTGAGATACCTATCTCCTTGAACAAGAGAAAAGTGAAAGCTTTTGTAGAGGGACAGATGGGGTGATCATCTGACTGTGGAAAGTTCCCTTTGGGGGTGGGAGAACCTGGAATGAGGGGAGGTGGTCCTGACTTCTGGAGTTTTCTGTCCCCTTGGCACCACTCAGGCAGTAGCCATGCCTAATAGGCTTATCTCTCTTGTTTCTCAAGATGTCTTATCCTTCAGTTTAGGTGGCCAATTTAAACTTTAATCCTAACCCCATAACACTACTTAGAGTATTATATATTTTTTTGGTTTTTTTTTAATAGTATTATTGTTATCATTATCTTCTAACTCCCAGAGAACCAATTTAGAAATTTTTAGAACACAAGTAAGAAACTTCCTAAATATGTCTTGCTCAATTCCTGGAGGCCTCCATATTCATTCAAGGACCAGGCAAGATCAGCCATACTTACAGAAAAAGAATTACTGTAGCATTGTCTCATTGTTTACCTATTCCAGGGTCTTCCTGGCTCTTATCATAGGGAAAGCACATTTGTGAATCTTCCTATGCATACTTTAAGAGCAACTTAAAATGAATTGTTATTTGCATCCAATAAGAACTAAATAAGTTCTTTTTCATTCATTCATTCATTCATTCATTCATTCATTCATTCATTATGTGCAAGCCATTGGCATCAAAATGTAGAGAGCAATATAGCTTTAATATTGGTAATTCAATGAGAAAATACTACTGGAGCTGAATTGTTTCCATCTCTTGGGGGAGAACCCAAAGAACACACCTCTCTTCTCCATAATCAGGCACCATATGCTTCCCTGGCATACTGGGAAGAATTGGCTCATATTTCCTTATTTATGTGGTTTATTTGGACTGCATTCTTTCCTGTTTGGCCATAATCATAATTAATCTACTTCTTTAAATATTTTTATTTTAAGACCCTTTCAGGTGTTTTTTAACTTAAGAATTCAAGACCTCTATTTGCTACAAGTTAGGCTTATTTACAAGTAGGTAATTTAGGCAGATGCTTAGGGCACAAAATTCAGAGGGAACAATTAGGGGTACTTTTAAATATTAATATTTGCTAATATACATATATTAAGGCCAGAAAATCCTACTTTTTATGACACTTACATAATGATTTTTTGGATAAATAAACTCAAATGGGTGATAGTGAAAGCTAAAAGCTCCAGGTGGATCACAATAGTAGGGTAGAGGGTAGGAAAGTGCAAATTTCAAATTTACAGACACAATTTTCTTTCCTTTTTTTCAGTAAATTTTTATTTAGAATTTTCCCCAAGTTACATGTAAAATCAAACTTTCACATCATTTTTTTAAAACTTTGTGTTCCAAAGTATCTTCTTTCCTCCCTCCCCACCCCTCTTTAAGAACTCAAACAATTCAATATGAGTTATACATGTGCAGTCATGCAAAACATTTCCACATTAGAACTAACAGAAAAAAAATTATACTTCAATCTGTATTCAGATGTCATCAGTTCTTTCTCTGTGGATGGACTGCATTTTTCATAAGTCCTTCTGATAGCATCCTGCTCATCATTTCTTAAAGCACAATAGTGTTCCATCCTAATCTCATCCCACAATTTGTTCAGCCATTCCCCAATTGATGGGCATCACTCCAATTTGAATTCAACTATTTAAAAAATCTCCTTTAGGGTACCACCCTAAGTAGTGGTATTTCTAGGTCAGAGATTATACATGATTTTAGTCCTTTGGGCATAGTTCCAAATTTCTCTACAGAATGTTTGAATTACCAAGAGTGTATCAATGTCTCATTTTCCCCATATCCCCCACACCATTTGCGCAGATGCAATTTTCAAACCTTGTCTAGGGTAAATGAGTGACTGGTCTGGCTTGTGCTGCAGGTTCTGAATTATAAGAGAGAGAGAAGCTGGTGGCCCTCAGTTACAGAATAGAGAGAGAATGCCCATTAACACCAACTTCCCAAAGGCCTTATTTACAAATGTGAATCAATGTGATTCCCACATCAAAAGCATTTCTTTCCTTCCTCCCCTCTCCCCAACCAAGTTTAACGAAATGCATGGCTCTTTAAGAAATAAAAGAGAATGAAAATGAGTAACAATAATTTGTTACAAATGAATATTACAACCTAGGGCTATAAATATGGTAGATTATTGGAATTCATTTTCCCTCTTTAAACCTCTACATAAAGCATAAAACTCCCCATGACATGCTGTATTGGTCAATGTGTCTCAGTGAGAAGGTGTTTTGTATCTCAGAGGTAGCAAAAGAGCCATTAGATGTGGGTGTTGCTATGGAAACTGCTCTTTTTTAATTGAATAGCATAGTAAGTAGTCTTGTAAAACCCACCAACCCGGAACTTGGTAGTGCCCCAAGGCAGCTTTAACTTAAGCACCTTCTCTTTGTCTTTTTTTTTAACCTCTTTTGGGGGAAGTTCAGGTATCTGAATGCTCTTTACCTGCTGAAGGAGGCTGATGCACTTTGTGTCTGAAAATCCTGGATTGCTGACCATAGATATTTTTCAAGTAAGGCTTCAGCATGAGGGGGAAAAATGAAGTTAGAAAAATCAACACCTACTTACAGTATGAATAAATCTGGACTTTTAACTGAGAATTGGCCAATGTGACTGCAGATGACTAAGATCAGACCCCAGGACTTCATTATCTCAATTCATCTGTTTTCCTTTTGTTTCTTTTTCTTTTTCAGGGCAATGAGGGTTAAGTGACTTGCCCAGGGTCACACAGCTAGTAATGATCAAGTGCCTGAGGCTGGATTTGAACTCAGGCTCTCCTGAATCCAAGGGCTGGTGCTTTATGCACTGAGCTACCTAGCTGCCCCCATCTGTATTTTTCTATAGCAGAGCTACTAGAAGCTGATCTGGAAATGTTAAGTTTACTACTTGTTTGGAATGAAAATAAATTGGCCAATGATTTTTAAAGTATTCATATGATGGATCCTAAATTTATGTTCAACTATGATATTTAATAGTACTACCTTCAGTTCTTGTTTCTACTCCTAATGTAGTAACTAACTACCTCCCCTTACAATTGTCCCTACAGAAAAGTAACCCTAGGTAAAAGGTACTTCGTAGGTTCGTATGCACTCAAAACCATGGCTCATGAGCCCCCACCATTGTGTTTATTTTTACTTATCAGCTAGAAGATGAAATCAGTTGAAAGCAAAGTCATTTAATCACAGACTGTAAAGAAAAGTAGCAATGGGAACATCCCCCATTTTTTTCCAAAGGGAAGAATGGCCACATATAGAAAGTCATGTATTGGGGCACATTCAGGAGAAATACATATAATCAAAACATTTATATGGTAGAGGATCTCACGACTCCAACAATTCAAGGTTGTTGATGCCTTCTTTGTTGTTTCCTATCTCTCTCTCTCTCTCTCTCTCTCTCTCTCTCTCCTCCACCCAGGTTCTTCTGCCACCATCTAGCAGGCCACAATTCTAGTTTTAGCTACAGTGATATCTCTTCCTCATAAAGTGGAGGGTTCTTAAGGTTGGGACTACCTTTGGCAGTCAAATAAAGCCTGTGGATCATTTTTTCACATTAAAAAAAAATAATTGTTTAAGGAAATGCTCAATTTTAGTTAGAGGTTAGTAAAAATAAAGATGAAACTCTTTTTCCATCCAAGCTAATGTACTTCCTGAAATCCTTCTATATCTGTGGCTCCCATGTTAAGAACCCTTGCCCTAAGAGGAGGAGTTATTTTTTTTAAGCTTATAGCATAATACATGAGTTTCAGCTCTTTTAGTAAGAAAGCCAGACCCTCACATACCTTTATGGCTTCCACTACATAAAGAGAAAAGAATGTTAGGTTCCAGAGTCTTAGACACAGTAGTAATGTTATTTTGAAGCACAAATCAGCACAAATATAATGTCACAGTCATTTATGTATATTTTGAAATATATTTCTTACTAACATACCCTATCTCATTTAGGATCATAAAATCACCCTTTATCTACAATGAATGCCTGATTGTCAACTTGTATCCCCTTACCCATAACCACTTTGGAAAAGTCAAATTTAAATGAACTGTTAAGGTACCTTGGATTCCCTCAAACCTCCATATTTGTTTTTTCCTGTGTAAAGGTGTGGGTGCGGAAAGGGCAAGAACTAAAAGTCTAAATAACATTTCTAGGAGCTTTGTTTTAAATGTCTGCCTTCCACATGCAAATGAAGAAGCAAAAAAAATACTTCCCAGGATTTGAGCTGTCCTATACTGAGACATAGCTTAAGTGTTAATAACATCAAAAGAAGCCTCTGTAACTTAATGGCTGATTCTATAATAATGGGATGACAAGAATTCTTTTTTATTATTTTCCCATATGTTTGTTAATTTGGAGGGAAAAAAATGTTAGAAACTGGATGGGAGGGAGGACTAAAGAATAGCGATGTTTGGAAACTGAAGAAGAGTTATTTTATGCCAGTAAATGGAATTTTAAAAATTTCCCACCCTGGGGCCATGATGAGGTTGATGAAAACATATCATGCTGGAATTACTAACTAACATTGCCATAAAAATTTCTCACTGCTGAGCAGCACCCCACTTGTCAACGTACCTCAGGCACCGGGATAATTAAGGAGGCTTGATGGTAAATTTAGCACTGGGCTGTCAACATGGGGCACAAATATCATAGAATCTTAGAGGTGGAAGGGATCTTTATGGTCATCTAGTCATTTAGTCCATCCTTTCACAGAATGCACAAGTCCCTTCTACAATAGCATTCAGTGACTAGACAAGATGTTTTCTAAATAGCCATTCTAATGTTATTTGGTGGTTAACAAGCCCAGTCAATAATGATTCCTTTAAAAACTAGTTTATTATGAATTTATCTAACATCAGTATGTATAATCAAACACAGAAAGAAAACAACAGAATCATTTATGAAATTGTGAATTTCCTCTATGTACAATTTTCTTTTAAAATGTGTATTAAATTTAACCAGTAGTAACAAAATTGCCCTGCTTTGGTCCCTTTTTTTTTTTTTTTCAGGGCAATGGGGGTTAAGTGACTTGCCTAGGGTCACACAGCTAGTAAGTGTCAAGTGTCTGAAGCTGGATTTGAACTCAGGTACTCCTGAATCCAAGGCCGATGCTTTATCCACTGCACCACCTAGCTGCCCCCTTTGGTCCCCTTTTGAACTTCTTTTTTTTCTTTCTTCTCTGTATTTTCAAAAGTTTTATTAATGTTCTTTTTATCCTTACCTCCCTCTCTCCCTTCCTCTCTTTCTTTCTCTCTTTCTTCCCTCATTCCTTCTTTCTATCTCCCTTTCTCTTCCTTCCTTCCTTTCTTTCTGTCATTCTATCATTTCACAGTAACTCACATTATACCTTCCGACCAAAATAAATAAATAAATACATAAATAAATAAATGAACGAACGAACACAGATAAGCATAGTGTTAGTGGATAGAATGTGGGACTTAGATTCAAGAAGTCCCAGGTTCAAATATGACCTCAGACACTAACTAGCTGTGTGACTCTGGGCAAGTCACTTAACCTTTGTCTGTCTCAGTTTCCTCATCTGTAAAATAGGGATAATAACATTACCTACCACCTATGGTTGTTGTGAGAATAAATGTGATAATATTTGTTTTCATATCTTAAAGCACTACATAATTGCTGGATATAACAAATAAGAACAGTCAAGCAGGGTATAATGAAATATCATCATACCATATGATGTAATGAATTTGACTCATTCCTAGAAATGACATTTAGATTGTGCTGATATTTACATAGTGATTTAATTCTATTATCTTACTTGAACCTTACAAAATCCCCATTAGGAAAGTATTTTAGGTATCCTCATATTACAGATGAGAAAACTGAGGCTGAGAGATACTAAGTGATTTACTCTTGGTTACATGGATACTAAATGTCATGGTCAAGAATCTTCTATCCATGCTGCCTTCCCATATTGATTGTTCTGTTGCTACTGTGCAGTACATGTAATAGAATGATGGCTTCAAAGTCAGAAAAATTCAGTTTCAAATCCCAACTTTGACATATACTGACAATATGACTGGGCAAATCATTTCATCTTTGGGTATTGTAGGAAATTCTCCAAGACAATATCCATTGCGGAACAGTTAGTGAACTATTTTGGTCGAGGGAATTGCTTTTTTCTGTGCAATGAAATCACAGACCTAGTCCAAAATTGAACCAAAACAAACTTATATAACGTGAAAGACCAATAGCATGAGCTATTTCTCATAGTCTCACCCTCACAATAAGTCAGAAAGAACTCAGTCAGAAGCAATTCATTCAAAAGATGATGTAAATAAAAGGCAAACACAATCTGCCATAAAGAATGACTAAATGTAATCATTCTCAGGTCACCATGAGGACTCAGTACAGGTCAATCACTTAGAAGTTAGATTTTCTGGTACCATGCCTACTTTGGAATGTTGCTATGGCATCAATGCTTCTTTCTTCATGAGTCCTGTGCCTCAGGTGTTTTTTTCCAGCAGCTGCTGTAATCTCCATGACTAGAGAAGAATTGTGAAGTGGACTAAGTACCACTCTAACTCATTGCCCCTAGACCCAGAGCCTTGCACTGAGACCTCCAAGTCCCATTCAGATGCCCCTTCCCTATGAAATGAGGATGAAAGAAGGTTTCATCAGAGTCATCTCCCCTCCCCCCACCCTTTTTTTGTTAAATATGTGCATTATGTTGCTGGAGCAATGAGACTTGAGTCAGAAGTGCTAAGATCTTATCCTTAGATTATTCCATTGTCCAAAGTCACACAGCAAGTCTAGGAAGAAACAGTGAGTCTCTGTTTCCCTCACCTGAAAATCAAGATTCTAAAGCTTTCCACTTGTTTACTCCATGGGGTGTTCCGTAGATTAATGGAGTGTTGAACCAGATGCTCAGCCTAGTGGGGATGTGAGACAATTTTAGAGGTGCATTAACAAGCGATTATTTAGGGCACTTGAGCAATACCTATCCTAATGGCTTACAATTGTCAATATAGTGCTTAAAGTGCCCCCTATATATGTGTGTGTGTGTGTGTGTGTGTGTGTGTATTTATATATATCTGAAGCAGGAAGGATAATTCCCTTAGCAAGAAAATCAGACTGGGGAGCTCAGAAATTAACACTCAAAATGTATGCTTGAATGTTATGGGTATTCATTGTTTTTTTTTTCTTTCTAATTCTTTTATGGTAGGGTCTCTTAACCTGGAGTTCGTGGACTTTTAAAAACGTATTTCTATAACTGGGTTTCAAAATAAATGGTTTCCTTTGTAATCTTGCATATTTAACAATATTTTATTTAGAAAGGGTCCATAGTCTTCCCTAGACTTTCAAAGGAGTCCATTGCACACACACACACACACACACACACACACAAATTTTACTTTAAGGAGTATCATGAGATAGTGGAAAGAATACTAAATATAGAGTCAGAAGAAAAAGGTGCAGATCCCCACTTTAGTCCTTACTAAATGTGTTACTTTGGGTAAGTCCTTTCATTTCTCAGGGGATCATTTTTCACACCTATAAGATCATGTTAGGCTAAGATTTCTTCCAGCTCTGAATCTGTAATCCTAAGGGATTTTTTCCCTTTTAAAAATATTTGAAATACTTCTTTATTATGCTTTAAATAAAAAGAGAATGGAAACAAAAATACCAAGCATGACTTCTCATCTAATATTGTGATAGAACCATATAAGATCTGATATTCTGAAATCAAGAGGGATAACTGTGATATCAAATAGGTAAATACACAGGCCCAAAACATCAATTGTATTTTAAAGCTCTATTTTCTTTCTGAGACCTATTCCTCTTTATCATCCCAAAGATTAGGCACATATTCTGGACAGCTATGACGTTAAGGGGTAAACACATAGTACTATGAATGTCACAGCAGGACAGTCGCCTATGAAACCAGCCTTCTCCCTGTGGGTTCCAGAGTCACATTATTGCAGGTTATCATGCTCATCAAGGAGTTCAGCCATCCAAGCAGTCTGCTCATCCTGTGCTTCTAAGGCTGAGCTCATGACAGCCTCAGGTACCACCAGAACAGTCACAGCAACAGACTCCAAACCAAGTTTCTGAGTTTTCAGCAAGCTTAAGGAAAGCAAACTTATAGAAATTGCAGTCACCTTTGGTCAAGGTATCACAGTACTGGAAATTCTTCTTCCATTGGGAGAGAAGAAATATGTCTTTGACTCTTCTCTCCTTCATTTTCATGTCATTGCTTATAAAAACATGGGGATATTTTCACCTCCTCTTTCCAGATCTTTAGTACAATAACATAAATGTTTGCAAATAGCACTAGATGATACATTAAATATAGTAGTGGAAGGCAACTTCTGAAGTTATATTAAATAAGATGGCAGCATACTGAGCTTGCTATTTCTCAAATCACCAAATTTCTCTTCCCCAGCAGTATCCCATCTGTCTAATTTAACATAATCTCTATGAATATGAAAGACAAAGGGCTGAACCTTATTATCTAAGGTGGCTGCATACCTCAAATTCATTTAGATTTAACAAATGTGACTTGCCAGTATCTCTATCACTACCCAATATAAATTTGAATTGAACTTGGAGTTCTCTTTGGGCAATCATCATCATGGTTCTTCTAGCAGTGTTTTCATTTCCAGAAGACTGAACACCAAAGTGTATTTCTTTAGCTTAGAATATTAAATTCAATTAAATGAACATCGATTAAGCTTCTATTACTGTTCAAGGCAGTGTGTCACAGAGACAAAACCAAAATAATCTCTACCCTTAAGGCACTTTCATTCTACTGGGATCAAACAACATGTTCACAAAGAAGTATAAGGATAAGGAAAATGGAAGGAGAGTAGAGAGTAAAGATGGACTTGGCAGAGGAGGTGATACAAGGTGAATCTGATATGCCATTTGCCTGTCTCACATGATGAAGTGGCCTTACTTCTTACCAAGGCTAACCCCTCTACCTGTTTAGACAATCCTGTTCCATCCCTTCTCCTCCAACAGATTGTCTCGTCCACCATCCTTACTCTTTCACTTATTTGCAATCTCTCCTTGTTTACTGGCTCATTTTCTATTGTCTACAAACATATCCATGTTTCTCCTATCCTGAAAAATACCCTTACTTCTATCCCTGTTCAATATCATCCTCTTTCTCTTTTGCCACTATAACCAAATCTCTTGAAAAGGCTGTTTATAATAGATACCTCCACTCTCTCTCCTTAACCATTTACCATCTGTCTTCCATCCTTATCATTCCATTGAAATTGCCCTCTCCAAAGTTACTAATGATTACTTAGTTGCCAAATCCAATAGCCTTTTCTCAATCTCCATTCTCCTTGATCTCTTCTCTCTGCAGCCTTTGACAGTGTTGATTATTCTTTCCTCCTTTATACTCTCTTCTCTCTAAGCTTTTGAGATACCACTACTCTCTCCTGGTTCTCCTTTACTACTTATTTTACTGCTCTTTCTTTGTTTCATTCTTTTGGAATTTTGTTTCAGATCATTCCTTCTCATTTGGTGATCTCATCAGCTTCTATGAACTTACCATCTCCATGCTGATGATTCTCAAATCTACTTATTCTGCCCTCTGTTGATATCCAATCTCACATCTTCAACTGTCTTTTAGACATCCCAAATAGGATGGCCAATAGAAATCTTAAACTCAGCATATCTTTATCTTTATCCCTACACTCTTTCCCTCCTATTACTATAGAGGACAATACCATCTTCCCAGTCCCTCAGGTTTGCAACTTGGCAGTTGTCCTGAACTCTTCATTATCTCTCATATATACCATAATCAATCTATTACCAAGGCCTGTTGATCTCACCTTTGCAACATCTCATGTATTTGGCCCCTTCTCTCTTCTGACACTATTTAACCTGAGAAATCTGGGACAATATGAATTTTGAATGGCCAAAAAGGTGGTCAAGATGTATTTGTTAACTTATTTGTATGTTTCATTAGAATCTAGAAGAAAAGTATACAGTTTACTAAGGTGGTTCTAGATGATGTCCAGACTATTCTACCTGTGGAATATTTCTTGTTTCCCGTAGGAAAGATGTTAGAATAAGATATAGCAAAAGGAAAACCAGAAAACTAAAATTTATTAGAACTGGGAAACCCAAGAGAGTGGAACAGAATTTCAGATCATAAATACTGTTGCTCAATATATTTTGGTGACTCCACATTGCCTCCAGCATCAAATATCAAGTCCTTTGCTTGGCATTTAGAGCTATTCCTGTCCGGCCACCTTCATAACTTTCCATTATACTGGCCTATTTGCTATTCCTTGCACATGACACTCCATCTCTTGTCTCCATGCTTTTGTGGCTCTCCCCCATATCTGAAACACTCACCCTCCTGACATCCACATCTTGGAATCCCAGTTTCCTCCAAGACTTAGCTCAATCACTAAACAGTCTACAATCATTTACTCAGCACCCACTACATGCCAGGAACTATACTAAGCTAAATTGTTGTCTCCTATAGGAGGCCTTGCCTGGTTCCCCCAGCTACTAGAGTCTTCTACACTAAGTACATCTGTTGTCTCCTCTAAGTATCTGTTGTCTCCTCCATTAGAATGTAAGTTATTTGAGGAAAGGGATTGGATGTTTTTGCCTGTCTTTGTGTAGTGCAAGTATTATTTTGAAGCCCAAAGGGTCTAGTGACTCAGTCTTCTCCCCCTCTTCGTTTCAGGTTTAAAAAGGGGGCAAAGTTTAGCTTTGAGTTGACTTACCATTCCTGATAAATCTAAGTGAGCTCTCAGTTCAAGTTTTAGAGTTTTGCTTGGGAGAGTTATAGAGTCACTGATAAAATTAAACTGTGACTCCAAAGCCATCAAGTATGTCTTTTAACCTACCACAAGAACTTCATGGTACTAAAATAGAATATTGGTGAAAAAAAATTAAAAAAAAATTCTCAGGGCCATCCCATAATGCCCACAACATGCCTGAAGATAAAGGGAACACATTCATTTCTAAAAAAGAACATGGCTTACAAACCACCATCAATTTTGGTGATTAAAACAATAAGACAGAAAATGATTGAGGGAGGAAAGGAAGAAGATGACACAGGTTTCCACTCTTTGGCCTTGCAGCACAGGGGGAAACTGTGAGATTTAAAATTGGATATTAGATCATAAATCTCCCCTACTTTTCCCTAATTTATCTCCCAGACTAGTAAATGGAAGAAGCTTCTGGTTTTCTAGATAAAGCCTTTATTGTATGATAGTCACAAGGTAATGTTGATTAGAAGGATAGGAAAATAGAAATACAATACAAATCATCTTAAATCTAGGCTTAGTCTATATTCCTTATAAAAACTCACCAAACCGAAAAGGCCACCTTTGGAGAGAGAGAGAGACCGTCTGTGCCGCGCCGTCAGGAGTCCCGCCAAGCAGGCAAAAGAAAAAAAAAAAAAGAAAGAAAGAAAGAAAAAGAAAAAGAAAACTCAGCCTCTGATACTTCTAGTTACGTGACCCTAGGCAAGTCATTTGACTCTGCCTCAGTTCCTCATCTATAAAATGAGCTGAAGAAGGGAATGGCAAATTGCGCCAGTATCCTTGGCAAGAAAACCCCAAATGGGGTCACAGAGAGTTGAATATAACTGAAAAACAACACAACAACAAAATATCTTCTGTTTCTGAAACACTTTACTCATTGCCTGTGAGACTAAATTTTAATATGGAACATGAGGAAATTTGAATAAGATCGGTGTTCCTAAAGTCTGTATTTATATTACTACTTTCTATTATTGATAAGCATCTCAGGGCCTATAACTATTTATTCAATCTCAAATTCAATGAACATTTACTATTAACAACAATAATAATAATTCACACTGCACTTTATTTTATTTTATTTTTTGGTGAGGCAATCGATGTTGAGTGATTTGTCCAGGGTCATGCAGCTAGTAAGTATCAAGTGTCTGAGGTCAGATTTGAACTCAGGTCCTCCTGACTCCAGGGCCAGTGCTCTATCCACTGCACCATCTAGGTACTCCCTTCATTACACTTTAAACTTTGGTTAGCATTTTTGTTTGGTGGGTCAGTGAGGGTTAAGTGACTTGCCCAGGGTCACAGAGCTAGTAAGTGTCAAGTGTTTGAGGTCAGATTTGAACTCAGGTCCTCCTGAATCCAGGGCCAGTGCTTTATCTACTGTGCCACCTAGCTGCCCCTGCACTTTAAACTTTGAATAAGCTTTCTACTTAACAACTCTGTGGAGTAGGTAGCACAATCATTGCCTCCACCACCACCATCATTATCATCATTTCCATTTTATAAGTGAGGAAACTGAAGCTCAGAAATTTAACCAGTGTCACAAAACTAATACATTACAGATCTTGGATTTAACTTGATGTCTCTTGATTCCAAGTCTTATGCAAACATGCTTTCCATAGTATAATGCTATCTCTCTGATGAGGTACTATTGAAATATGATTAAGATACCATCTCTGCCTTCAAGGATCTTACAGTTATCAAGTAAGTGAGTTAAGATAAATTCAAGTGGCTATTAAAAAAAAGTTCACAGGGGAGTTATAAAGTGTTATGAGAGCTCAGAAGAGGGAGAAATTGCTTCTGGTAAAAAAGGAGAGATGATTCAATCAATAAACAATTGTAAAGGGTTTATTATGATAGCCACAAGAAGCTATAGTGGATAGAGCCCTGAATTTGAGGTCAGGAAGACTTGAGATCAAATCCTTCTTCAAATACTTACTAACTCTGTGACTCAGGACAAATCACTTAAACTCTCTCAGCCTCTGTTTCCTCATCTGTATAATATGGCTAATGATAGCACTTACTTCACAGGACTGTTGTGAGATTCAAATGAGATAGTGTAAGTAAAACATTTTAAAATAGCTTAAAGCACTCTGAAAATATTTTTGTTATTATTTTGTGCCAGACATGATGCCGTGTCCCAGAGATACAAATACAACAATGAGATAGTACTTGCCCTCAATGAGCTTACATTCTACTAGAGAGGATATGCCAAACATTGGTACTGGTGGCCAAGGAAGAGAGCATTTGTTCTAGGTAATTAGAAGATTTTGAGTAAAGGCTTGAGACAATGGATTGACTTGCTTTTGCCAATAGCATTGATAATTTTGATTTTATTATTGTCCCCTGAGTAAGAGGTATCAAAAGATCAAAGGTTATTAAGTTGTCATGAAATTTGACAACTTTTTTTAGTCTGTTATAAATCAGTTATTCATTCAACAGGCATTTATTAAATGCCTACTATGTGCCCTACAGAGTATTTTGCTATAAAATTTTGCATGGTAGAGTTAACACCTATGATTATTCCATTTAAATTATTATGAAACATAGGCATACTTACCCTGTATAGATGTAGACACTCTCCAAATATTTATTATTTATAATCCACACACTGTAATAAAAATGTCTCATAGAGAGGAAATAGATGAGTGCATTAGTCAATGTGGGTAAATTTCTATAATTTTAAATATGTGCAAGGAAATTTAAAGTAATATACAAATTCATGTTATTAGTTCTTAGGAAAGAAGTCAGACTTCCTTATGTTACAGGAAAATCATTTCTTCCTATTCTCCTTATCTTGAAATTTCCTTTTGTGATATTATGGATAAAATTGGTTTTGAACCTGACAAATGAAAAAAAACCACTAAAAGCTGATATGCCATCCGTAAAGGATTCAGAAGTCAACATAAGTAGGAAAATGTTTTTTTAAGCTTGTCTGAGTACATACCTTTGCATTTTCAAGAAAACATGTCATTCCTTTCAGAGCCTTGAATTAAGATGCACCCTTTTTTGCTGAAGGCTATTTTAAATTAGGCTAATAAATTGCTGCTCTCTTCCTTGCGTGATAATGCATTACATTATCTACTGATGTACATGTATTGTTTGACTCTAATGGTGTGGAAATTAAACGTTAGACATGGGCCAGATGTTCCTATAGATGGATATGAAGTATGACTGGCATCACTGTGGCTTATTGGGATGAAAAAGTAGGATGTAATAGCTGAACAACAATAACAATGACCTAAAAATGTTCTCAAAAGTGGATCTCTGATAAGAAGTACTATCATAGAAATATACTTCCTTCCCTGAATTACAGAGGTGGAGACTATAGGAGCAGATTGTTGCATTTACTATCAGACACAGTCCTTTTGTTGGTCTGGTTTGTTTAAGTTTTTATTTGTAATAAGGGAGGATTCAATGTTTGTGTATAATTGTGGTGGGGTATTGGGAAATGACTGTGTTAGTACTAGCAGTAGTAACAACATCAACAACAACAACAATGGTAATGGCTAGTATTTATTATGCTCAAGTCAGGAAGACTCATCTACCTGAGTTCAAATCTGGCCTTTTGTTGTAGCTGTGTGACTGTGGCCAAGTCATTTAATACTATTTGCTTCAATTTTCCAATCTGTAAAATAAACTGTAGAAGGGAATGGCAAACCACTCTACTATCTCTGCCAAGAAAACTACAAAAGAGAGTCATAAAGAGTGAGACATGACTGAAAATGACTGAACAACATTTAGTATGCTGCTTTACAAAATGCTTCTTTCATCTTTACAATAACCCTGTAAGATAGGTATTGTGATTCTCTCCACTTTATTGATGAGGAAACTGGGGGTAAATGATTTGTCCAGTGTACCATAATGAATAAATCTCTGAGGCAGGATCAGAACTCAGTGTCTTAGTTGTCCCAGACTCCAAAGCTAGCACTCTGTCTACTAACACCACTTAGGTCAATTTAGAGCTAGTCTTATTACTATTCCATTGTGCATTATTATAAATGTAATGAGTATTTGCCCATATCCCCCAGTGAAGAAGAAATCTTATTTTGCAACGTGTGTGGTAAATATCAATCTATCTAGAAGAGTATACAAAAATAGTAAATATTTGTCATTCTCATTAACCAGTGGAAAATGGCTTGTATTATTTTGGTGGAATTTGGTTCTCTACATCATATTACTAGGTATTCCTGGACCCATCCTCCATACTATGAACAGTTTACACAGCAGGATGGGTGATGGGAGTGAAGAACGATGGGGCTCGAAGAAAACATAGATGAAGAGGAGAAAAGAGGGTAACAGTGGCTAAAGTGGCCAAGAACTGGGCCTCACAATGAATGTTAAATGAAGATTGCCTATTGGCTTTAAATCAAGTAGACAAAATCCAGGAACAATTCTATAATTCTAAGAATCCTTATCTTTACTTTAAGCTCAGCTCATATGCCATTTCCTATGAGAAAGCTTTTTGGACCCCTTTAATGCCTATACTCATCGGTTTATATGCTATATTCCCCCAGAAGAAAGTAAGTTCTCTGAGGGCAGGGAGTGATTTTTTTTTATTTTGTCTTTCTATGTACTGCTACATCTTGTTCCTACTAGGCCCTTGATCTTTGCTTGTTAGACAGGACGGGACAGCATCCCATGTAGATTTAATTTGCCTGTAAGAACACAGGCCAAGAAGAAGGACCCTTCCACAGGACAGAGGTAGAAGGCCTGAGACATTTTACACATATTCCTAATAATCAACTTCTCTTCCCCACCTAGGTAGCTAGGTGGCGCCATAGTGCATAGACCACTGGGCCTGGAGTCAAGAAGACTCATCTTCATGAGTTCAAATCTGGTCTCAGACACTTACTAGTTGTGTGACCCTGGGCAAGAAAATTAACCTTCATTTGCCTCAGTATCCCCATCTGTAAAATGGGGATAACAACAGCACCTACCTTACAGGGTCATTTGAGGACCAAAATGCATAACATAGTGCCTGGTACAGAGAAGGTGCTATATCAATGCGTATTTCAAGAGGGCAACTCTCCTGAGGAGAGGAATAATTAATCTAAGATAACGATTATGAGAGGACCAGTAACAAATATAATAGAGAAAAGCATGTATTATGACTGCCAGTAAATGCCAGAGGCTGTAGAGGGCATTATGTCACTCACTCATAAATCAGAAATGACCCTTGTTGGATCTAGGCTTCTGGAAGGGGACAGGGGAGCAAAGGGGAAGGCATAGTTTAATTTAAGGATAGGGGAGAATTCATAGGTCCATTAATGAATTGCTTTGGAGATATGCAGAAATGCAAATAGAGCTCAGAAAAGGGTTAGTTCAAGGCTTGTGATTATTTTTATTAAAATCGGCAATAAATGAAAAACTTTATTATCACCAAGTTGGAGATAATAAGGAAAGGTACGATTGAGAAAATGAAGCATACATTTATTCTTTCAAGAGTTATTTTGACTCTTGGTTTGGTTCACCTTCCATCCATATGGTTTACTTGGAGTATGGACTCCATGGAAATTTTCCTACATATTTCTCTTTATTATTAGTGGTATTTCCTGTCTAATATATGGGGATTCATTTCTTTCACTCTCCACCAGTTATTTTTAACATATTAAATTTTGATTTCTCCAAAGCAACTGAACCTTTTTGGTTCTTCTCTTCCCATCTCAATCCCCCTTCCTGCCTTCTCATCCCCCCTCCCAATCACAGCACATTAAAAAAAAATCCTTGGCAATCTTTTCCATGTGAATCATGAAAGTAGACTAGCCAGTTTGGGTGTTGGTAGATTTTTTTTTTTTAGCAGACTCATTCCGGGCCTTTATATACTTTCTCCCATGATTCAGGAATGCGATATCATCCTTTTTACCAATCAAGGACTTTTCATGAAAAAAAATAATAAAGGAAACAGTTTCGTACTGGTACAGTGGCAAGCAAATTTAGAAGACCCATCATTGCTCCCTTGGAGCTTACTATCTGAAATGGACATGGAATGTTGAGTCAACATTACCCACATAATTGCTTGTGTGAGTTCTAAGCCTTAGAAATGACTCTTGGGGCACCCACTAGCTGCACACTAGGGTGCCTCCTTCTCATGAGAAGAAAATAAAGCCTTTGTCACCTCGCTGCTGAGTTCTTGAGAATCATTGAGAAGAGGATGAATTTTTCCCTCACAATTGGAGGTCCCACCGAGATGTAAGGAGCAGCGGGGGCCCTCTGGGTTCCAGTACTCCCAGCGCCCTTCAACAGCGATGGTCTGAGCCGGAGCCCAGAGGGGGCCACCCCCAACTCCTGAGTTCAAGGAAGTCAGCAGAGACGTCGCAAACGCAGGGTGGAGCATGCTCACCAAGGGGAAGGGACTTCTGGCCCAGACTCCTCGAGTTTCCAGCTCACCAATTTAGACTGGGTTTTGATAAGAGCCTGGAAGAGCAACAAATTGGAGCCTGATTGGGAAGGGCCGTTCCTGGTGTTACTTTTCACTGACATTGCAGTGAGGACTGAGGAGCAAAACTGGACTCACTACTCTCAAGTGAAAGGGACACCTTTTCCAGAAGAAAAACCAGAGCCAAAACATAAGCAGTGGACTGTTAATAGGGAATCTGATCGACCGAGGGTGAAGTTTAAAAAGACTTTAATGTACAATATACCAAGCCTGGTCAAAAAGGGGGAAGGGAGGTAACATTTTGGGGTCGTGGGAGCTGCTTAGGCAAACAAGTAGTGGAGGAGCAAAAAGGATTGTTTATATGGGCATCTGAAGGAGGAACTGATCCTGTAGGAAAATATCATGGATCCTACATCCCCCTATCCTTTTAAGACTCCAGAAATAACTTCTCCAAGTCCAGAAGGGAAATTAGGAAACAACAGGCCAGTGAAGTTAAGGATGTGAGACAGACAGTGGAGACAGACTGGGTTTGGAGATTCAAATTGTCATGGGAGAATTATGGGCCCCAGTCACCCCAACAATTCTCTGGAGGGTTCAAGGAACTTTTTCCTTGAAATCAAGTAGGCCTCTCCTTGAACACAATCAAGGACACACACACTCACCTAACGGAGATAAGCGGCACAGATTGAACTGAGCATGCTCCAGGACCATCACCCCACATTCCAGTCCTCCTAAGCATCTGGATGAGGTAATCCAGGAGAAGACCACCTGGAACCGCCCATCAGTAGACTGCTTAGACCCATCAGGACAAAGTTGACACCCACCACCAGATCTCTCACGAGGGATTCTTCCTACCACAGCGCAACGCGGGAAGACCACCAGCCCCTCACCCAATAAGAGACTCTTACCCACCCCCATCTAAACCCTATAAAATGGCACCCCACAAGTCAGTTGGGGGGGAAAGCGTTTTGTTCTGGCAAAACCTTCCTCCCGGCCGGTTTCTCTTGTACCCCAATAAACCTGTTCTCTTATTCCTGAAAAAAAAAAAAAAAGAAATGACTCTTTCCCTCCCCTCCCACTCAAACATACACACTTGATAATTCTCAAAAAACTGTGTGGCAGATTCCTGAAGTTGACGTGGAAGATTTAACTCCCCGTACCAAATTGGGAAGAAGAAGGGATTGTTAGCAGTACACTCAAGATATCTATGTCTGTAACCAAGCTTGATAGGCCTGGATCCTTCAGGAATAGAAGGAAGATTCTAAAAAGACACCATTTCGTAATGAAATGGGAAATGGATTTGGAGTCTGAGAATCTCCTCTGGGTCTCAGTTTCCTTATCTGTAGAATGAAAGAATTTGACTTGGCCTCCTGTAAAGTCCATTTTAACTCTAAATTCTATGACTTAGAGCAATGGGGTGAAACTCATAGAGAAACAGGGCCCATTAAACCTTACATAAATATCCCTATGGTATGCCTATTGACTTAGTTTTAAAATGTAATATTATCTATATTTAATTGTATTTTTATTTATTTCATTAACTATTTCCCAATCACATTTTAAGCTTGTTCTGGCCACACTCAGGACTGTTGTGGGCTGCTGGCCTGCCTGTTTGACACCCGTGATTTACAGTTACACTGAATACAGCAAATTGATTCCACTGATGGCCCAAGTTACCATTTCTGAATTTATTTCTCTGGCTCTTCTGACCTTGGCTTGCCCTTATCTCATTGTGTTATTTCCAGCCCTTTCCCTGTTTGCCAGCTCCAGCATTTCAACTCAATGACCTTTACTTCCCCTAAATTCCACTGGGTGTAATGACTCTTTTTCTCTTTGCCTTCAACTTCTGGCCATAACTTTCACCCCATTTGTGGGGTAGATAGAACACATTCTTAGACCATTAGTTCTTTTTATCTTGCAAACCCATTGCACCTGCTACCAAATAGCAAAGGCTTAACAAATGAGGGATCCTGTAGTTTGTCAGGATCAGTAAATCAATAAGCATGGGTATTGAGAGTGTACCCCTCTTTTTACTTCCTGGAATTTATTTTTCTTAGGACAGAGACAATGAGATATAATGGTAGGCTTTGAATCTTACCACACCTTAAGAAAGGATCTGAGGCTTTGAATACTTCATTTGCATAACAAGAGGCCAGAAACCATGAACTTGGCCCAAGAATGTGGACTGATTCAAATTCCTTCCCCCACTCCAAGCATTCATTTACACAGGCAAACTGGAAATTATTGGAGTTTTTCTTTTTTGGTTGTTTTTTTGTTTTTTGTTTTTTTAAATCAAAGAGATGTTTGTCAAATGGCTATTACCCAGTTATGGCTCAGTCTTCAAAGATCTTGTAAATGCCTTGGATCATCACCAGAAACTAGGGTGAGGTCTCTCACTGAGGGAGCCCAGCCCAAAACCAGGAAGAATTATTGAAAGGAGAAGCAACATTCTTGATCTGTTTGTTCAATTGTTCAATCATATCCAACTCTTTGTGACCCCATGGACCACAGCACCCCAGGCACTTCTCTCCTCCACTATCTCTTGAAGTCTATCCAAGTCCATGTTAGTTGTTTCTATGATACTATCTCATCCTCTGCTGTCTCCTTCTCCTTTTGCCTTCAATTATCCCCAGAATCAGCCTTTTCCAATGTGTTCTGTCTTCTCATTATGTGGCCAAAATATTTAAGCCTCAACTTCAGTATTTGAACTTCCAAGTGAATAGCCTGAATTAATTTCTTTAAATATTGTTTGATTTGATCTCCTTACTGTCCAAGGGACTCTCTAAAGTCTTTTCCAGCACCATGATTCAAAAGCATCCATTCTGCAGTGCTCAGCTTTCCTTCTAGTCCAACTCTCACAGCTATGCATTGCTACCAGAAAAACCAAAGACCTTTGACTACAGACACCTTTGCTGTGTGAGGGCCAAAATTTGATATACAGAGCATTATTTGGGTGACTCACCTCAATATTGGGGTCCCGGAATTATGAAGGACCTTTTACCCTCCCCTCTGAACTGCCCTTTTTAGATATTTCTCCCAGGCCAATAAGAAATGAACCTCTAAGCTTTGGTTCACAAAATGATCAGATTTTATTACTTGGGAATTAATTAAACAACAAAGGTGAAACTGATAAAAAATCAAAGTTAAGGAAATAGGAAAATAGAAATACAGATAAATGCTCGTAACTCTAAACTTAACCTATGTAACCCCAGACCCTTTCCAATTAAGCTAGTTCAAAGGAATTTAGGGTTTTCCATAATTAACTCACCAACCCCAGACAATCTACAGTTGCTCACACCACACCGAGACAGAACGAACATGTGCCACCATAAGCGGAGTTGCCGGACAGAGAGAGCCAAGAGCAAGCTCACATTCTGGAAGAAGCCTACCCTCAGCGTCCCTTCAGGAAGCATTCAATCTTTCCTTCCCCAAAAGAGGAGGTCCCTCAAAAACTGCCTATGGAGAGTTCTACTTCTCAGTTCAGTAGCATATGTAACCTCTGGGTGGGCCAGGTGTGGCTCCTACCAAATGAGTTAGCTAAAAACAGTAACATTAATCTTTACCACAAATAATTTTTACCACAGCTGGCAAGGTGATGTCTCTGCATTTTGGTATGCTGCCTATCCTGATCTCATATTCCCACCTAAGAGTTAACAAAGACGCTTCAGAGCTGAAACTCTGAGGAACCAGAACTAGAAAGGCTTTGGCCAAACCTTGTATAAGGGGAGGTAAGTAACTGCAAGGCATTCTGTAAGACCAAGGAATCTAGCAGATTAGCCTATTCAAAAGAGATGTAATTCCTGTGAGGAGCAAGAATAGAAGCATGGAATCCTGCTCTCAACCGAAGCACCTTGTTGTGAAGAGTTAGCAGCTAATCCATCAATAAACACTATGAGGACTTTGTTAAGAAACACTCTAGTTGGGGTAGGCAGCGAGATGGCACAGTGGATAGAGCACTGGCCCTGGAGTCAGGAGGACCTGAGTTCAAATTCGACCTCAGACACTTGACACTTACTAGCTGTATGACCCTGGGCAAGTCACTTAACCCCAATTGCCTCACCAAAAAAAAGAAAAAAAGAAAAGAAAAGAAACATTCTACTTCAGAGAGGATCCTACAGTTCCAAACCTGGGAGTTCTGCTGGACACATGTGATTCTTATTTGTGTTATATTTTGGGTTTGTGCATACTCTACCCCATGGATTGTGTGTATTTGTGGGAGAATGTGCCACAGGAATGAGGTGGGGAGAATATATTGCAACTACTGTTCTTACTAAGCCATTTGAGTAAATGCCTTGATAAGAACTTATTAAATCTACCAGTTGATTGCCAATAAGATGCACACTGCTGGGGACTCTGGCTCTAATAGTAGAAGTATCTATAGTAATAGAAGTAGCATGTTGCTACATGGCAGAGTGAATACACTACCAGGCCTAGAGTCAGGAAGACCTGAGTTCAAATCCAGCCTCTGACACTTACTAGCTATGTGACCCTGGGCAAGTCACTTAATCCTGTTTCCCTCAATTCCTCATCTGTAAAATTAGCCAGAGAAGGAAATGGTAAATTACTCCAATATCTTTACCAAGAAAACCCCAAATGGGGTAATGAAGAGTTGAATACAACTGGACAACCATAGAAGTAGCCACCCAGAAAATGACCTATAGAACTCAAAATAGCTGTTGCCTCTATGGGCACCCAAGCTGTTAGTTTGAGTGCATGTTTGGGCAAGTAGTCCAGAGCCCAGTTTATATCGGTCAGTCAGTAAGTCAATAACTATTTATTAACTTTGTGTCAGGTAGTGTGATAAGCACTCAAGATGCAAAGAAAGGTAAAAGCACCTGCTCTTGAGGAGCTTTCAATCCATTAGTATAGATACTTCTATACTATAGATACTTCTATACTATAGATACAATATGCAAATATCTATGTACAAACATGCTATATACAGGAAAACATTTTTAAATAACCCAGAGAAGGAAACTACTAAAACTAACAGGGATCAGGAAATACTTCCTGTAAAAGGCAGAATTTTTGGTGGGACTTGAAGTGACCCAGGAAAGCCAAGGCATGGAGATGAAGAGGAAGAGTAATCTAGACATGGGCAACAGCCAGTGAAAATGCTGAGGCTGAAGATTGAGTTCAAGGAACAACAGTGTTGCTATATTACAAAGTATATGGGGCAGGGAAAAGGGAGTGGAAAATGATTGGAAGGGAAGGGGAAGTTTATTATGAAGGGCTTTGAACATCAAACAAAATATTTTTATATTTAATCTTCAAGGTAATAGGGAAACACTGGAGCTTGAGGAGTGGAAGGGGCATGATATAGTCAGAAGGAAGATCATTTTGATAACTGATTAGAAAGTTGGAAAAGGCTTGTAGCAAGCTATTGGAGCACTCTATGTGTAGGGGCCAGTACCAAAGTGATAGCAGTGTCAGAGAAGAGAAGAAATATACAAGAGAGGTATTACAGTTAAAAATGATAGGCCTTGGGGCAGCTAGGTGACGCAGTGGATAAAGCACCGGCCCTGGATTCAGGAGGACCTGAGTTCAAATCTGGCCTCAGACACTTGACACTTACTAGCTGTGTGACCCTGGGCAAGTCACTTAACCCCAATTGCCTCACTAAAAAAAAAAAAAAATTATAGGCCTTGGCAACAAGTGAGAAATTGAGGATAACACCCAGGTTCTGTCCAAGAAGACCTGGAGAGAAATAGGGAAGTTTGGAAGAGAGGATGCTTTAAAGAGAAAAATAATGAATTAATTCTGGGATATGATAACTTTAAGATATGAACATCTAGTTCAAGATGTCCAAAATACAATTGGAGATGTAAGATTAGAGGTCGACAGAGGGTAGGGCAGGATGAGTATGGAGACTGATCAGCATATGAAAATAATTAAACCAACAGAAGTTGCTATCACCAATTGAAATAACAAAGAGGAAGGAGAAGAGGACCCAGGACAAAACTCTGTCAAATACCCCCAGTTAGTAGGTGTGACCTGTATGAAGATCCAGCTAAAGAGTCTGAGAAGAAGAGAGTACCGACTAAAACCTAGAGAAAAAAAAAAGAGAATCAAGGTGAAGAGAGTAATTGACAGTGGCAAAAGCTTCAGAGAAATAAAGAATGAAGATTGAAAAAAAGACCATTAGATTTGAAAATAGATTGTTAGTAACTTTGGAGAGAGTACTTTTGGCTGAATTATGAGGTAGGAAGCCAGATTGTAGAGAGCTAAGAAGAGAGTAGAAGGGGTAGCTAGGTGTTACAGTGGATAAAACACTGGCTCTGGAGTCAGGAAGACCTAAGTTCAAATCCAGCCTCAAACAATTACTAGTTATGTGACCCTGGGCAAGTCACTTAATCCCAATTGCCTGCCCCTCCCCCCCCAAAAATCATATAGGAGAAAGTACAGGGGGAAACCAGGTGGCACAGTGGATAAAGCACAGGCCCTGGATTCAGGAAGACCAGAGTTCAAATGTGGACTCAGACACTTGACACTTACTAGCTGTGTGACCCTGGGCAAGTCCCTTAACCCTCATTGCCCCTCCAAAAAAGAAAAAGAAGAAAAGTAGTAGAAAACAGCTGGTGAGGATGGATGGATCAAGTCAGGATTTTATGAAGATGGAGAAGATATGAGCATGTTTGTAGTCAGCAGAGAAGCAGCTATTAGACAGGCAGGCGTAGAAGATAAGGGATAAGTGTAAATGAAAAACAGGGTTGGGTTTAGAAGGCCAACTGAGAGGTAGAATGACAATAGAAGGTGGAAAGGAGGAGTAGGTCATATGAGATGAATCAGTTGAGGAACTAACTATAAGATGAGGGTTTTTTTTGTTGTTCAGCTATGTCTGACTGTTCATTACTCCATTTGGGGTTTTCTTGGCAGAGATACTGAAGTGATTTTCCATTTCCTTCTCCAGCTTATTTTACAGCTAAGGAATGTGCACTATACTCATTAAGGAAGGAAGAGGTTTGTCTTGGAGATAGTATGGAGATCAGTGGACAACAGCTACCAGAATTTTGACTGGATGGTAGGTATGGATAAAATGAACCTCAAAGGAGGAGAGGTGGTAGATGGAGGGAGAACATGGAATGGTAATGGGAAGCAAAGAGTGTCTCAATCTCCACCCCCTCAGTGAGTAAAGAGTGGGAATGAGTAAAAATTTAGCAAGTTCTGGAAAAGATGACCAGGGAGATTTTTTCATCAGGAAGAAACTGTGTCCCATTGAAAGTCAGAAAATGGAAAGAGAAAGATTTAAGATGAAAGAAAATTTGATGTATATGGAGCAGGTATTCCAGATGGGGTAAGTAGCTTAGGGATGGGACATTGGAAGAGGATGGGTTGAGGGGCATGTGAATAAAGGATCAAGTATTGGGGGATAAGAAATAGGGTATGAATGATGACAAATGATAGGGAATGTTGTTACTCTCCTCCCAGGCTCAAAAATGCAAAATCTTGCATTCAAAGCTCTTTCAAAATCTAGCCACTACCAAAGCCTTCTTGTTCTAGTTATGCTCCCTACTCCCAATACACTTTGATCCAATGACATTGGTCTCTTGGATGTTCTATGAACAAGACACTCCATCTCTCAGCTCTGGACATTTTCTCCATTGGCCCCTCATGCCTGGAATTCTCTCCCTCCATATCTCCACCTCTTGGCTTCCCCACTGCCTTCAAGTCCCAACTACAATCCCACCTTCTACAGAAAAGGTTTCCCAGCCCTTCTTTATTCTAGCGCCTTCCTTTTGTCAATTAAATCCTTGTAATGAAGAATGGTTAGATTGGCTATTATCTTTTGAACCTCACAGGTTTTCCAATTCATTGCTTTCTTTGTGTCTTTTTTAATGGCTCCCCAAACCATGATGGTTATATGCTTGCAAGTTTTCTGCTTTTCCAACCTCTTTTGGGATGGATAGCTTTTCTACCTAGAAAATATTGGGTCATAAACATTAGAATGGGAAGGGAACCTAGAAATTATCTAATATCCAACTGCTTCATTTTATATATTAGTACAGTGAAACTTTACTCAAGGTAGTGCTTGAAAAATAACAGAGCTAGAATTTGAAACAAGACCATCTTACTTCAAATAACTAAACTACCCAAATTGGAGCTAGTATCCTCACATTCCATTAATTAACCCTTAATCAATGATTGATTTTTCCTTTTCCTTTTTTTTTTCTTCAAAATTCTGGTTAAAAGGCCATATGCAGTGACAAAAACTCTCAGTAATAGTCACTGGGAGAATGCTGCCAATGACACTTACTAAATGATAACAGCAATATTGAACAGGTTGGAGTCAAAACTACAGGGGAGAATGGAAAATGACACATGGCGGAATTAGTAGATCTGAAGCATTTCTAAAAGCATTTGAATCAGGTGTCTTTGGAATGCCTTTTCCTCTGTGGTCTGATCAAGTTCAAAGCTGTTTGCTTTGAACAATATGGAATGAGGCCCATATTTTCAGCCTATCCAAGCCAGTAAATTTTATGTGTATGGTGTTACTGCTTCATCCCCATAACTTGGTTTACTGCTATTAAAAAATCAAATATTCACTTTCCAAAGTTATTTTCAACTACATTTGTGCAACATGAATCTTAATGGCTTAGGATTGAAATTCAAAAGAATTTATTCTAGTAAATAAAGATAGTTTGGAAACATTTGAAGAGTTGTTGCTCAGATCATTATTACCAATGAAACTCATCCAGGCAGCAAGCCCAAGAATTGTGTTATAGGCTGTCATGGATCAGAGCTATATTTTAACCAATCAGAATATGACAAAGGGTACAATTGGGAAGACATCTGCCAAATGAAAACTAATAACAAATAAGTACAATCCATTAGTCATCTGGTGGATAGAGTATAAATCCATTCTCTCCTTCATCCCAATTCCTGGGAATATCTTGCTCTGAATGCAGTGACTGCTTTGAGCTGAATCAGATGATTTCCTACTTGTATCCACTGCTAGTAAAAATACTTTCCACCTACTTGTAGCTTATCATGCTTCCCTATCATGTTCTTATGATTGCTGACTGAACACAGAACTATCACAAGCAAATATGTCATATTTCCTCATTTGGGGATATGAGACATACGGCTGGGTAGACTGTAATTGGTCATTCCATTTTCTAATCTCTTCCAATTAATAGAAGAAATTTCAGGCTGGGAATTCATAGCTAACAAGATCACTACATTAAATTCTCATGATTTCCAGGCTATCTGAAATAAATGGCTTTTAAAAATATAGAGATGTATCAGAAAATACAGAAATAATGTGGTAACAGGATGTGGTACATATCACCCTCATGATTCTTTCTGCTACAGGAATTTTATCAAGGGTGCTTTCATGAGCATGAAGGACATTACCTTCTAAGACTCTTAATTATCTACAAAAAGTAGGGGACAGCTAGGTTGCACAGTAGATAAAGCACCGACCCTGGATTCAGGAGGACCTGAGTTCAAATCCGGCCTCAGACACTTGACACTTACTAGCTGTGTGACCCTGGGCAAGTCACTTAACCCTCATTGCCGCCCCCCCCCCCCCACAAAGTGTTATTTTATCGACGGGCAAAATTTTCTAGAGAACCTGTATACAAAATCTTGTTAATACAGGATAGGGACTTCAGAACCATTTATCTAACTTCTATATAATTAAAAGAAATAATTTAAACAATAATAATGATCATGTAATAATTCATTGTTGTTGTTGTTTAGTCATTTCAGTCATGCCTGATTCTCTGTGACCCAATTTGTAGTTTTCATGTCAAGGATACTAGAGTGATTTGCCATTCCCTACTCCAGTTCATTTGACAAATGAGGAACTGAGGCAAATAGGATTAAGTGACTTAGCAAGGGTCACACAGCTAGTAAGTGTTTGAAGTTAAATTTGAATTTAGGTCCTTCTGAGTCCAAGCCTGGTGCTCCACTGTGACACCTAACTGACTTATGAATGTAGTAGAAATATACAAAATTGATCCCAATACAATTATAATGAAAAATGATGATTTGATTCATACTTGGAAAATGGTTCTGTATTTGAAACATGCCACCAGCACAATAATGTCAAGAATCATTAATATATAAGCAAATTAAGTGAGTATGGAATCATTTATCTGTCATATTTATGGGCAGGGGAAGAATTTAAGACCAAAGAAGAAAAAGAGAATAAAATTAAATGTAATATAGGTAATTTTGATTATATAAAATTAAAAAGCTTTTGAAAAAACAAAATGAATGTAATTAAGATTACAAGGGAAGTAGAAAACTGGGAAAGAATTTTTGAAACAAATATCTCTGATAAAGGCCTCATTTCTCAAATATATAGAGAACTGTGTCAAATTTATAAAAAATAAAAGTCATTCCACAATTGATAAATGGTCAAAGGATATGATCAGTGAGTTTTCAGATAAAGAAATCAAAGCTATCTATAATCATATGAAAAATGCTCTAGATCATTATTGATTAGAGAAATGCAAATTAAAATGACTCTGAGGTATCACCTCATACCTATCAGAGTGGCAAATATAACAAAAACAAGAAAATATTGGATGTTGGAGGGGATGTGGGAAAACTGGGATGATAATCCATTGTTGGTGGACTTATAAAAAGATCCAACCACTCTGGAGAACAATTTTGAATTATTCCCAAAGGGCTATAGAACTATACATACCCTTTGATCCAGCAATACCACTGCTAGGTTTATATCCCAAAGACATCCCCCAAAAGAGAAAAAGACCTATTTGTACAAAAATATTTATAGCAGCTCTTTTTGTGATGGCTAAGAATTGGAAATCAAAGGAATGCCCATATATTGGGGAATGGGTAAACAAGCTGTAGTATACGATGGTGATGAAATATTATCGTGCTATAAGAAAAGACAATCAGGATGACTTCAGAAAGGTCTGGAACAACATGTATGAACTGATGTATTGTGAAGTGAGCAAAACCAAAAGAACATTGTACATAGAGACAGCAATATTGTTTGATGAAGAACTGTGAATGACTTCACTATTCTCAACAATACAATGATCCAAGACAATCCCAAAGGACTTTTGATCCATCTCCAAAGAAAGAACTGACATCGATAGAACAGACTGAAGCATGCTATTTTTCATTTTCTTTCATTTTTAAATTTTTAATCATTTTCTTGTATAAAATGACAAATATGGTAATGTTTTACATAATCATACATGTATAACCCATATCTGATTGTCATCTCAGGGAGGGAGAGGAAGGAGGGAAAGAGGTATAAAAATTGGAACCTCAAACTATAAATAAAAATGTTTATTATAAAAAAAAGAATCATTGATATAAAACATGGCATCTTTCATCATGGAGATAACCCAAGCACCTTGTGGTTCTTCCTAGCCTTAGACCCATTATCATCTCTCTGAAATAGAACTGAGGTTCCCAAGGGAATTGTACCGCAATATCATATTAATCCATTTATGTTCATGGATGACCTCATGTTATATAGCCTCTCTGAAAAACATATTAAAAACATAACAAAAAATTGTTTGTCTCATAAAGCTTTCTCCACTGATATAAAAATATTATTTAGACTTGATAAGTATAAAATTGTCATGGGGTACAGAGCACCCCAGAAGTTCTCCAGGGCACATCAAGGAATCTTCTCCTTGAGAAACTAAACCAGAGGACAGATAATGCCTAGAGAGATAAGCGGAACCAAATTGGACTGAGGTAGTTTAGTATTCCCACCCTTCATTCTGGTCTCTCTTGGGTGTGGCTGCGGCCTTTGTGTCCTGAAGAGAGAGCCACCCCTCACCAAATTCCTCTAGTCACTACCAGTGGGGCATGGTCCTCCACTCCTCACCCAATTCCCCCAGCTACCCCCAGTGGGGGATGGTCCTCCCTCACTAAGGAACTTTTCACAGGCAGATGGTCCCCCCCATCAGTCCTCTATAAAAGTACCTTCCAGTCTCCTGTTCGAGGAAATTGGTACCTCTGAGCCATGTTCTTTGTGCCTATCTCCCCATGAGAAGTCCAAGGATTTCTTTCATGGTTTCCGTTCCCTCCCCCCATTCCCTTCCCTTGCTCCTAAATAAACTACCACCTTATTCTAACTACTTTTTGTGTGCAAGAGGGTGTAATTCTTTAAAGAGAAATTCTTAAGAACCCCCAACTCCTAACCTAACCCATACCCCATTTTCCGCCATTACAAAATTATTAATGTATGCTAAAGAAAAATAGAACAAAATGGGCCAGTTAGGAATTTGTTTACAGAAACAGAAGAGTTTGTGGTAACTATGCAAGATTTCTTTATTGATGCCAAAAATCTCAGATAGGTCATCTTTAAGAAGTCCAGGGTTATTATTCAATACATACTTTGCAATGAAATGATTTAAACCATGCTTGTCACCTTGGCTAAAGTCAAAACCAGGAGTTCACCAAAAAACAAACAAAAAACCAAAAACTAGCAACAACCCAAAGTACTAGAAAGGAAGTACTGGACTAGGTCTGAGAGCAAAAAAGAATCAGAGTTAGAGGAAAGATTTTCATAAGCCTGTTGTTGTTGTTTGTCCTTCATTCCCAAAGAGGACAATGACAAGGGGCTGATGTCATGACTTGCACTGAATTGGATTTAAGTGAGGGAGAGCTGTGCAAGGTCACCAACCTCACTCTCTCCTCCAGAGCCATCTGGGTCCAGTGGCAATATACATATCAGGACAAGTGGAGATGGCCCCAGATATTTAAGGTAATTGGGGTTGTGTCTTGTCCAGGGTCACAAAGCAATAATGTGTCTGAGGTGAGATTTGAACTCAGGTCCTCCCAACTTCAGGGTCAGTGCACTATTTACTGCTCTACCTAGTTGTCCCTTCTTCATGAACAAATGACAGAAAACACCAGGACAGTGGTGATAACTTGAAATAATAGTTACTGAAAAATGTGTAATCAGTAAATCAGGTTGTAAAAATTTAACACCTTTGTGGCATTTCCCATGTATTTCCATGTGACTTTTGAATAGCTATATGAAGTAGATAAAAGTTAAGAGTCAAGAATGAAATTGTAAACCTGTGTGATGTCCTCAATAATAACAGAAATTCAATAGAAGAGTGATCTCAAGGGAAAAGATAATGACTTCCATTTTGGACTTGTTGAGTTGGAGATGCATATGCAAACTGAAGTTCAAAATGTCCAAGACACAGTTAGAGATGCAAGACTATAATTTAGGAAAGAGATTAGGATTGAATATATAGATCTAGGAGTCATCTGCATAGAGATATCAATTAAATTCTTAGGAATAAGTGAGAGAGTATGAAGAGAAAAGAGAAGACGGCTCACAACAGAACCTTGGGGGAAAGACATGATCAGTAAGCATGATATTGAAGATGAGTCAACAAAAGATAATTCAGAGAGGTCAGAGTGGTAAGAAGAGAAGCAGAAGACAATAATATAAAGACTCATAAGGGAGAGAGTATCCAGGAGAGATCAGAGGTTTATAATTTCAAATGTTGCAGAGAGGTCAAGAAGGATATATATGGAGTGAGAAAAGGTCATTAGATTTGGCAATCAAGAATCCTTAGTTATCCAGTCATTTAGGATACCTAAGGGAACATGGCAAATCTGACATCCCCAGACTTTCTGAAGTTGGAAGTTCTTCTTCCAAATAAAGGGATTGGGTGGAGGTGGGGAGGAAACCTGTTGTAGGCAGAGGCTGAAATTGCCCCTTTCTCCTCCCTCCCAGACAGTTCCTTCTCATTGGTATGCTGAAAAGCCATTATTATAGAAATTCTGGAAAAGGTTCCCATTCCAGTCATCTCAATGCTTTTACAGGAACCAGAGGGCAGAACAACATCTCACAGCCAATTGTTATAAATCTCTTTGTTTGGCTCATTTCACTTCCATAAATGGATTTCAAAGGGTTTTTTTCTTTTTCTTTTTTTGCAGTTTAAGGACTTTTGATGGACTGAGATGTGTTTTCATCTAGTTAAGGTATGAGGTTAAAATGAAATAGGAATGTTTTGATCCCTCTCTTACAGTAGGATTTAGTAAAGGTGTTATTTTTTTTAAGAATAGGGGAGATTTGAAGTTGTTTGTATGTACAAGGAAGGAACTAGTAGATAGGAGAATGAAAATTAGGGTAAGAGTTGGGATGATGGTGGGTACAATCTGCTGGAGAAGACAAAAAGGGATTGGTAGCCTTTGCAAGGAGAAAAGCCACCCTCTGATTAGAGGTTTGAAGGAATAAAGCAAGGGATTATGTCAAGGGATATGAGAAGGGGAGGAAGGAAGAATTGGGAACTCAGCTAATAACTTCAATTTTTTTGACATATGAAGTGAATTTCTCAAATGGGAGGATTGGAAACTTGAGTAGAGAAAAAGGTTTGGAATAGCTAGTTTAGTGAATGTAATAGAGAATTATGAGAATTAGAAGAATTGCTTCAGTAAGAGCTCAGTTTTAATTGGATATAAGCCAGTTCAAAGTCCATTTGCAATGGCCTTTCCTCAGCAGTAGATATTAATTACTTGATGTTCTATGCCTGCATGAGCAGAGGGTTGGCTAGAGCTTGGAAAAGGAGAAATGTTGGTTTTCTGACTTCTAGCTCCAAGAGGAATGATACTTGTTTTCTGATCCTCTTCAAGGAGAATTACCTAAAGGAAGGGAAAGAACCTGAGAAGGTAACAAGTAGAGGGGCTGGCACCTTGATCCATATTCCCAGCTTGCTACAGTAGAGACTTCAGAGAAATTCTCATGAGTGAGATCTGGTACTCTCTCTTGGTTAAGCTGAGAAAACCAGCTTCTAGAAGGAGAGCTCATTCATTCTGTGTACTGCCTGGCATATTCTCATTTGCACACCTCCTCTAATTTGTATTTGCTATATGATTGAAAAACTGGGTTTGTTATTTTTACATGTGTTCTTTGTGGAATTGGCATTTGTTTGGGAAGGAGTCAAGTACTGTAAATATAAATTGGAACACTCCTTCCCAAAAAGAGATATCAAGCAGGAACTCAACTTGAACCTAAAATTATTTCCAAGACATTAATAACTTCTGCAGAGACACATAAATTAACATGGAGATGGATAAATCTAGCCAGGCACACCACCCCTCTGAGAGCAGAGAAGGTAGCTTCTGGAACCAATGTCTTGCTCCTGGAAGGAATCCGTCTCCCTTGGAGAAGGGTGGGCAGAAGACATTTTAGAGATATCTGCTTATGCCTCACTGCAAGCCATATCTAGACAGAGTCATGTGAACACACTTAGTCTGCATGGGCAACAGGCATCTATCCCACCTTACATAGAAAACACGAATGTACAGTGGATCTAGGCAGCACAGTATCTTGAGTGTATCCAGATCCCTTAAGCAACACACTAGTAGGAATGAAGGAGGAAGATAGTGGGAGTTATCAAGAGTTTGAGTTTGGAACAATGTGGTTGGCTATAGGACAAGAGAGGAAAGGAATATTTTCCTTGCAGAAACCAAAAACAGACCTAGAGTCTGGTCTTTAAAACCTCAGGAATCGGGCCTCCTCTGCCTCCCAGGGAACACCACCCAGAAATATGAGTACTGTGAACAGCTTGTGGTTTGTAACCACAATGTCAAAACAGCTGCTAACGCTTGCTAATTACCCAATGCTTTTCATCGGAGGGTTCAAACCCTTGTAGGAGGCCAGCATCCTTATCATTACCATTTACTGCTGGTAAAAGGGAACAGCATCGAAACCTAATTATCCTGCCCCCCTGAGTTTAAGTTTTTGCAACTCCAATGAAGTACAGTTGAAGTCTCAGAAAAGGGGAAGGAATCTCACCCATGTGACTTGATGGGCTGGTTTTCCTCATGATAAATCCTGGGCCTGGGTTACTGGGATGATGATTTTTTTGTTTTTGTTTTCGTTTTTTTAGGTAACATATGTATGTTGTTACCTTGGGCAAGTCACTTAATTCCTGTGAATTTCATTTTATCCATTTTAAAACAGAAAGTATAATCTGTAACCATAGCTACCTCAAAGTGTTGTTAGGAGATTAAATGAGATAATTTTTTAAAAATAATTTCTAAACTATAAAATGTAGTGGTAATATAAGCTTTTCTTTTGTTTCTATCTCCCTTCCTTTCCTTTCTCTTTTTTCCTTCCTTCTCCCTCCTTCTACCATCTTTTCCTTCCTTCCTTCTTTCCTTCCTTCCTTCTCCTACTTCTCTTCCTCTTCCACCTCTTCTTCTTTTTCTTCCTCTTCTTTCTTTTCTTCCTCTCCTTCTTCTTCCTCTCCTCCTCCTTCTCCTTCTCCTCCTCCTTCTTCTCTTTCTCCTTCTCCTTCTTATTCTTCTCCTTCTTCTCCTTCTCCTTCTCCTCCTCTTCCTTCTCCTTTTTATTCTTTTCTTCCTCCTCCTCCTCCTTCTTCATCTTCCTCTTCCTCTTCTTCTTCTATCTAAGAAGTCTATTGACCAGGTTACCTAGAATAAAAAAGGCTTATCACCACAATGTTGCCAACCAGATGATGCATTTTTTATTTCTTTTTTTCTTTTTCTATGATGATTCATGTAACAGATAAAAATACAAAGTAACCTGTTTTCAAAGGGATAATCACTGACTGATAGCAAAGAGGGATAAAAGGCGTAGAAAATCATATAGCTCTTGAGCCAATGGAAAATGTTAATTTAATTGTTGGTATTCTTATTATGCAATGGTGTCTAAAGATGTATGAGTTGATAAATTATTGTAAGAACCTGAGCAATAGTCATGTTAACATCTTGGTTGTAAATTAAACTGCAAGATATTTAGAAGTTGTATTACAATGGAATGGCTCAAAAGTTCTCTCAGAAAAGTAAATAAAAGAGTTGGAGAAGTTGTTTTTATAATACACCCAAAAGGGGGCAACTAGATGGTGCAGTGGATAAAGTACCGGCCCTGGATTCAGGAGGACCTGAGTTCAAATCTGGCTTCAAACACTTGACACTAGCTGTGTGACCCTAGGCAAGTCACTCAACCCTCATTGCCCTGCCCCCCAAAAACAAAACAAACAAAATAAAAACACCCAAAAGAACAGCACTTAACGGGAGTGTTGGTTATCTTGCTTCAAACATACAAACAGAACATAAACGTGGTATTTATACACTGCATTTACAACCCATCCTTTATAACAAAGATTGTGATTGCTGTTTATCCTTCCTTCTCTAAGAGAACAAATGGCATCAGGAAAGGGATGTCTTGACTTGCAGGTGAATTGAATTTAAGTGAGGCACAGCTGTGCAAAGTCATCAGCATCACTCTTCTCAACAGAGGCATCAGAGTTCAGTGGCAACACTTAGGTCAAGATGACTGGAGAAGGTCCTGGGCACAGCAAGTGGCCATGGACTTTTCCAGGTCTCAGTTTGTCTGAGGGAAATCCCAATTCAAGAATTAAAGGCAAGGTAAGAATTAAGGAAGAAGATGGCCTAGTTCATCTTCTCAAAAGAATCAATCTGGAAGGGGAAGATCCTCATAGTTTCTGGCCAGAACAGAAACAGCTGCTATTTACACTCACTCTGAGATGGAAAAATCCAAACAATCTAACAAAGATCAATCACTCACTCATTCAATATGCATTTATTAATCACTCAATATAGGCACAGTACTAAAGGCTGGGAATACAAAGAAAGAAAAAGACAGTCCCTTCTCTCAAGGAGCTTACATTCTAATTACTAAAGAATGAAAGAGGAAAAATCATGTTCAGGAAAACCATAATCCCCAGTCTCTACAAAGAGATCCTGAAAGGCCATTTTTCTCAACTCCTCTTACACCAAGTGTCATTACAATTATAAAGCTGCTGGTCATGATCAGACATCTAAACATTGAATTGAAGAGTATTCTGATATAATTAGGACAATGTTGTCTGAAGAAAAGGAGCACTTAAAGAATCCCCCAATATATAAGAAATCCTCCTTTTTTTTTTCAAAAAATGTGTAATTTTATTCAATCAGTTTTCATAGTTTAGATTCTTGAGTGATACAGCATCACTCGGATCCTGTGTCCAATGGCTTTGGCAGGAAGATTGCTTCTGAACTTGGCCCAAACCATTCCACTCTTACCATGAGCCCGAATAACTTTCCCCCAGATCACTCTTGTTCTGTTGGGTTTCCCACCAGAAGTCACTGTGTGTGGGTTTTTGTTTTTTTTCCTTGTATACATAAGCACACCTCTTGCCCAAATAGAATTCAGTTACATTCCAAGTATAGACTCCTTCAATTTTCAAAAGAGCTGCATGTTCCCTCTGGTTTTGCAGGCCTTGCTTGTAGCCAGCAAAAATGGCCTTGGACAGGGGGCAGCTAGGTGGTTCAGTGGATAAATCACTGGTCCTGGATTCAGGAGGACCTAAGTTCAAATTTGGCCTCAGACACTTGACATTTACTAGCTGTGTGACCCCGGGCAAGTCACTTAACCCCAATTGTCTCACCAAAAAAAAAAAAAAAATGGCCTTGGACCCCAGTCTTCCAGACATTTTGTTGTTCTAGAAGTCCTGTTTCCAGGATGCCCCGACAGGTTCCAAGATGGAGGTAAAATGATACATAAGAAATCTCCTTATCTTATGTTTTGTTTGATATGGCTACACCAGAGATAACTGGAAAAAAAAAACTCCGTGGTTTTATTTGATATAAAAATTTTATGATATATAAAATATCTTATTTGAGGAGAGACTTTAAGGCAGTATTTTGTTTTACTTATTTAAACATTTTTTAAATCAATAGCAACAATGACAAAAAGAAAAAAGTAAATAGTGTATTATCTATAACTGTCAGGTAATATGATGATTAATGTGTTCTACTATAGAAAACTGGGAAGGCCCCTTGTATTCTGTTTTCTCTAGAAATACTGTGAATGTATGCACAGACCCTCCTCACAAAGATTTTATAGAGATGATCATATATACATATAGGTTGGGAGCTGCTGATATCTTTCTGTCTGTTTTTTGTTATTGTTGATCTTTTTTGTTGTTGGGGTAAACATATAATCAGTTATAATTTCTAGCATATTGAAATCTTTTATATAGCTTAAAATTTAGTCCTTAATACTCTTAAAGTTATATTCCCTCCAGCAAAGCTTTATTTTGTGTGTATGTATGTATTTGTTGTTCAGTCATGTCTGACTTTTCACGACCCCATTTGGGATTTTCTTGGTAAAGATACTGAAGTGGTCTACCATTTCCTTCTCCAGCTCATTTTACAGATATGGAACTGAGGCAAACAGGGCTAAGTGATTTGCCCAGGATCATACAGCTAGTAAGTATCTGAAGCCAGATTTGAACTCATGAAGATGAGTCTTCCTGCTTCAGGCCCAGCACTGTAGCCCCTGCACCATGCCCTGCTGATTTTTTACATTTATATTCTTAAGTACCAATGCCACCTCCTTGCATAGTACATTCAGTACCAAAGTGGTAGAATTAAGAAGGAGTCATTACATTATAATTGTTAATGAGATTTGATCATGATAGAAACACTGGCAGGTGTGTTCCATTTCATATCTGATAGTTGCTCCCTTTCCAATATTATCTAAAAATGCTCTTAGGATATTTAACTTAGTTGGGTCTTATGCCAATCTCTCTTCAGGCTCATGTTGTCTTCAATTTTCTTTCCCTATTTTGTGAGGCAATGCTGCTCATAGTCTTCCACCTCCATGGTTAGTGGACAGGACATGGATGAAGCAAAGGAGATTGAGGAAAAACAGTCAGATAGAGAAGGGGTCTCATAGGTCATTGTCTTGGGCCTTCTTATTTTTGTCCTCTATGCTATTTCATTTGATAATCTCTTTAGTTTCCATGGATTTAATGATCACATCTAGTCTAATTTTTCTTAAATCTATTTATATAGTCCTAAGGTTTCTGCTGGGGGAAGCTTGATTGTGCAGTGGATAGAGTGCCTAGCCTAAACCCAGGAAGAATTATCTTCCTGAGTTCAAATCTGGCCTCAGACCCTTAGTAACTGTGTTATCCTGGGCAAGTCATTTAGTCTCAGTTCCCTCATCTATAAAATAAGCTGGAGAATAAAATGGCATTCAACTCCAGTATCTTTGCCACAAAAACCCTAAATGGGGTCATGAAGAGTCAGACATGATTGGAAAAACTGTTAACAACAACAAATATCTCTGCTCGCCTTCATTTTCACATTTTCAACTCCCTCGTGGGCATCTTGATGGGGATAGCTGCAAATATCTTAAATTCAACAGTTCCAAAATTAAAGTAATTATCTTTTACCCACAACCCTCCCTGTTTCCTAACTTCCCTATTACTGTCAAGAGTAATCTTCCCAGTTACCAGGCTCAAAGTCTAGGTGTCATATTCAACTCTTCACTCTCTATCACCACCCCATCCCCATGTCTAATATGTCCCCATGCCTTGTAAATGTTACTTTTATAATACCTCTTGTATATGCTCTTTTCTCTCCTCTGAAACTGCCACTGTATTGGTACAGGTACTCATCTGCAAAAGCCTGCTGGTTGGCAGGGTGTCACAAGCCACTTCCTACTGCATTCCATTCTTCACTCAGATGTCAAACTGATCTTTCTAAAACACAAGTCTGACCATGTTGCCCGGCCACTCAATAAACTCCAGTGACTCCCTGTCACCTCTAGGATCAAATATAAAACCCTCTGTTTGGATTTTAAAGCCCTTTGTAACCTGGATCCCCTCACCTCTCCCATCTACTTACACCTTTTTCCAAGTATTCTTCAGTCCACTGACACTGGCCTCCTTTCTGTTCTTTGAACAAAACACTCCATCTTCTACTCCAGGAATTTTCACTGGTTGTGCCCCATGCCTGGAATGCCGTCCTTCGTCATCTTTGACTCCTGATTTCCCTGGCTTCATCCAAGTATCAGTTAAAATCTATTTTCTACAGGCATCCTTTGCTGATCACTCTTTATTCTACTGCCTCCTCTCCATTAATTATTTCCAATTTTTCCTGTATATAGCTTTTTTTTTTCAACTCATAGTTATTTGCCTGTCATCTCTTTCATAGACTTTGAATTCCTTGAGAATAGGGACTGTCTATTTCCTTTCCTGAATCTCCAGGGCAAATCACAGATCCTGGCACATAGTAGGCAGTTAATACATGCTTGTTGACCTACTGGCTGACTATACTCAGGGAAACCAGTTCACCCAATCACATGTTGAAATTTCTTCCCCCTTTTTAAAACTTCAGTTGTATTTCATTTCAGTCTCAAGAATGAAATTCAGGAGGCAGGATAATTAGGTTTCAATGCTCCTCCTATTTTCTAGCTGTAAAATGGTAATGATAAGGACGCTGGCCTCCTACAAGGGTTTGAACCCTCCGATGAAAAGCATTGGGTAATTAGCAAGCATTAGCAGCTGTTTTGACATTGTGGTTACAAACCACAAGCTGTTCACAGTACTCATATTTCTGGGTGGTGTTCCCTGGGAGGCAGAGGAGGCCCGATTCCTGTGGTTTCTAGGATTGGGCTCTAGGTCTGTTTTTGGTTTCTGTAAGGAAACTATTCCATGCATGAGGCCAATCCAGGCAATATCACTATTCTTCCACATCTGTGAGCAACTAGAAAATGGGCATGCTTTTTAAGATCTTAGCCTGAGCAAAACAAGTGACATATTTCAGTTGTTCCTGATAACTTTAAATCAATGCAAAACTGAATGCGGATGCATTGTTTTTCTTCCTCAACTCGTGGACAAGAGGAGAAGATGCCAAACCTGAAGACCACAAGGGAGATGACTTGGATAATCTTTTAGATTGTGAAATACCTCATTCCTGAAGCAGCCAAAAGGGCACATGTGACTCTTGGCTCCTAGATAATCTTGAAGGCAAGACCCAAACATAAGCTTTTCAGAAATATTCACTTTAATCATTCTACAGGGGAATAATGACTGGAGTTTGGAGGGAGGGTAGAAAGTTCTAGGATCCCCTTTCCAACACAGCACTAGATTTAAACTTGTTTCCATCATATCCATTGTTGTATTCAGCAACTATAGTGCTAGCGGAACAATCTGAACAGATTCCACTTCCCTGGAGAATTGGGTACTTTTGCTGCAAGGAGAATTATTTTCCCTTGACAATGCGTCTGGTTTGTAAGCTTACAATGTCAAGTGGGTAACAAGACATCCAGGAAGTTTTCCAGAGTTAAGTGTGAAACCAAGGTAGTATACCTACCCAAGTAGCTGTTGATGTCCACTGCAAAACAAAAAACAAAAACCAAAAAACCATGAAAATGAGCTGGAGTGGGTGAGGAAAGCTTAGGAAGACAACAAAAAAAATTGTTTTTTCCCCTTTTAAGTATAAATTTTAGTTGTATTGGGAAAATGAGGATTAAAGAAGGAGTGGGTCACTGCATGGGGTATATCTATAAAAAGCAATGACAGAAGAAAGACCAAGCTATTGAACTCTAATTTTCCCGAGTTTTTTTTTTTCTGTCAAGGAGAGAGATCTTTGGACAGGAAAGCATGGACAGAATTTTTAAATGGCTAATAGGGAATTGAAACCCAAGCTAAGTAATAAGGTAGTAAGAAAGTACCTAGCTTCTCTACATGATTAAACATCACCAAGCCCATATGACCTATATCCTTGGTTACTGAAAGGAGTAGCACCTGGATTATTGTACACTTATCAGTCATCTCTGAAGAGTTTTAAAGAATGGGATAGATGCCACAGCATTGAAAAGGGGCAAATGTTATCATTTTTTAAAATGAAAGAGTATGAAGTCTACAAACTAAAAGACGGTGAGCTTGACTTTGATTCCTAGAAATATTCTGGAATATATTATTTAAAGAGATGTTAGTAAAACAGCTAGGTGGTATGGTAGATAGAACTTTGGGCCTGGAATCTGGAAGACCTGAGGTCAAATCCAGCCTCAAACACTTACTAGCTATGTGACCCTGGGCAAATCACTTAACCCATTTGTCTCAGTTTACTTATCTGTAAAATGAGTTGGAGAAGAAAACAGTTAACCACTTCATTGTCCTTGCCAAAAAGAGTCAGACATGACTGAAAATAAGTGAACTTAAGAATTACTAAATTAAATATAATAAATAAATTAATTTAATTAGTAAATGCATAAGAAAATTAGGCTTTCAAAAGATCAGCATGGCTTCAACATGACCATATCATATTGTGCTAACTTCATTTCCTTTATTGACCCAGATACTAGGTTGGTACATTAGGGGAATGCTGTCGATATGGTTTGCCTAGGTTTTAGCACATCTTCTCTCATAGTTACTCTCACACTGTCCATGGGGACAAGATGGCACAGCATGGGATAGAATGATCTCATTAGGTGTATTAAGAAGTAGTTGAAATTCCTGATCCAAAGATTAATCATTAATAGTACAATGCCAATTTGGAAAGAATTCTCCAGTGGACTACTCTAAGGATTTATCCTTTTCCCTGGTCTATTTAACATTATTATTATTATTGATAAATGATTTGGATAAAAAACAATGCCTATTTTTGTTTATTATTCTTTTTTTGTAAATGATACAATGTTAGAAGGAATAATCAAAGAATTAGATGATAGAGTCAGGTTCCAAAAAGAGGTTATAAGATGAGAACAATGGGCTAAGTCTGAGAAGATTTAAAGGATAGATGTGAAACCTTATATTTAGGTTTAAAAAAAATCTTCATAGGGGTGGCTAGGTGGCACAGTGGATAGAGCACTGGCCCTGGAGTCAGGAGTACCAGAGTTCAAATCTGGCCTCAGACACTTAACATTTACTAGCTATGTGACCCTGGGAAAGTCACTTAACCCCAATTGCCTCACTAAAAAAAAAAAATCTTCATAAATTCATGATGTCAGAGTCATGAATAAAGAGCAATTTGTCTGAAAAAGAGCAGGATATTTTAATAGATCATAAATTTAATATTCATAAGGGATGTGGCTCCCTGCAAAAAGCAAATGCAATGTATGTCTTCATTCAAGGAGGCCAAGTGTTAGTGATAAGGGAAGTTGGAGTTCTGCTGTACTTTACTTTGAACAGACTACATCTAGAGTATTATCTTAAATTCTGTGCACCATCTTTTAGGAAATTCATTAGTAATACAGAGAGTATCCAGGAAATACTAGCCAAGATGATAAAGATCACGAGGCCTGGTTGAAGGAGATGATAATATTTAGCCTGTAGAAAGAAGAGATGGAGGGGCCGAGGTAAGAATATGATTCCTGTGTTCAAGTATGTGAAGGGCTAACAAATGGAAGGAGGATTATATTTATTCTGCTTGGCCCAATAGGATAGTACTAGAAGAAATGGATAAAAGTTGCAGAGGTACAGATTTAGGCTTAAAATGGAGGGGAGGCGGGGAAATTCTACCAATTAAAGCTGTGCAAAAGTATATTGGAATGCCTTTGGAAATGGTGCATTCCAATGCTTAACACAGGGCCTGACACCTAGTAGGTGCTTAATAAATGCTTGCTAACTGGCTGATTTCCATAGAGGTCTTCAAACAAAGACTGAATGACCAATTCTTAGATATGTTGTGTTAAGGGCTAAAATTCTAGCTAGTCTGTCTAAAATATCTAATGAGTGGTCGCCAATAAATTATAAGCTTTAGCAAGAGTTAGGCTTTTAAGCATTTATTAAGGAAAACAAGAATTTGGTAAAGAGAGAGAGAAAGGCCTAGATTTCTATCTATTAAAGGGAGAGCACATTTTTAGCTCCCTTCTCCGCCAGCGTCCCCAGGAAAGAGCGCGAGACTGAGCGCCAGTCTCTTCCTTCCTCCTCCCACTAGCCCGCGTCACTTCCTGACTCCTGGTCTTGCCCTCAAAGACCTTCCCTTCATGGGCAGAACTCTTCTACAGTAAGTATCCAGCAGGTGGCGTCATTCCAATCGTTACAGTCCCCCCTGTTGTTCCTCAAGAAACAAAATGTTTCCTTGACGGAACAGTAAAAAGAATATAATAACTATTGCTAACTAATAATATGTGAACAACAATATAGAAAAGGAAGAGAGGAAAGTTTTGTCCAGAGGGGTGATTTTTTTTTTGTCCTCATGAACCGACGCTTTGACATTAGTCTTGCAAAGGGAGGGCCTCTGCAGAGAATACATGTTACAGATGGTGTATATTATAACAGAAAGAGAAAAAAACAACAAAAACAACAAATCAAAACTGTTCATTTAAAGTCTCTGAAAGTCTTTTCTCAGATGTCCTCTAGGTGTAGTCCTAGAATGGAAGTCTTTTCAGGGGTTGATGTGTGGATGCTGGTAATCAGCCAGGAAAATTTCCTACAAAATTGAGCTTAACACAACTTTAAAATAGCTTTGTCAATAATCAAATCAAACAATGAAAGTTCTCAAAAACATGTCTAAGGGAATTCAGAATCTTAGTTGTTACACATGAAACATATAATAAAACAAAAATTCTAACATTCTTTAAAATTATAATATTACTATAGTCCCCCCTTATGGAGGGTAATTGAGAAGACAATTGCTGCAATATTAATTAATAAAAATAATTTTTATCTTTGTTTTATCACTTTTTGCATCATCTGCCTAATTATCCTCATGCCATTATGAGAAATTTAAAATCTAATATAATTAGTAACAGATGTCAAGGCCAAATTCAACACTGTTATTTATCATGACACCTGAGATAATTATGGGGGTTACCATAAAAGAACAGAGAAATGATGGGATATGAGCATTCCCACACTTGAGCAATATATACTGCCCATGCAGTATGCCAGGTCTAAAATAGGTGGATGGAATATATGTCCATGCCACCGAACATATTGGAGGAAACTGAGTCAGACTTAATCAGATGCATGGGATTGAGATGTCCATGGCATCAGGCATATAGGAGGGAGCATAGAAGCCAGGTGTAGAAGTGAGATGGGTGGGATCAATACTTCCAGCCATCTGTACAATATTGTGGGGGAAAAGAGAATAAAATATTAAACCAAGAGAATCCAACCTCAACATTAGTCAAAAGCCGTTCCCTCGGCCATACCTTGACTTCATGCATGTCTCCCCTCATGTGACAGTTCAGTGTCTGCTCCTTGAGCAATATGTATTCCTCTTGTGATTGGATGGCACCTTGGCCAACTGGCATCTGATAACTCAGAATAAAGGCAATTAATGTCTTAAATGATAAGTTCCCATAATCCAAGTCTCATATGGATTTAAAATTGAGGATAATAAATGATTGCAAAAAATGTGAATACATCTTGACTCAGAACACAATATATAATTATGCAACAATTTCAAATAATACCCCTTTTTTTTTACTTAGTATACAATTACTTTTTTGAAAAATCTGAACATATTTAAATAAAAGTTAAAGCACAACACAATCTCAAAGACAACTTTTACAAATGTTCCCCTCTTTTTTTTTTTTTTTGGAATATGCTTATCAAAAATAATACTTCTAGAATCAATTTACACTTGCCATGGCAAACAATTTGCCAGGGAAATGCTTTGAAGAGTTTGATCAAATAATCAGTTGAGAAAAAATAACAAAAACAAACTCAGAACATGGGAGCACAATACTCCTAGAATTAACATTGTATTATGAAATCAAAACCATCTTGCAATTTTTAAAAATTAGATAAATGTATAGAAGAAAATACACATGGAACAATAAAAGACAGTGAAATTCAAACTAAGGAAATCTAAATGAGCATGAACTTAATATTAATGAGTATTATGAAATATAAACTTGATCACATGACTATAAAAAACTTTTACAAATATTCTCCTTGTTTTAGAAACTAAGTATAAGACACAATCTCAAAAGCATGAAAATCTCTATGAAAATAAACCCATACCATTAATTTCAAAATGTATGTGTAATGGCATAGAAATCCTATGTAACCTCTGAACTGACATTAATACTCTGAGTAAAGTTAGAACACTTTTGATTCCGATATCTAAAATCCCCAATACTCATATCAATACCTTGCTGCTTACTTCCACATTTCTGTAAAATATATACCCTCCCATGGCAAAAGAAGCGGAGTCTTGAACTATGTTGATTGTCATTCTTATTCAGCTTAAGTTTTTCTTCTTTAACCCCTTTATATTGTCTGTCATTCTTTTCACCATACAAATGCTTTACAAGATTACTAATTAAAGACAAAAGCAGGTTAGCAAAATTATGAACAAAACGAGCATATCTGGAATTTAAAGGGTTTTCTAAGGTTGTCTCAGAAGCACAGCCAGGCTGGGGAAGGGCTGAGCCTGAAGCTACAAATGTAGTTACAGAAAGTTGAGCTTGCGCATCAGATCTCTGGACTTCCCAGGCAGGGGAAGCAATGGGCTTGGCCATAGGAGGAGTAGAGGGTGGGGTCTGGAGAGGAGGGGAGGGACCAGAGCAATTTGAATCAGACTTGATTTTGAACTCAGGCCTGGATTCCTCTTCCCCCACTTTGCCTCCAGGTGCTAGGGGATTAAAAGCTTCTAGAGGGTGGGTCATTGCCTCCAGGCATGCAAAATTAAAGCAACAATTACTGTTAGAACTGGGAAAAGCTGCGGGAATCTCTTCAGGTTTCTCTGAAAAAGCATGGTTGGGAGAGGGGGAGATATTTCCTTGTGTGAGTAAGTTGCTGGCTCTTTTAACAAAAATAAAAAGAAAAATAGAAAATCCACAAAAACAAAGCATTAACATGATCTTATCTCCTATTTGTCTGGTTAAACAGACTAAAATAAAAAATAGGGTAATTAGGGAGTTTAAAAGGTCCATTTGAAAAAATTTAAAGGGAAACACAGCCAGTACACCAGTACTTAGCAGTTAAAGAGAGAGGGAGGGGAAATTTCTTACCCAACCAGAAGATCAGAAGAAGACTGAGGGTTAGCTTTCCTCTTCGTGGTCAGCCATCTGTTAAGGGCTAAAATTCTAGCTAGTCTGTCTAAAATATCTAATGAGTGGTCGCCAATAAATTATAAGCTTTAGCAAGAGTT